>NW_009260692.1:410240-491406 GCF_000687185.1 Egretta garzetta
TTTGCTGTACTGTATTGCCATATAAATAACTAAGAAGGAGGCAGCTGTAGCAAAAACAGAGCTGTGCTGGGTTTTATAAATTTCTCTTGTGAAAATTAGAAATCATTTGACTTATATAAATTACTTTGCTGGAGGGAAATCCTGACATGGAAGTGAGTCTTGCTGATGCCTGGAAGGGAACAGAAAGAGGCACAGAATTTGGTGCTGTTGTGCCAGGAATTATCTGCCTTTAATTTCTGGAATGATAAAGCACATAGTCAAACATCTCATCACAGATGCAGATTTCTCTATCCTAGAATTGAAAGGACAAAAAATATAACATAAACCAAAATCAGGCACCAGGTGAAACAGCCAGCCAAAAATCTACATGAAGCTAAGCTTTTATCTCGCCATTGTGAGAGATATACTCAAATAGCTCACAGTAAATAACAGTGAATTAATCACCACTTTAGTGAAGATATATTGCACAATAATTCTATAGGGTCCAGTTCCATAAAATGCTTTTACAGGAAAGCTTGGTGTTTCTGGGACATGATTTTCTCATGAGAAATCACTGGGATAGACAGCGACTGACTGAGCTGGGTTTGTTTAGTGTTTTCAATATTCAAGCATTACGATTATAGCAAAGAAATGCAGTACTTCGGAAAGCAAAGGGGATATTAAATTGTGGGGTAAGTGGAAGAAATGGTGGGCCATCCAATGTTTACACTTGACAGTACGTTGTTGAGCTTGGTCAATCGTTGGGAAAGGCAGAGGAGTGAATTTGAAGGAAATGTGTGTCTGGGTCTAAGATAGATACTTAAACGGGAACAGGTCTGGGATTGTACTCCGTTGTGATGGTACCTGGGTCACTCAGCACTTGTACCACCAGGCTGGACCACTCACCTTCCTCCACTAACACAAATGCATTATGTCCAAGGGGGAGCATTGTGCACTTCCAGTGACTTTCAGCACATCCCAGTTCAGGTCTCTCTCACTGTACCAGCCCTCTGCTGGACCTCTTTAATTAATCAGAATGGCTTCCACCATCCAGTATTTAAGATACTCACCTGGATCGCCCCCTAGCTCTGTCAGATAATTTGTAATTCTCATTTGTTGGCCTCTATCTCTTGTGGAAATATTACAACATTACTTTAAATATCACCAGGTGGACATAAAATGGGCAGTGGAGCTGCAAACAAAACGCATTAACAAGCCACAAGGTGCTTAGTGGCAAGGAGATATAACTATACAACTCCCTGAAAGTCCTGCTTTGATTTAACAGAGGTGGTTACAAAGAATTATTGTTCAACATGTGCCTTGTGTTTATTTCCTCGTTAATGCTCTCCAGCTCCTGGTTTGATTTTTATCATTCTATGCTTGCTTTTAGAAAATGAGCAAGTCGGAGCATAAAGTGGGAAGTGCTGCACAAAACTCCCCAAATGCTTACAGCCTACAAAAAGCAGAAAAACTCAGTTTCTGTAGTAATTCTGCATGCAATGTCAGCTTGTGCATTTTGAAACACATGGATGGAAGTCTGGCCCAATTAAAGCCAATGAGAATTTTTGCTGTGGAGTCCAGGGGCCAAAATATTGCTCCAAGTGTTTAACATACAGGCTGTAGAGCACATACTTCTTGAGCCAGGAATGCTATTTAAAAACTGATCACAAACATCTTGCATACCTAGGATGTCTGTGTATGTATTAAGAATTTTTGTGAGACAAATATGAGATAAATGAGATAAAGAAGTAGTGAATTTTGTGTGAACAAGTAATCAGCTTTTTCCAGGTAATCAATATCCCACCATTAAAAAAGCATGTTCTGAATATCCTCTGCATAAATAAGATATTGAAAAGATGCATTTCTTAAATCTAAGTTAGAGGTTGTTTGAGTTTTGCTTGTTTTGGTTTTTTTTCCCTAGGAAATGAATGAAGAGGTGTGATCCATCTTCTTTTAGCAGAAACATAAGTGAGAGGATTTGATTGGGTCCACAGAGAGATCAAACATGAAAAAGGCAATAAAGGGAGAACAATTGGAAGAAGCTGAATGAGTCACAGAGCAGTGCAGAATGATTTCCTTAATCTCCACCATGTGTTTCTGCTAAATAACTCCTTATTTTGCCTTTTATAATACTGTGACAGGTCTTAAATTGTTAGTCTCTTTTTTCAGATTGTATGATAGCTGTAGGAAATGTGGCAGGATACACAGCTACTGCAAATGCAGCCGCTACAAATTTAACGTCTGTTACCAGCTCCAATCACATATGTGTGCTCTAGACAAGAAAATAATCTTACTAATTTCAATTATACTTGCATACATAAAGACAAGCAGACAGAGTTATGCATTGTGGGATAGACTGTTTTTGCCAAATATCTAGAAGCAAAGTGGGAAGATGAATATTTTCCAAGATATTTCACTGAATGCTTTCCCTCCAGTTTTTTTCATGTCTTTAAAATATTAATTCTAATATTACAGTGACATAAGAAAAAGCCAGATCTTCCTCTTTTTGGACTAATCTATTTAATACTAGTGTCTGTATTGCAGGTGCATACATTGAGTTATTACACTTGCCTTAACAGAAGTGTGTCATTTTCTGTAGTATACATTAGGTAAAGCCGTATGAGGAGTTTCAGTTGATAGCTGTAAAAACCGCAGCTGCTTGCTGCTCAAATTTCAGTGTGCACTGGCCAGAAGGTGGTGCTTTCAACCATAGATGTGCAAATCAGGAAATAAAATATGAATATGAGCTGTGTGAACACTTTTCTGCAGTGAATAATAGAGGAAAAACAGAGAATCCTGTGAGTTTTGCTAAGTCACACATGGTCTAATAAGAGGCCACCACAGTCCAGAAAGAAGCAAGTGTAAAATGGAATCTTCTTTCCTATTTAATATTTTTGTTCACCTTACTGTCTAAATCAGACTTTTCTTCCTGTTTGCAGCAAAGTGGTAATGTTGGTAATGTTGCAGCTTGGAAAAAAAGAGCAACATCTTGTCCTACCTGTATGAGCAAAGGGACTTTCACCTGACTGCAGAATCCCTGCTGGTCACGCTGTTACCCATGTTTGCTTTAAGAAGCAGCACTGAAAGCAAACTGAAGAGTGCATGTCCCCTCCCTTTGAAACAACTTCAGTTTTTGAACTTCTGCTTTGGCTTCCACTGACGGTCCTTAAAGCAACAGAATAAGAGGTGTTTGCTGTTATTTCAAAATGTGTAGATTGCATGTGGAAGAGGTGGAAGGAAGCGACAAGTTTGACCTTGCAAAATGTTTTGCTTTCTGTGTAGCCAGAAGAATAAGAAGAAACCTTCTAGGGACAGATTCTGGGTAGCTGGCACTATAGGATTACACGTGTGTGTGTGCATCCAGTGCCTCGTTAGACACATACGTACTGTTGTTCTGCTGCCCTCCAACGATTTTGGCAGATCTTCGGGAATTCCCTCACCGTTTAAAGCTCTGCTGCTCAATTCCTGTACCTTCTCTGCACTTACAACTGTATCATTTCACCTCTGACTAGTTTTATTGTCCTCAATAGGGTTATTTGCATATGCAAAGTTTATTAACATACTTAGCTAAATGTTTGCAAATTCAAGCCATGAAAATCATCTTCTAAAGGTTTGATTTGAAATTACCCTCCTTTGATTAGAACTCTGCTCTTAGCCTTTAATAAATCTCATTGAGTTGCTTGACCTCTAGATGATCATCCTAATTATCAGCTCTCTTTTCATGTTAATTAAAGATTTGATGGGAGATTTGAGGTAATGGTGAAATGGAAGAAAATAATAAGCTTCATAACACAATCCAGGCCAATATTTTTTGTTGAATGTTGACTGTATTAATAACAACTAAGCAAAAGTTTGCATGCACGTAGGTGTTTTATTTATCCTGTTCAATCAAGAAGTGTTCCTGAAAAAAAACTACATGAATTTTAGTATCAGTAGCTAGTATTTCTTCAGACTTTAACAGAATTAACTTTCTGTTCCAGTTCTTGAAAATCTCTTTAGATGAGGTCTTTAGCTGTGTTCTTAATGAACATGTTAAGGTTTTAATTCTGTTGATTGAAGCAAATTAATTTTGGACTTTGCTAATTGGGGACAACTGTCAAATTCTTCTCCTGGGATGAAATTAAAACTAATAAAGATATGATATCCTTAGAAATGTTTGAAGATTCTTAATCCTCAGGGTTCCTGTGTCATTGTCACAGATACTCTGTGGGCGTAAGTTTTTTCCTTTCTCGCCCTACAGAAAGTTAACACAAGTCTTATGTAGTATTTAAATACTGCTTAAAAACCCTTTGGTATCTGAATGGTGTATATTTTGCTTAGAGTGAATAGTAACCCACTCATCTAGTTACAAAGTCCTTTCTCTGACATTCTTTTCAGGGGATTTTTTGCCTTTGTAAGGGCTTCAGACTGAGATATAAGGTAATAGAAACTTTGGCATTTTCTATTAGTATGGATAAAGAGATTATTGCTATAAAGAGATAGAAAGCTAAACAATGTTATCACTTTCTGAAGATTATATAGTTTATTAAATTTATCTAATCCTTATTAATTCCACACCTAGAGGTTTTAAATTGATGGGTTGCTTTGAAATAGACTTTGGATACAAGATGAATTGGACTATGTCTTTCTTTATCCAGAACTGGCCCAAAAAGCGCTTTGGGGAAGATCCCTTATCTTTCCATTTGCATATGCACATACCTACCTCATACTTGCGACTATTAATAATAAATTAAAAAACCATAGACTTTACGTAATAAGAAAAGTCAAATGCAGTCAAATCCATACTCTGGATGAAACGGGACTTGTGAAGCCACTGCTGTGTAACATAACTTACAGCAGAAATGCCACACTAACTGTGCCTAATAGAGCTCTATTCCCCATCCTCTTGTTAAAACTGCACCTGTTTATAAGAGATAGCTCTGTCCTAGGGAAGGCTTACTCAGCCTTAATAATTCTTCTTCGTCTTCTTCCTCGTCACTGTCATACTTCACGCTGCAAAGGCTGGAAAAACAAAGGTCTCCCGAGGCTGGCATGGAGGTATTTCTGTGTCAGGTACAAAGAGCATTCTGAACAGATTCAGTCTTTTACCTGTCCAAGCAGGGTCACCTTATCTTCTGCCTGCATTCAAAGGAAGGTACTAGCTCCTTTACAGGGTGATTAAGCCCAGCCAAAATAATTTTATGGAAATGCCTTTTCATTGCCTATACTAAACAAAGAGGATGAAATATTATTCCCTGTGTTAGCAGAGCACTGCTAATCACAGGATGAAAGGCAGTGTGTGAGCTCAGGAGCAGGCTATATAGAAAGCATCAGAAACACATCAGAAGCCAGTAGAACTAAATCAATTCACACCAGCAGAGATCAAGCCCCGTATGTCTGGCATGGTCTGTTGAATGGGGCAGCCATTTTAAGGGCTTCAATAGAGTTGCTCTAGTATTTCCAACAGAATATTTTTTCACCAGAAAATTACCTTTTGATCAAAACCAACTGTTTTCCCAGGAACTTGTCCATCCAGGTGAAATTCTGAGCTAAAAATCAGATAATTTTCTCAAAATGGAACAAAGTAGGTGGGGTTTTTGCTTTGTTCTTGTTGGTGTTTTTTGTTTGTGTGTTTGTTTTCCAGAATGCATTTTATTTGGCGACGTGTTCTTGTATTACGAATGTTATACTTTAGGCACAGAGGTTAAATCAAAAATCGTCTTTTTTGGGGTGCAGGCTTCTGAGTGATTAACTGAATTTTTACTAGTACTTTTTTCATTTTTCTGGGAAATAATACTGAATTACCTTTGTTTTCATTAAGAACATGAATGAATACAGCTTGCACTGTCACTAGCCTTTCCATGAAATTTGGGATCTTGCAGACCCTTTTTACTCTCGCTTCCAGAAGAGAGGCTGATGCAGGCAAGGGCACTCTCAGGGCATATCTGCACAGATGGGAACAGACAGATTCAATCTGCCTTGCTCCATGGCCATATTGGCACAGAGCTTTTTCCTCAGGATAACCTTTTGAATCGGGACAGCAGGGCAATAAGATGCTGAGCATAATCTTGGGAGTTCCCAGCTTGCCCTGCTGCATTTATATAGGCAGGCCAAACCCTGCATCCCAGGTTTCCAAACAGATGTGTAATGGGTGAAATGAGTGGTGGGGGCTGGGGATGAGGTGTAGAGGGATGGCAACAGGGCATGGGAAGGAGGAAAAGGAAACTTTTACAGTGTCGATATTGCTTGACAGTGCCTGAAAAAGTTAAGAACAGTCATAAGAAGGAACAAAGCTTGTTTTGGTTGCTGGGTTTTGGTTTTGTTTTCCTGTTTTTGTTCTTTTTCCTTTGACAGAAAGTGCTGGGAGCTGAGATTAATTTTGTGAGAAGGAGGAAAACACCTGAATCGGTTAGTTTTTTATGTGTGAGTTACCGGAGGTACCTGAAAGGACGCTTTGCACGGCACCTAGGGGACAGGTATCGCCAGTTGTTCTCCCATGGTCAGACAAGGATGATCTTTATGGATCAGCATCTTCTATAGCCAGCTGTTGCAAAGCCCTGTAGTGTAAAATGGATCCAGTTTCTCCTCTGCCTTTACGAGCAGCCCCTTTCCTTTTTCTCAGTATTTGTTAAATGCTACCAGTCAGCTCTCTGCTGTAATAGATGTGGCGTGGGAGAAAACAGACATAATCCCCACTGCAAAGGGTTTGGGATCTAAATAATCTGCTTCAGTTTATCAGGCTCTGAGTGTGATAGCAACACAATCAGCAGCAGCTGAGTAGCTCAACGATGGTTATCAGCAGATGTTCATCCCCAGCCTTGTGGGATTGAACACTAAATGATTAATAATTCCCATTTTAAAGTAAAACACATTAACTGAGAAATCAGGATTTGCTTAGCTTTTGCTGAGCATTAGTGTAACTGAGATAAAAATAAGTAAATAAAGTTACAGTGCTGCAAGTCAAAGGTTAGCTATGATTCTATTCCTTATTTGCTGAGGATAAAGGATATTCTTTGGAGAAAATTCAGAGAAAATAGGAATGTGAATTTAAAACTAGCTTGAATGATGGATTTGATGCGATCAATACAAATTGATATAATCACTTTTACATTAAAGAAAAATATTCACCAATGAACATCATATGAAATTACCCAAAGAATTAGTGAGGGGACAGGACAAGTGATGGACAATTTTTTTGCACAGTGGGAGTAGGGAAGCATATTCATCCGATTCTGTAAGACCAGATGGGAGGTAGTCCATTGTCTCATAGTACATACTTGTCTGAATGGTGAACCATACAATGTATTTAAAAGTGTTGATGGAGCATTAATATAAAGCTAAGGATGCCCTCAACAGAATATATGATCTTCATACTTTATTTTGTCACCATGTCCCCAGACTAGAGGCACAGGCTGATGGGACTGGTATAGATTCAATGAAGCAATGAAGCCACCTTGCCTTTCCTCAAAGCTCATATGAACACATAACTTCTCCATAGAGCTTGCTATCTTGTGCCCAGCATCTGTTAATGTGGCTCCACAGATGCTGGCTGAAGCTGCCATTGTAATGTCTGCATTGTGTGTCTCTCCATACAAACATTTTTTCAGTGAAGTATGGCAAGAATAACAGACCGATTACACTTGGTCACATGAAAGGTACACTTGACTCAGCATCATGTCTGGCACCCAGACTGCTGCTCTTTGCTGTTTTGCCATATGGGCAACATGGTACTACCAGTGGAGGCCCTGGCAAGTTCAAGAGTGACTACAGGATTTCTGGGGATAGGTGAAGGGCATAGAAGACCAGGTATAGATCAGCTCTACCCTTCGTGGCTGGTGTTGCCAGAAGGTCTGTTTGATTCCTTGACTGTGGAATTCTGTCCAAAAAATGAGTGTTGCTGGGAAGAGGCAGAATTCACCTGACAAAGTGTGGTAAGAACAACTTTGCCAACAGGCTTGTTAATTTACTGAGAACATAAATTAATTTGCTGGAAGACAGACTTAAAAACTTAAGTAGGAGAACAAGAGGAAAATTGTGCATGGGAAAGCATGACTTGGTAGTCTCTCATATTCTTGCAGAGAAAATGAGGTGAGCAGAAGCCGACTTGAAATGCCTTTACACAAATTCATGCTGTATGGGAAAGACATGGAAGCAATTATAAATCCCTGAGCAGCTTATGGAGCTATGGTGGAGTAGTCTGCACAACGGGAGTTCTGTGACAGGTGTATAGAGTCTCTTTAGGAAGGACGGGCAAAGAAGACAAAGGGCGAGGTCTTGGACTTCTAAAAAGAAGCAAGTCAGATGTGTGGAGCCTCTGTGTCATGTTCAAAAGAGAGGTCAACAAGAGGACGTCATGGTGGGTGTCTGCTACAGACCACCTGATCAAGAGAAAGAGGAGGCAAATGAAGTCTTCTTTAAACAACTGGAAGAAGTTTTATGATTGCAGTCCTTGGTTCTCATGGGGGGTATTAGCCACTCTTAACAGCTTCTGGAAAGCAACATATTAGGATGCCAGAATTCTAGATTTCTGAAGCATGTGCTAGTTTTTCCTCAGATGTTGAATGGACTGACTAGGATACGTTTTCTGACAGACCTGTAGGTCACAATGAGGAAGAATTAAGACTTAGAAAATCGGGGCAGCCCTGGATGTACTGACCATGACATGCTGGAGTTTTAGATCCTGAGAGAAGGAAAGTGAGTACAAAACTAAAGACTCTGAACTTAAGAGTGTGAACAACACAACAGGAGTTCCCCAGAAGAACCTTCTAGCCTTCAGAAACTTGCAGTATAGGGACTTTCTGAGTGAGAGGCAGTTCTTTTATTTAATATCACTCAATGGATTCTTTTCTTCCATAGATTTAGTCACCTGCTGCTAGAATGGGCATGAGTCTCATGCATTAGTGATACAGGTTGTGTGCTTTGTTTTTCACTTGTCTAGAGGTTAAACTCCTATCCACTTTTAAGAGCCTGTGTATAGAAGAAAATGGCAAAGAGATTGTAAGTGGGATAACCAGTATTTATTATGCATATCTTGCTTTCTCCATTTCTTTCCTTAATGATAGACACTATTCAGTAGAGCCATCATAACTTAGTAACTTTCCTGAGATTATTTTGCTTAACTTTAACTTTGTACAACCAAGGTTTGGTAAAGAACTTTACAAGATTCAAAGCCATGGGATTGCATACCCAAATTAGCACCAAAGCAATTATTAATATTTGTCCAATTACACTCTGCTGCAATCAAGCCATATTTTTGTTGTTTTGTTTTGTTGTTACTTTGGTGTACTCTTAAACAACTTTCAACAATTTATAGTTCCCCTTTGCTCATAGTTCAAAGTGTTCCACAGTGCTACACAAGCTGATCAAGGGATCCTCATGGCCTTTCATAATAGAATATATTTTCTTGGCTTGAATCAAAACAAAAGAAATCCCCACTAGAGGTTTATCATATCAACAGTAAGAAAACCATCCTTGAGTTTTGTAGCAGACTTTAAAACCCCATAATTATGGTATAAGACACAATAAAACAGATAATTTGTCACACATTTTGATGACTTTTATCACATAATACTAAGATCGAGTGTTAATTATACTTTGTAATTCATTTAAAGGCATAACCATTTTTGTATGCTAAAATCTCACATGTATCATAGTGCTGAGCTCCCAACTCAGAATTCTGTCATTAGTAGTTAGAGCACTTTAACAAAACCGGTTAAGTGCCAGTCCTGATTTACTGATGGGGGGGCTGAAGTGGGGAGGATTGAAATGATTTGCCTATGGCAGTCAGCAGACCAGTAGCAGTTGACGGAATAAAGCAAAGTCCCAGTAAGGTGCATTCCTCATCATCAATGTGTTTTAGTGGTCTTACATTTTTTATCTTTTATTTATATGTTATTTTATTTTAGTGGAGGTCCAGTTTTCTGAGACCATCATTTTCAGGATCTTGTCTCCTTGCAGACTGGGTTTTTTTGTTTGTTGGTTTTCAATGTCTAATGTGCTTGAAACAAGATTTTTCAGAAGTGAATGCAGACTGGATTTCAACAATTTTGGAGAGCCTGTCTGGGGAGTACTTGAATTTTCAGCTGTTACTGAACACTCCCTTTGAATATGGCCATTTTTACTTGCTGAAAATCAATAGTATTTTAACAGAAGTTGATCTTGGCTTCATTTTTTGATGACTTCTAGCTTTCCTAATATAAATATATTTTCTATTTTAATTTTCTTATCTTCTTCAGCTCAGTCATGCTAAAATCTACTAATTCCTTGGTATTCTGCAGCCCTATTGTCTGTGTCAACATTTCAGTATTTTATAAGATTTATTAAAAATATGAAACTTATTTAAAGGAATAAAATACTTCAGCCTCCGAGCCCTGGCATTAGCTATGACTTTCTTCATGGTTTGTTTTTTTGTTTCTCCTAAGTGATAATTGCCCCGTTATCTTTATTTACCTCTTATTCCCTTGGGAATTCATTTGGTTTATTGGAAAGTAAATCTTAGTCTTGAGTTAAGCTTCAAGCAGTAACACTGTAAAAAAAATATGAATAAAAGAAAACCAGAATCCAGAACTTTTTCTAATAGGCCCTAACTGACTATACCTTCTCATTTTGTTGCTTTCTTATTTACACCATTTAAAATGTTTACACAAACCCGAAGTTTCCCTTCAAGTGTTACAATTTTTTTTTTGAAGTATTACACAATTATTTCTAAGTTATACACTCATTGAATTAACAAGTACTGCTTTAAGGGCCTAAGTTTTTAAAACCTACCATATCCTATCATTAGGCCTAAACTAATTAATAAGCTGAATTTTTCACTTTTAGCCAGCTAAATAAATGGCATACACTGAATCCAAGGCCTATTGAATCTCTTGTAATTATATGGCAACCCCCTCCAAAATATACTGAACAACTGACACCTGAATTAGATTTAAAACTTTTTTAATTCTAATCACACATTTTCTGCCTAAGACAATATTGGAAGTCGATAACACTGCATTTATTATGCATCAGGGAAATGTTAAAATTAAAAATACACATTTTTAGTATAGAAATATTTGTGCTGAAGGTATTTGTGGGGAAATACGTGGAAAGAAAGATTTCAAGTAAATTTCAAATCTCGGTGTCAATGAGTATTTGGAATGTTTTACTGTATCTAGGAAAACCTAATCAGTTTGGGTTTTTTAAGGAAAATCAAAGGTTTCTCTATGCTTATTTTGTTGTATGGTTGAATTACAAGCACTGGATTAAGATTTTGTACAACTTTTGTTGTTTTTTCCCCCATGTATGTGTTCAAAATGTATTAGTAAGACAGATAGCATTGTTTTTCAGAGGCCACTGTGGTCCATTAGGTGAATAATTTATATTTTGTGCTGTATAAATACATAATTGTGTTTTCTGAAATGAATGATAAAGAATCCAAGTTTTCTCTCCTTTTATTAGCTTTACATAAGCATTAGGGACATCTCTCCAGACACAAAGGGGAGGGAACACAAAGCCTGCTTTTAGATAAAAGATGTACATTTTAACCTCTGTCTCTTTCTATATTTATTACAGACAAAACCTAACAACAGAAGAGAATATTTTCAAGGCTATGAAACCTAGCACTTAAAAGCTAGAAAATGCCAGAATTAAGATTGCACTATGGGTTTTGTATACATATGTTTTCTCCCTCACCCACAGGACTCATTCCTCAGCCAGTTCCTCAAATCCTTCTGTGAATACATGAATATTAATCCTCTCACCATCTCGGCTACTGCAGTCATTGTTGTCGTATCCATGGGCTTCAGAAATATGAATTAATTTAGTCCCACAGTACCTCCATCCAGGGAGGTTATTTCCCAGTGTCACAGTTGAAGATCTGCTGCATAAAATAAGCAAGGACCAAGTCTTCACTAATTCGGGTTGAATGATTAGAGGCCTTGAGGTCACTTCCTTTTTTCCTTTTTTTTTTCCCCAGTATGGTCAAGAACAGCTCCCAGCATCTCTCAGTACACCTGTGAAGGATTAGCATCTCTGCAAAGCAGACCCTTGAGCACCAATTCAGAAACACAGAAAACAATCCAATGTTTCCCTTAGCCATCTGGCTCTTGGTTTCCTTTTAGCCAGATTATCCACTTTCCCTTCCTTGCTCTCAAGCCCATTTTATCAGGCCAAAAATCCCTAGTCAGATATACAAGCACACCATTGATCAAAATTCACAATCAGACCTGATACTAAAACACAGGGATTCTAGGCTGCTCAGAGGAAGATCTTTTTTTTTTTAACTTGGTCGGAGACAATATCTTTTCCATTGGCAACAATGGATTTTTTTCTAGCTGGCACCTTCTGCAGAAATTTTGAACGTGAGTCAGCCCTTTAGCATGGAAAATTTCAGCACCCAGGGCCGTGTCTGCTTGCAGTATTACTTACCGTTTGGCCTGTGTGCTTAGCTAATAGGTAATACCTGGGCCTTTTCTGGGCTGTTTCTCAGAGAAAAAATTGATGTTATTAGTCATGTATTTTTTAAGTTTCATCCTGTTTATCTGTATACAAAGTCTTTTTTTTCTGAACACTGCTGTAGAGGGAGGAGGGAGTGGAGAAGAAAGCTCAGCCTCCTCTTTTTAATCTCTGTGTTTAGTAAGCAGTTTTTCCTCCCACCGTCTGCAAGGTTTTCTTTCCAGTAAACCACCCCAGAGACCTTTCTGTTTCCATTGTCAGTGCAGGACTACTGGTCTTCCTTCCTACTGGCTTTCTGTGTCTCTGCTGCAGTCACACTCTTGGGCTCTAAGCAACTACCCATTCCTGGCTGTAAAGTGAAGAGTAAACTTCATTGTATCAAGTGATGACCTATGGACTTGTGTGTGCTGGGCTGTAGCTTGAGTCAAAAATAAAGGACTCATCTTGCATGACTTTAGAAGGCTACACCTGAATTAGTAAACCTAGGCTCCCTTTGCAATTTACAGAGAGAAACAGGTATTTCTGGAAGGTGATTCGTTGGATTCATTTTATGTATTTACTTTAGGATGAAATGAAGTACTTCATAAAATTGTTGATTTTTTCCCTATTAGCTACAAAGATAATTCAAATAATCAGATCAGAATTGTATATTGGGTCAAATGAATGTCATGTATCATACTAAGAAACAAAATCTTGCTCTGTATAGGTCCTGGTGGAATGGACTACAGCTCAATTCCTTCCCTTCACCTACCCACTAAGATAAAAAAATGAGGGTTTGTCCCTGGATGTGGAGCTCTGCTCAAACCTGCACTGGAGTGTGTGTGCAACTTGACCAACGGGCAAGTCTGCATTGGGATTTGCACCTGAAAGGAAGCCAGATCCCCAAAGACCACCCCTTAGCTTTGTTATGAAAGCTACTGCTTTGGCTGGTGGCTTCCTATTTTTTCCAGTTATTATGACAGGAAAGGCATTCCATTGTTCATTAATTAACATGAACTAAAGGGTCCTATAATTTCTATGTGCTTTATCAAGGTCCATGACAACAGTAATTATTATCTCCTACCATAAGAAAGAGTTTTTAATCTGAGGTCTAGAGTCACAGTGTGTGTTGTTTTGTGTTTGTTTTATAAACAGTTCAACATTCTCCAAAAATAAAAAAAATCCAGCATGAGTGCAAGAATATCATAGCTCTGGCATCATTCAAGCAAAACTCCTTATGGTTTTAAATGGAAACCATCTGCAAACATGGTATTCCTCACAAATGGTTCTTGGCTTTGAAAGTTATCCTTCCTGTTGGCCAGGGTAAGGGCAAAATTTCTTGCTTTGCAGAACTTCGGGTAGGTTGCTGGGTCAACAATGCATGCTTCAGGTTTTTTGTTTATAATGTTTGTCAGATGGTGTTGCACTCTCACTGGTGCACTGACACCTGGAGAAAGGTCAGAACATTTTTAATTTCTGTATGCATCTGTTATAAGGTTAGTGTATAGTAACTCTGCATGTGTCTGTGAAAACTGGAAGAAAACAGTTTTTTCAGATGGTTGAGGGCATATTTTCATGCAGATGAGTGCAAAGCTTTTCTTCTTTTGCTTGTCTTCTGGGTTTTTATTAATGGGATTATAGAAGGAGTATTGGCCAAAGGTCATTCCTCTTTCTGCCACTCTGCTTTTCAGATGCAGAACATATTTATTTCAATTTCAGGACTGAGAGCTGCTGAGTGAACCTGAGATTCAGTGACCAGGAAAAGGGCAGCACACAAGGGAGCTGCAAAATTGGAGTTGTAGGATTAGCGAAACAACAACTGACATTAACAGTGAGTCAATGAGCTATAAGAGAATTCAGATAAAATCTAACTTTTGACAGAGGAACTAAGAGCAGGGAGATATTTGGAAAACCAATTTCAGATTTAGCTACATGTCATATCAACCACTATACCTTGGCAAGTGATTCCAATTTCTAGCTGTCTGTCTATCACTCCTGTTGTGGCTAACTATGCAGGAGTTTATCGTGGCCTCGCTTGCATATCTGTCACCCTTCAACGAAAATAAAACAAATTTGGTTCTTGTGCCGGTTCTCAGAAGAGGAAAAAATCCTTCAGCAGCAGAAGTCTGTGGAAGCTTCATTCTAAGGACTAATGGGTATGATAAAAAATATCCTTTCTCCCATTCTTTAAAGAGGATCTTTGCCAGATGTGGAGGGGTTCATATCAAAGGAAAAGGTCTCCAAGGCTTCAAAGACTGGAGGAAATATTCTTAGATTACTACTTCTCATCCATTCTAAGGAGTAAGAGGACCATGCTCCTTCCAGAGTCCCTGACTGCTGAGATTTGGCATTTATTCCAATTCTTTCAAGTCAGGTTTCTTTTTTCTTCCATACCATTCTCATATTTTAGGGGAAAAATGACCCTCCATAGCCTTACTCCTTTGAAGGGGGCCCAGAGATGACCTATAAGAGGTGCTAAACTCTCCTATCTTGTGGTTTAATCCCAGTCCGCAACCAAGCCCCACACAGCTGCTCACTCACCCTCCCCCTCCTGCAGTGGGATGGGGGAGAGAATTGGAAGGGCAATAGTAAGAAAACTTGTGGGTTGACATAAGAACAGGTTAATAATTGAAATAAAATATAATAATAATAATAATAATAATAATAATAATAAATGCCTACAAAACAGAGAGAGAGAAACAAAACCCAGGAAAACCAACTGATGCAGCTGTTCACGATCCACTGACCTACACCCAACCCATCCCCAAGCAGTGATCCGGCCAACTCCCCTCCATTGTTTATATACTGAGAATGACTCCATATGGTCTGGAATAGCCCTTGGGCCAGTTGGGGTCAGCTGTCCTGGCTGTGCCCCCTCCCAGCTCCTTCCCAGCTCCTTGTGCCCCTGGCAGAGCAGGGGAAGCTGAAAAGTCCTTGACTTAGTATAAACACTGCTCAGCAACAACTAAACCGTCAGTGTGTTATCACATTATTCTCATGCTAAATCCAAAACACAGCGCTATGCCAGCTACTAGGAAGAAAATTAACTCTATCCCAGCTGAAATCAGGACATATATTTATCTTCACCCACTGCTCTCCTTTTGTATTTTGACTTCAATAGTCAGATTAAACATTTACTTTCTATTCTATTTGCACTTTCCCTTTCATTTCAAAAGAGAAAACTCACTCTTTTGAATACCATTTTCTTATTTTTTTAAGTAAGTTTCTACTGTGATCTTCAAATGAAAGTGAATATTATTTAAAGAAATCTTACATGTCCATTTAGAACAAACTAATAACTGTAAGTTCAAAGAATGATAATAATTGCACAGTATCCTCTATGGAGCAACTCAGGTATGCCTGGCAGAAATTCACAACTTGCAAATGTCAGTGATGTCATGAGGCAATTGTATCACAAAGACATAAATGGTTTCTGATTCACTGGATGAAAAATTTAAGTGACCTGCAGTAGTCATTCAAAATGGCCTTTTTGTGACGGGACAATCTCATTTTCTGTGAATGCTGATATTTAGGAATTGTTCTAGGCTGAACATTTGAATTAATTGTCAAATAAAATTGAATGCAGTTATGATTTAATAACCCAGATGTTTGTCTTCATACTTGTCACATCTCTTCCTAGATCTGGCAGCCTAAAACTAAAAATCATAAGGATTAAAATATATCTGGTTATTTTTCATTACAGTTATTAATAAAAACCCACCAACAACTCAACATTAATTTAAAAATAATAATTTTTATCATACATCAGGGTTATGGACAAAGCCTATTTCTAGATCTAACAAAATATGTAAGGATATCTATGCTGTACCCACTGTTCTAAACACAAAACTGAACACACCGAAAGGAATTAAGGCCATCTGCAAAACCAAAATCTTCTTTTGAATTGTCTTGTTTATAGTAACATTGAATGATGAATTAAGTAGGTTTCTGGGCCTACTCCACTATTAAAAAACTACTAAGTGTTAATTACAAGACAAAATTGATTTATAACAAGGGAAATAGTCCAGTATAGAGATATTTTCGGTTTTATGGCTCTTCTGCTAATAGGTCTGGAGCAAAAGGAATAAAAATCATCTCAGATGTGCACAAAAAAAGGACAAAGAGAAATAGACAAAAAAATGATAAAATCAAAATTCTGATTGGGTATTAGGAAAAAATCTTGATGGTGATCAAAGAGAACAAGGGACCAGAGAGGTAGTGGAGTACAAGCCTTCACCCTTGGAGATAGCCAGGATTTGGCAAGGTCCTGAGCAACTGCCACCATAGTTACCTCTGCTTTGAGCAGCCAACTCAACCAGGAACCTCTTGATGTCCCTTCTAGCCTGAGTTATTCTATCATACCATGATTTTAGGTGAAACATCCTCCTTATTGTCCATATGCATGCACAGGAGGAAATAGCATCATACTTGGAAATGATCAGTGAGAAGCTTCTGGTTTGAAATGACAACATGAGGTTGTGATGATGAAAATGTTTAGCGCTGGAGGGTCCCATTTATGGTAATGGGACTTGTGCTTTCTTCTTAGGAGTGACTTCTGTTCATTTCAGACTCTCAAGCTGGATCTGTGGAGATATGCCTCGGTGACAAATGGTTTCCTAGGAAGAAGACTGAGCAAGAATATATTGGGAGAAAGAACAGAGCACAGTTCTTCATCCATCACCAGCTTCTGACCCAGTGACCATGGTCACTGGATGTAGTTGTCCGCTGTGTCAGGGAAGCACAGAAGATGACCCCATGTGTAAATTTACCCTATCACTTTTGGAATAGATATTTTTTATGTTCCTTCCCCTAATTCTTAGGAGGTTTGTTCCAGAATCTCCTTCTTAAGGCTAAAAATTGTTTAGTTTTCAACCAAATGGGATTTATTCCAGAATTTCCTCTATGTACATCCCTCTCTTTTGAAGTTTGGTTTTTTTGTTGTTGTTAGTCTGATATTTTGTAGAGAACACTTATGGCTCCACTAAACCAGCCAGTCTTCTCCAAAATTGATGGGATGTCTGTTGGCCTGATCATCCTAGCAGCCTTTCTATTCACTTATACGACCTGAAGACTCCTCTTCAGCCAGGTGCAATGCAGTATCCCCTGTGATGCTTGCAAAGACCTTGTATAACGGCCCTAATATTTACCTAGCTCTACTGGAATATTTTATCTGCTATGCCTTTTTGCAGGCACATCACATTGTAGTCACGCTGTAACTGTCAAAACCCCTGGTCCTTTTGTATTTCAAAATTATTTTATAGTAGGAATCCTTGGGTTTAGTCCCTTGGTTTTTTTCTACTGCAGAGTGTCATTCAAATTGTAGTCTCAAGGTCATCCATTGCTTCCTCTGTGTTTATCTTGATCTTCTTGGTATTGATAATGCCTCTCAGATTTGCTTCAGTGACAACTTTCATTAGCATAGTCCTACTTTTTGTGCCAAAGTTCATTAATGAAAATTCTCATTAAGTCACAAGACCATTCCTCCACCAGTACTGTTTGTTCAGTAACCCCTGCTCTGCAACACCATTGTTGCAAAACCTTCTTTACTTATGTTTTTGACTTCTTTTATTCCCTCCATCCACGTTCATTAAGAATTGTTTGTGTGGCATATATCAAAGATTTTGCCACAGCCTAGGTAGGTTCAGAATATTGTACATCTTTTGTCCTCCAAATCAGTTAGTTACTTTATTGCAGACACACATTGTAAAATTACACTATATTGAACCTAAAAAATGTAACAGGAATAGATATGTACCACAGAAAGTGGAATAATGTAAGTACAATACAAATGTCTTTTTTGTAACACTAAATTATTGTTTTGTGTGCTCTTTTAAAACAGTTTGGTTTGGTGCCCAGCGTTATTTTGACTAACTTGTTACAACTCCAACAAAAGCAGAAATCCTTTTTTTTTTTTGCACTTGTTAAGAGAAAACTAACCTGATTTCACTGAGCACAGCTGTTGGAACACTCAGACAGCAGGGGAAGTATTTCTCACTACCAATAAGCTCTGAGAAGAAATTTAAAGCAAAGCTTTAATTATGTTTGTCATTTCTGAGTCTCTGGTCCAAAAGTGTTTAAAGTAGAATTTTAAGCAAAGAAATTATTTTTGATGTTGTGACATGAACACAATGCAGTTAACATGCTGAGGTTTTTACCATTTCAGAAAAGCAAGTGGAGGAAAATTTAGGCCTAAAAAGCATTCTACGTGTAAGTAAATTAACTAGGAATATGCTGATATTGGAAGTTACCATATTACCAAGAAGACTAAATTAACTTTGTATTTTATCAGGGAAAAACACTGAGATGTTATTTTTGTTAAGTTGAAACATTTTGTCTATAAATTATAATTAGGTTAGTAAGCTACCTGAAAATCAAGTTGTAGTAATAAAACCACAGTGCTAAGTGTACAGTTTTACTCAGTATAAATGAACATTTTGTTCATGCAAGCATCAGATGCCCTGTGTTAAACAAGCCTGAGCTAGGAAATACGTGGAGAATACAAACGCATCCCCCAGTGTGCTGTGCTGGACCTGTGACTGCCTGTAATATTTTTTAAGTAACTGGCCCTGCCTAATTTGCTAGTGAGGTGGGTTGGTCCCATACCTATTGTGAAAGGAGAAGGTGTTAGCAGATGAGGCACGTTCAATGAGAAGAGAGGTAATGCCAATGATATTGGCAGCAAAGGAGCACAGCGTCAGACTCTGGAAAACCGGCTCATTTGAGAAGATAATGGGCACCCAGATGATGACAAAGATAGTCCTGAAAGCAGGACTACCTGAAAGCAAGTAGTCCCGCTTGTCCTGAAAAACTGTCAGGTGCAAAGGCATGGTGGATGGGAGGGCACATCAAAACAATAAGCCAGTAAAGGAGCTGAAAAGTTATAAATGTTCCAGTGATTAGATGATGATGTTGTTGGAGGTGATTTGAAAGGGCAGAATAGTAGTGTTTAATGAACAGTCTTGAGCACTGTAACTGTTCAGCACGTGCATTTCAGCAGAGGGTTGGGATTGCTTCCACACAGGACCTGAAGAGAGATGGTCCCACATTGGTGCAGGAGGGAGGAATGACTTTGTCTTCATCACAGTGTAGGCACTGGGCATAAACTCTGATTTACCTACTTTGTCATAGAAAGTTTGTATTTAACCTGCTTCTGTGGCAGCTCTTGCCTCAAATCAACAGCGGATGCTGTTTAGAGAAGGGCTGAGTTCCTTCTTTTGCTTTCAAATATGTTTTGTAGTTTCTCTGCTGGACAAAATTTTCTGTTTTCTTTTTTTTTCCAAATTGTCAGGCTACTGAGCTGAATAAAATGAATGAGTTTTGCTTTTAAACATTTTGGGTAATTTAGATTCTTTTTGCAAGTGCACAGTTTTAATCACATAAATAATTCACAACTCTCTGTCCAGACCAACCTGTAGGGCTTTAAGCCTTCTTCATATACCATTTAAAGCCTACCCAGTAGGGGAGTCTGTCTGTTCTCAACTGCTGCTGCAAGTCAGTATGTCTGGTCAGCATGATACTATTGTAAAGACAGTGTGTACAATCCTTGGATGTGTGATAGGTCTGGTATGAGAAGTCTGGCACACAGCAGGAAAGAGCAAATTCCCTTTGCTGGTGTAATACTACAATGGTAGGACTATAGTCAGAAATGTGTAATCACGAGAAAGCCCTGCTATGGCAAAAGAAATTTATAAGCTATTTCTACCTGGCTTCACTGGGTCCTGTTGCAATCAGTTATTCCACATATTGAATGGAAGATAGTGCAAAAGCAGCTTCTACATTCTCAAAATATCTGTCAGCCTGATCTCCCCCAACCTTAAGATACTATCCATATGTAATCTTAAAGACATTGAACTGAAACCTCTTATTTTTGAAGTTTAAAAAATCCTGATCCAGTCCACTGTTTGGTTCTGCAAAACCCTGATTTAGCAGCTCTTAGAGCTATTGACAGCTGAGCATGTCAGCATTTGGTGAGGTAAAAGCACTAAATGAAATGAAGGTTTGAAAGCAAAAAAGGATTTTTCAACAACGTCATGGATGTGGTGATAGAATATGAAGAGGTAAATGTAGTGGGGAAGATTGACACTACAACTTGGCACTCATAGAAGTACTGAACTTTGAAAATAGTTTTGGTTTTAATTTTTTTTTTTTTTATTTTTATTGTAATGGGCCAGGTGTTGTGAGTACGATTCTGTTGGGTTCCAGATCTAATGGTATAAGGACCAGAGCTATACTGATATATGTCCAGACAAATGTCCTCACTGGTAGGGAAACCTAAAAACCATAATTCTGGCACCTCTATCTTTAATACACGTTACATGTGATATATAGGATGGGAGTATGTATATAAAGCACCGGAGGCCCGCTGAGATTTCGTTTTTTCCTCTCTTCACTCTTCCCTTAAACATCCCCCAACCTCCTGTGTAAAATATACTCCTCCTTCATTATCTATTACGAGCAGCTTTTTGGCTAGGATGTGAAGCTGATGCTTCAGTGTACATGTTCCTTGTACAAACTCAGAGAAGTGATAAATGCAGTCTCCCAGGATGCAATTCTAATGGAAAAGGAATGAAGAGAGCTGGCAGTTTCTCTGAGAAAATGATATTACAACAATGCAAACTATCCTAACAGAGAGTAAGGACAAGAAGTGTAGTAAGTGGCCAGCTTGGTTAACTCATGAGCTGACTTCAAATGCAGCAAAGAATACTGTGAGTTTTCAGTGACAAAACTGCAAAGGTCAAACAAAGCACAGGCTGTGAAGTCACTTGCAAGAGAAATTAAAAGTAAGAAATATCATTCTATGCCCGTGGTAGGAAGGGAGAGAATTTTTGATCTTCTCAGCTGAGAGAAAGTTATCAACAAATGATGCCAAGAACGGCTTCATGTTCAGTGTTTGGGGGTTGTGCTAGTCTTCACTAAAAATGCCAACAGTGGGAAGTATTGAGCAAAACAATACCTGTGAAAAAGCATGGATTTCTGACTTAGAATAAGGCAAAAGTAGATTAAAGTATGTTCTTAAATTGATATTTTAAGACAGCTTGGCATTATGAATTTAATCCTCAGGTATTTGAAAAAAAAATTTATTTAGCCTGAGGTCCATTAGTGTTTATCTTTCAGAATTTTGTACAAGATGGGTGCTATGATAGAAGAAATGTGGAAAAGAGTGAAACCATGCCACTCTTCCTAAAGTGGCTAAGAATGGAATTATGGACCAGCCAGTTTAAATTCAATCCTTGAGGAAAAAAAAAAAAAAAAAAAGCCATATAATATGACTATTTATGAGTATCTGGAAGATAACAAGGAGATGATCAGCAGATAATAGAGATTTGTCAAGGACAGCTTCTATCAAACCTATCCACTTTGCTTCTGCAAATGAAGTAACAGACACCGTAAGTAGAGTAAGAGCAGTAGATGCCATATAACCTGATTTTAGGGCTTATTCTGGTATAAATCAAAGATGTTGAACTGATTTCCTCCAGGAGAATATGTACCTTGATATATCTAGTCCACTTAAGCAGTTTTGCAGAGTATCCTTATATCTTGGAGAATGTGAAGACAGAAGCAACAAATCTTTGGTAGCTTGGAACCAGCAGAAGTAAACAGAAATAACAGAATGAATAAAGTATTATTGAGGAAATACGTTGCACCCAAAATTTAGTGTATCATTTTAATAACAGCTATACAAAAGAACTGTTTGGAAAAAACTGTGAGAGAACCCTGGGCTTCTCAGTGCATACATTTTTTAACACAAGGTTACCAGAAACAGGTAATCAGCATTTTCATGTCCCCTAAAGTTTTTTTCTCAAGGTGAATATCTAAAAATAGACACACCAAAAGTCACTAGTAATTTCCAATTTGATCATTATTAATTTTTAACCCTACATAAAACTTTACTAAGGTTAATAGAAGCTATTTCTGAACAAGAATTTTTTTCAATTGAATAACAAAAGGTATCTGAGAGATCTGTACTGTTAGTACACACGAATCAGAACTTATTAAAAATCCTTATTCTTCTAGAATTAGCAGTTCTGGAACCTGAATCTCAACTCAGAACCTACATTTGACATTGACTAAACTGGCAATGGAAACAGTTGGAAGTTGCAACTCACCCTATATGTTCACTAATAGGTGGCCTGTAATATTGGCTCCCATGGAACCCATTCTTCTGGATGCTGCAATACAGCTTCTCATATGACAGATTTTGAAGCTCTCTCTTCAAATGTTTAGGAAGGTCTAACTTCTTTATCCAATCTAAGCTTTCTACCTTTTTTTTTTTTTCAAATAAAAAAAGCGTATGGCTTACAGGTGACTATTTTGTCCCATAGAGTCCTGTTCTCTTATCCACAGAGGAATCTCAAGCAAGTTGATACCTTAGCTTCTACCACAGCTTGAACTAATAGTAAAAGTATCAGTGGCACAGAGTATCCTACAAAAATTCCTCTCTAAGTGTTTGTAATAAAGTTCAGTTATTATTTTGGGGGAAAATATTTCTAATTAGTATTTTATTAAATATTCTGGAACTATGGTTCTTAGCAGAAATAATGCAGGAAGTAAAAGTACTGAGTTTCAGTATACAGTTTCAGGTGGAGGAGGAGGAAGAGGAGGATGTGAAGGAGGGGAGAACCCACACTGGAGCAGAGGAAAACTATGAGGAGAAGGAAGGAGTAGCAGAAAGAAACAGTGACATACTGACTGTAAGTCCCCATTCCCCATCCCCTCTGCACTGCTTGGAGGGGTAGAGGGGTCTGAAGCAAAGGAATGAGGTTGAGCCTCGGAAAGGGGATGTTTAATATTTATCACTTTGATTCTTTCTACCCAAAACTATTTTAGTTGGTAATGAATTAAACTAATTTTCCCCAACTCAAGTCTGTTTTTCCCACAATGATAAGTGGTCTTGCTGTCTTTATCTCAACCCACAAGATTTCTGAGTCCTATTTTTCCTATTTTCTTTTCCCTGTCCCACTGAGGCAGAGTGTGAACAAGCAGCTGGGTGGGAGTTTTGCTGTTAGCTGGGGCCAGCCCACTACAATCTGCAAGGTCATGAGGGAGTATGAGAAGCTTAGAAAAGCCAGCAGCAAATGTTGAAACCTGTGCTGAGCAGGTAGGCCAGGACATCCAGCCCTTGTATCACTCTCAGATTCATATTATCAAAAGCTGAAAATAGCAATCTCTAGGCAGAGCATGAATAACTTTAAGGAAGGATGGTGCTACTGCTGAACTAACTTCCATTACCTCTGTTCAAGAGGAATGTATTATTGACAGGTGCCCTAGAACTATACTCATATGTATAAGTGCATTGGGTGTGCTTATGTATCACATCAGATTAAGCACCAGTGTTTTTTGTTAGCACTTCAGAAAAACTGGACTGTTAAGGGTTTTTTGCTACTTTTAAGGAGGTGTCCTAGTATTATTCACTTTCACGCTGTTAAATGCTTTAAACAGCCTTATGACACTATTCTCTGGAGCGATGGTAAGCTGGTAAAGCAGAAGGCAGTTAATTTGACTGAATTGTGTTTCCTTGTTTCATTTCATTTTTTTCTGATTCCTTTGCCTCTATTGGAGGGTTGAGGAACATAAAAACATTTAGTTCAGTATTGTCATGATGATAGATAGTTATTTGGAAAATGTTTCCTGGAATATAGAGAGCGGTGGAAAACATTTCTTCTGTCTGGACCCAAGAAAAGATATTAGGGTATGAACGCTCTGACCCAGACCCTGTGCCTCCACAGCAGATATTTCTGTACCTCTCTACCAGGTGGAAGGTCAGGAGATCTGGAAACTAGACTCCTCTAAATCAATATTTTTTTCTCAAATAAAATAGAGACAAAACAGAAGTCACTAAGTTTCTACTCCCCTGTCATTTTTCTAAAGAATTCTAAAGAAAAAGAAGTTGTTGTTTTCTCAGAATAACAAACTACTATCTCTGTAACCTCTGTTTTCTTCTTTTTTTATATATTATTTTTAAGGAACAGTAATATCTGCATGCCACATGGCCCAACCATTGCTTCTCTTGAGAGTATGGAAAATGAACTTACGTTGTGTGTTGCTCTTCAGAAAGTGGTCAGACACTACCACTTTCTCTGAATGATACTATGGATAAAAGCATTTTCCCAATTGTACCTTGAAGCTTTGGAAGGAAGGGTTCTGAGTAGTGTTCTGCCAGTGATCCAGCACAATGAGAGAAAACCATTGGTTACACCTTTCTCTGGCCAGATGTAGAGCTGAAAGACTCTGTGTTAGCCTCTGTGATATGAATGGCTGCTTAGTCCACCCAAAGTGCAGAGTCTGGATTGGACTCAGAGGATGGTATGTATCAGACCAACGTCAACATCTACATCTGAGCTCATTGTCTTGGATATCTTTTTACTAAACACAGAGAAACAGAGAAACCTAGGAGAAGATTAATCTCATCCTGAAACACACCTATCGCCCAAAAATCTTATAAAGTGTCTATATCCCTCCCTTGATTGTAAAGTTAAAATGTAAATGTCAATAATGTACTTTTCTAAATTTTAATGTGACAGTCTCAGCTGTGGACATCCTCATCTGAAATTAAAGTATGTACACTTTCCCTCATTTAGCCTCTTCCCCCTATTTTCTCACAGTGATTAGGACCACCAAAATTGCTATGGTCCCACATTTCAAGAACTGATTCTACTTTTTGGCAGTTCAGTAATATGGTCTAGCAGTCTTTCATAGGGAGTCTATGCAATGTGTAGACAATGAGGTCCACATCTTTTGAATCTAGTGCTTTATTTGCAAGCTTACTTCTTCCTGTCACATAAATAAAGATAGCAAACTATTATATTTATATAAAAAAAATTAAAAACAATCCTTATCGGTTACCTAAACTACCTATTCAATTGTAGCTGTTAAAATCCTGTGTGATATGATTCTCTCTATGGAATTCTTCTGGTTTAAGAATTTAAAAAAAAATAGCCACAAGTGAACAAAAAACCGCAAGAGATAATCTATAGCTCAGAGTGAAAAATTCAAAAGTAACCACATGGCTAGCTGTTTCGTGGAGGAGTAGCTGCTGGAAAAATAAATTTTTACTAGATGAGCACTCCCTTTAATTTCAGAGAACATATGGGGAAATGACAAATGAGCCCATCGTGGCTAAAGGCAGAAGTTTCCCTAAATGGCCACTGGCAGTACTCTTTTCCAAGCTCTTCATATGAACTCCTAAAAACTTCAGTGATATTGGTAATTAGAAGATTTCTAGGTGCCTGATTTCTCGCTACCTGTAGCCAGCATAAATCTATTAGGTGAACAAATATATCTTTCCCATCTGCAGAGTGCATCATTTTGAAAGCGGCTGAGGCTTTCCACAGTTATGGTTGGAGAATTATTTTGAAAAATGCCCAGACATTATACCAGTACAACAAACATCCTTCAGGATTTTTCCAGTGCTCAGACACAAAAAGAACTGTGGGTTGGAAAAGCATTCTGGTAGATGACATCTAAGTAAATATGCCCATAATATATCCTACTTTTCTTTATATCATTACCTACAGTAAAGCCATAACAAGACTACACAGCTTTTTGTAGTCTTAGATTTCCATTCTGAGATAGCCCTCCTCAGCATGGAACTTTTCTAGAAATCTTAAATTTTCTGTTTACTTCTTTCATGACACAATTATGTCTAAACTCTAAAGGCAAGGAGTGTCAAAGCTTTTGAGATGTTGTGCAAATGAGCCTTGCAATGGGACCCTCAGCCTTAAATTAGGTAATCAGTTCTCCAGTCAGGGCACTGGGAGGTATGCCTTATGCTGCGTTACTGCAGGATGATGTCGAAAAAGGGTTGGCCTTGTCACCACAGGTTGTCTCTTTAGCTTTTCTGGCAAATCTCATGTTCATGTAATTGTAAGTTAAATTAGTTTAGCTTCATGATGTGATGTAGATGTAAGCCATCAAGAAAAAGCCTTAAAGAAAGATTAGTTTGGGAACCAATTTACTGACAATTAAAAAAACTAATGAAAGGGAGGGCTGGAAATTACTGGCAACTAGGAAGAGGGTGGGATTTCCTTTCTGAAGGTAGCCTGAAGTTTGAAAAGTGCTCTTTCATATTTGAAGACGATCTCCGAAGTTATCAGACTTGATGTCCTTGAGATATCCAAGGTGAGAATACTGAAGAAGCAGTCTTGGCACCTAACCAGCTCCTGACTGGGAGCATCACTTGGCAGTGGATGTCTAGGCAATCAAAGGTTTTGTTTTGTGTGTTTAGGCATCATGTGGAATGACTGCCAGAAAGACACTGGAATCAAAATACCATCCCATCTACCCTGTCTTGCTGTGGGAGAATCCTTAAAATCAGTTTTGAGGTAACCTAGCTGTCCTCTGCAGAGAAGCCTGGAGTATCACAGAATCACAGAACGGCAGGGGTTGGAAGGGACCCCGGGAGATCATCTATTCCAATCCCCCTGCTAAAACAGAGTCACCTAGAGCAGGTTGCACAGGATATCATCCAGGTGGGCCTTGAATATCTCCAGAGAAGGAGACTCCGCACATCCCCTGGGCAGCCTGTTCCAGTGCTCTGTCACCCTCAAAGTAAAGAAGTTTTTCCTCATATTCAACTGAAACATCTTCTGCTTCAGTTTGTGCCCATTGCCCCTTGTCCTGTCACTGGGCACCACTGAGAAGAATCTGGCCCTCACTCAGGAAGTCCCTAAACAGCAAGTTTCTGAAGGCTAGAAGGTTCCCCTGGGGAACTCTTGTTGTGTTGTTCACGTTCTTAAGTTCAGAGTCTTTAGTATTGTACTCACTTTCTTTCCTTCTCTCAGGATCTCAAACTCCAGCATGTCATCACAGTTTGGGTCAGCTATCCTGGCTGTGCCCCCTCCCAGTTTCTTGTGCACCTGGAAGAGCTGAGAGCTGAGAAGTCCTTGGCCACTCTAAGCACTACCCAGCAACAACTAAAACATCAGTGTGTTATCAACATTCTTCTAGTACTAAATCCAAAACACAGCACTATACCAGCTATTAGGAAGAAAATTAACTCTGTCCCAGCTGAAACCAGGACAGTAGCCCTCCTCTGGACTCCCTCTATGCGTTCCTCATCTTTTTTGAACCGGGGAGCCCAGAACTGGACACAGTACTCCAGGTGTGGTCTCACCAGGGCAGAGTAGAGGGGGAAGATGACCTCCCTCGACCTGCTGACCACGGTCCTCTTAATTCACCCCAGGATACCATTGGCCTTCTTGGCAACAAGGGCACAGTGCTGGCTCATGGTGAGCATGTTGTCCAAGTACATCTACTGAGTACACACAGTGCTGGTAGAATCCAGCAATGTATGCTTCAAATGAGCATGAGCAGGTCTCCAGCTATTTCATCTGTGTCTGAAGAAGAAAATCACAAAAGTTTTTTTCATAGAATTATCAAATAATGGAATGGTTGTAAGGGACCTTCAAAGCTCACCACGTTCCAACCCCTCTGTTGGGAGCAGGGATGTCTTTCACAAGATCAGGTTGCTTAGAGTCCTACCCAACGTGACCCTGAACACTTCCAATGATGGAGCACCCACAGCTTCTCTGGGCAACCTCTTCCAGTGTCTCATCATGCTCACTAAAAAATGTCTTCCTTACATCTAATCTAAACCTACCCTCTTTTCTCTTACCCCTTGCCTTGTCACTACAGGCTCTGGTAAAAAGTCTCTCTCCATCCTTCTTATAAGTTCCCTTTAAGTATGGAAAGGCTGCAATAAGGTGTCCCTGGAGCCTTCTCTTCTCCAGGCTGAACAACCCCAACTCTCTCAGCCTTTCCTCATTATTGTGGCCCTCCTCTGGAGGCACTCTAACAGGTCCATGTCTTTCGTTTGTTGCTGACCTCAGGACTGGATGCGGCATTTCAAGTGGGGTCTTACAAGAGCAAAGTAGAGGGAGAGAATCACCTCTATTGGCCTGCTGGCCATACTTCTTATTCTGCAGCCCAGGATACAGTTGGCTTTCTGGGCTGTAAAAGCACATTGTCGGCTCATGTCTGATTTTTCATCCATCAGTTTCCCCATGTCCTTCTTCACAGGGTTGTGCTCAATCCATTCATCATCCATCTGTATTGGTACTGGGGGTTGCCCTGACCCAGGTGCAACACCTTGCACTTAGACTAGGCTAGACTAGACTGTTTCAGTTGGAAGGGACCTACAATGATCATGCAGTCCAACTGCCTGACCACTTCAGGCCTGACCGAGTTAAAGGATGTTGTTAAGGGCATTTTCCAAATACCTCTCAAACACTGACAGGCTTGGGGCATTGACCACCTCTCTAGGAAACCTGTTCCAGTGTTCGACCACCCTCTCAGTAAAGAAATGCTTCCTAATGTCTGGTCTAAACCTCCCCTGGTACAGCTTTGAACCATTCCCACACATCCTATCACTGGGTACCAGGAAGAAGAGATCAGCACCTCCTTCTCCACTTCCCTTCCTCAAGAAGCTGTAGAGAGCAATGAGGTTTCCCCTCATTGCATCCCCCTCCTCTTCTCCAAAGTAGACAAACCCAAAGTCCTTAGCCATTTGGGGGCTGGACTAGATGATCTCCTGAGGTCCCTTCCAACCCTTGCAATTCTGTGATTCTGTGATTCCTCATAGGACATTCCTTCCAGCCCTTTCATCAGCCTTGTTGCCCTCGTCTGGACACATCCAAGGACCTGAACATCCTTCTTAAACCCAGAACTGCACGCAGTATTCAAGGTGAGGCTCCAACAACATTGAATACGGTGGGATAATCACCTCTTTTGACCGGCTGGTTATGCTGTGTTTGATTCACCCCAGGATGTGGTTTGCCCTCTTGGCTGCCAGGGCATGCTGCTGACTCATATTGAGCCTGCTGTCGACCAGTACCTCCAGATCCCTTTCTGCAGGGCTGCTCTCCAGCCACTCTTCTCCAAGTTTATACTTGTGCCTGGCATGACTCCATGCTAGGTGCAGAATCTGGCATTTCCACTTGTTAAATTTCAACTTGGCCTTGTTGAACCACATGAGGTTCGCACAGGCCCTCTCCTTAAGCCTGTCAAGGTCCCTCTGGATGGCATCACTTCCTTCAAGCAAATCAACTGCACTACTCAGCTTCGTGTCATTTGCAAACTTCCTGAGGGTGCACTCAGTCACAATGTCTGTGTCATTAATAAAGATATTGAACAGTACTGATCCCAATACAGATCCCTGAGAAATACCACTTGTTACTGATCTCCATTTAGACATTGAGCCATTGACTCAGTAACACTTTGGATGTGTCTCCTCTCTCGGAGATCTTTGATATTGGCTAATGTAAAACCAGATGGGATTTGCATGCAAGAAGGTTATAAGAGGCACTGAAGCTACGTCCTCATGAGAGTTTGCAATTCAGTGTGTCCTGTCAGGTAAAACATAGATTAACCTATGTGATGAAACCCATACTAAAGTCCTTGCTTCTCCCAAGAGTTATCTACAACAGGTGCCAGTGGAAAGACTGAGGCAAATTCACCTCTAGATTACCCATTAGTCTTTTAAGTCATATTCCAATTTGGAAGTGAGAGAACCTAGTGACTAAATCAGACAGAGTTTTGGCTTTTGAAATCAGTTATCTCATTTCCTACACAGTTTTTATTTGTGGAGGAACACATACTTATGCTGTTTATTCCTTCAGCACCCTATTCTCTTCTTGCTTCACTGTAGTCTGGCAAGTGTTGGACTTCAAACATTTTCAGAGCACATATACATGATCAGGTGAAACAGTGCTTGAATATCCTGTTTCAGGGTCCATAGGTTAGTGCCTTGAAACTGAGCTCTAAGCAGCTCATTGGATATAAACTGGTAGCAGCTTTTAGGTAACTTTGTAAGTCCTGCTATTAACCATAGCATAGGTGTCATCTTTATGGCCTTTTTGAGAACATGAGGGGTGCCTAAATAGTAGACTTAGGTGGTTACATCTCTGAGATGACATCTCTGAGGCTGTGAAATGAAATTAAATGCTTGGTTTGCCACAGTCTTCTGTGGAGATTTGCAATTCATGGGCAACATTTATAAACTAACTGCCTCTCTCCCTTTAAAAGCCTGTGATACTTATATTGAATTTTTTAGACAAGATATACTTAATAGGTAATTAATCTTTGCATTGCTTAAGAATTTTCAACTGTAGGAACATCCTGAGCCTCTGGATCCACTCTGATGCTTTCATGCAGTCATGTCATACAGCAATAAATTTATCAAGCTCTATCTCAAAACAAGAAGTTTTTTGGCTCTCAGTACTGGAATTGGGACATACCTCCTAAATTTTTCTCCATTCATGAGACATTTTCTTCTAATTCCTACTGGAAATTAATTCAAAGACAATTTTGTGCTTAATTTCTGTTAAAACAGTCCTTCACGTTACTTAAATTTCGTCTTTTCCCCAGGTTGCTTACTGCTCTCCGTGTCTTCAGTCCACATCTTGAAGTGTATTTATGGGTCTCGGGGTACCTCGCTGTTTTCACTTTGTCACTTTTTACAAGTCATTCTTTTGCTCTTTGCTCACAAGATGGGCTCTGTGTTCCCTATAGTATTCTAACAGCACCTGCTCCAATCAGAATTCAGCATTTGGAATATGGGTCATCAGGATTGTAAACAATACTTTCTCTAGTGTCTGTCACAGGGAAATTAATAGTTGTAAATCACCACCGGACATACCTTCATTACTCCGTATATCCCAAGGTTTTGTTGATGTTTTTCATGGTCTCATCATCCTAGCAATTCTTTATGATCTTGTCATTTACTGAAAACCAGAAATCTCTTCTCCCTGTCTGCCTATCCTTGTTACGATTGAAGAAGTCTCTTACGGACACAAAAGCAAGACACTGTTTCATATCCTTCCCAGGTGGACTCAGCATTTTGGACCCTTTAATACTCTTGCAAAAGAGTTTGGCAGTCCCATGAGAAGTACTGCCAGAAACTCACTAAGCTGCTTCTTGTTCAAATCTACACTACCCTTGTGTAGAGGTAACTCCTTGTTCCAAGATCCACTGCAGGGGCTGAGGACCTAAAAGTTAGCTTGTCATGGAGAATTAAAACAAAGTCAATATCCTCTCAGAAGGTCTCTAGAAAAGCTTCACTGTGAAATGTGCCTGTTACCTTATCTTAGCCATTTAACAAGCTATTAGTAGTTTAGAATAGCAGAGGAAACAACTTAACTGAACTGCTTAAATGACATTAGTAGTTCCACTCCAAGGAGGTCAAGTTCAAAAGAAGATTGAATCTGCTGCCTTAAGAATCATTCAGTGCTGGAAGGCAGGAAAAAAGAGGAGAGAGTTTAAGCAGTAATGAACCCCTGAACAGAGCTTAAGCAAGAATGGAAGTACAAAATCTAGCATGCTTTCTATATTTTCTCCTACAAAATATGACTGCAGTCACGGGACATGAAGAAAAGCACAAAGACCTTGTCTATGTAGGTTAATAAACATCTCCAACTTGTCTCCTGAATGCTGGAAAGGAGAGAAATGCCTAATGGATTTCATCCTGGGATCAATAACAGATTAAATATATACTTTTTATTCCTTTTTGACCCATAACTCTAACAAGCCTTCGAAACCTTCTTGACCATTTTTCATGTGGTAAATGAATGTTTTATTCATCCATTTTATTGCATGAAAGTTTTTTGATTGTCTGATTTCCCTGCAGCCTGGACTGAGTGACAGGTAGTTTCTGAATGGGAATCTTAAAATCAAGTTAGTGGAACCTTCTTGAATCATTCACCAATCCAAGAAAATTCTCCTAGAAAGAAGAAGGGAACAAAACCCACACAGCTGCACAGACTAGTTTAGGAGTTGATAGTGCTAAAGTCACTCAGCATATGTGCTTTCCAGGGCCACTACCGCCTAAAAAAGTTTCTTGGCATAAGCTGTGACAGTAGGAGCAATGCCAGAGTCCTGAGGATTAGGAAAGTGTTTTGCATAGGTTTGTACTCAGCACTCTGTCTCTCTGTAACAGCATCACTCAGTCCTCGTGGGCCTGCTAGTTCTTTAGCTCAGGGGTGGAAGCTCACGCTATGAACCAGAGGTAACTCCTGCTTCTGATGATCTACTAAAGTTAATTTTGCAGCTGGCAGCAAAATGCTGAGTTAGGTCCCCATTCCCATTCAGTCTGTCTCACCTTTCCCTGCTCAGATTTGTGTTAGTGACGAGCAGCTTTGTTCAGGAATGAAATTAAAAGAAACTGTAGATTGAAGTGATCCTTAATTATTCAGCGAGGTTTTATTCTCCCCTGATTTCACATGAACTCATATTCTACCCATCTGTGCAATGCAATCTTTTGTCTTCTAGCCAGTGTTGCTGAACAGTAGATAAGTGTTTTGGATTACTGCCTTAAAATATGCCAGTCAGCTGAAGCCAATCTAGTTCTCTTGTACTTACCTATAAGACATATAAGTCATTTTTGTCTCCTGGATATGTGTGACACTTTTAAACTTTTTGCATATTGTGAAATAAATGTTATTTATGCTAACCTGGTGATTTCAGTTGTTTATATAATTTAAAAAACTAAGTTTTTGGCAATGTATTTTTCTTTAGCACCAGGCAAATGATAAAATATCAAGACGGAGAAGAGCTGGAATTCATCTGGGCTCTGGACATCCTTCTTGGACCATGCAAAAGGCTTTGTAGTCTTTTCTGACACTAAAATTTAGACTGAAAAATGTTATATTTACTGATGTAACATGTCCTAGTGGTTTGAAACTTGAATAAAAGCCTGTTGTATTAAATCTGGATAAAAACATGTTGTAATTTACTCATTGCCTATATACTCTTTGGACTTGCATGGTATCATTGAAATCAGAATCGGACAACCGTGCATGAAAGAAATGCCGGGGTTTGTAATTCACAGATGATTTTTCTTTTCTACTTTCAGAAGTTTAACCAGCAGGAACTTCAGTTTATCTGATCAGCTGCTGAATACTTCCACTCTTGCTTTGCATTCCAAAGCTTCCTAAAGTCCTAAAACTTAATTTATCTAAATCCTGGTTTCAGTTCAACATGAAGAGACAGAGCACCACCAGGTCCCTTTGTTCCAACAATTAATCATTTGTTTAAATTATTAAACAGTCTGACAGTTAAAAAGTCTGTCTATTGGCTATTTTGATTTTTAAAGTTTCACTTCCTGATCATTGGTTTTGTCTTGATTTCTTCTGCTAGATTAAAGAGTTGCTTAGTATCCAGTATTTTCTTCTAATGAAGACAGTACTGTACTGTAACAAGCATACAGCTAAATTGAAATCAGATTGAAATCATCAGTGCTCTCAGGGTAAGAGCGCAGGAATCACTCATAGCTATTCCCTGTGATATCTCCTGTTGTTTTATTTTTTTTCAAAGAGTCAGATGTGAGAATGGTATGCAGCATTCTCCTATAATTTTCATTATTTTCCTATCCATAGGTAAATTAATCTTCAAGATATTACATCTTACTTCCTTGCTTACAAATTCAGAAAACACAGTAACATTCTCTTATCCATAAAATGCCTTCTAGGATATGAAGAACTACCTCCTAAGATACTAAAACATTTTCCAGAGTAATGGTTTTCAAGCTGTGATACTCCCATCTTAAGGTGTGGCCTTTCTATATGTACAGCAATTACTGCTGTTGTTTTAAAGAGGATGCTTGAATTAGCCTAGCTCGACATATTTGACTGTCTTTTCTTTCTAATTAATTATGTTTTCAGAGGTCTTTTTGCCATCCACAAACTTTATCAACAGTTAAATAAAAAACAGAGTTTCACTTCTGCATATTGATAAAAAGTTTTAATAATTCCCTAACTCTGGTCCTTTCAAAATCTTTGTAGATACATGGTCTGTAGATGGCAATCTCCCTTTTTTTGAGAACTGTCAGTCTGCTATTGATGCCTTTAATCTGTGGTACATTTATATTGCTAATGTGACATTCTTAATCCTAAAATAATAATTGTAAAAAAATCAAACAGTTATAAAGCTCTGAGAATATTGTGTGTACACAGTCATCCCTATCAAATAACTGGCAATAGCATCAAGGAATTAATTTCTATAGCTGTCGTGTTGAAACAACGCTCTGCATGTAATTGTCTATGGACACAGACTGTAATTGTCCAGACATAGTTCTTCCTTTTTTGAACACAAAACATTATAGTTTCAACCCGTGTGGGTAACAATGCATCTGAACACACAGAACACAATTCTTTCATTGCCATATACACAAAGTACATAATTTCTCTTCTGCCTGGATAACTAAATAGACCTCTGGGGTGTTTTGAATATATCCTGTATGACCTTGAAACTCTCTACCTAAGTAAAGAGGACTTCTATAGGAAGTATAATTAATCAGTTGGAGCACAGTGCAACCATTCTAGTTTTTTAAGACCAGTTTTGACATTGAGTTAATACATTGTGCTAGGAGAATCACATCTTCTCTGGTCAAGAGTGAAACGGCTATTACGTCTACCTATCTGTCTAATATATAATAATGAAGAGTCATTCAACATTGGAAAGTAGCTTAGGAGCCTCAGAAGAAAGACACAAAATGGATCTGCAATATCTATGATGAACTCTTGCAAGGAATGCCATCCATCACCAGCTCCAGACCTAGAGCCTAAAACTTACACATTGAAGCATATTAATTACAGAGGGCATATTTAAAAACCAGGCTCATCACATACACCTACAAAACTCCTGAAAGAGATCTACATACAGAAATCTGCCTCTTTAGAGAGATGAGAAATTGAATGTGTCATACTCAATAGGTGTTAATTGTATTGTTTATGGAGATAAGAGAAACCTTTTAGATGCTGTGGCGATGAGACTAGCATAAAACAAAGTAGCTAAATTAATATCCATTTCATATTATAGCTTTATTTTTTGAGTTTGTTTTGCACAGTTAAGAAACAATATTCTTATTGACAAGTTCAAATCTGAAGAGTGCTGCTCTAAAATTTGTTGGTTTTCTTTTTTTTTTCCTTTTCTTCTCTACAGTGTGCTCTTTGTTACATGATTTTTGGGAAAACAGCTGTAGTTTGGACAGATCTTGTGTTCAACAAGAAAAATAACATTTTGACACCATCTTCAAAATCTGACAAATTTCTTTTATCTAAATAAAAAAGAATTGAAAAATATATGAGCTGAATTGCAAAGCAAAATGCGAAGCTCTTTCTTGCTATATTAATAAGATGTTTCTTACCCAAAATATTCATGATATGGAAGAAAACCCAAGCAGTTATTGATATTTATGAGATAGACCTGCCAAATCTTTGTTCTAACTGACAGTTAATACATGCAAACGTCATGTGCTAAACAATGGGAAGTTAAAAAGTACAAAGGAATCTAGATGGAATTAAGAAGTTTTCAAGGAACAAGAGAAATAAGGTTGATAGCAGTCAGTGAAAAAGTCTAAAATTTCTGATTAACACCCACCAAAGAAGATAAGACTTACTGTAGAGTTCTGTTCATACAAACAATTAATTTTGTCAGCTGCTGAATTTTTATGAACCATGAATGCAAGCATTATACCCTTGATTCAGCTCTTGTGTAGCAATGTCATTCAGCCCCTTAGAGTTATGCCAGTACTTAAGTAGATTTGCTGAGCTGGAGCCTGTTTATTCTGACCCTATGATCTCCTGGATTTTCAGTGAAGTTAAGAAAAATACAGTAGTGATGCTCTATAGACTGAGATCTAAATGAGGTGAATTTTGTAGGGAGAAATATTATCTGTTACTACACCAGCTGAAAATGCCAGTGGTGCAGTTTGTATCAGCACAAGGCCCACAATGTTTAAACCAACAGATTTACTGAGATTTGTTGCCCATTTTCCAGTCAATCCTTTGTCTGATTTTTATCAACATTTGTTTTTGTGAAACAAGTCTAGCAAATATTTGAGACAAGTGACCCTTGCCACACTCAAGTGAGCATCCAATAGCTTTTTAAATGATTGTTAGGTGGTCCATGAGATCTTTCTTTGGAGCGAGAACTTGAATGTATTTTATATGAAACAATCATGGAATAAAAGTTAAAAATAGTCTGTCAAGCATGAAATAGATTTTAAGATGCCTGCAGCCTTTTGCCTTACCTACTAACCATGCTTGTCAGGCATATCACCAAGTTTTGGGGCTTTTTGCGGGAGGGGTGTCGTGAATGGGCGATTTAGACTGCTTAGATGACCTCTGTCAAAGGTATCAGCAAAAGTGGTTTTATTGAAATACGATGTTGTAAAAGTGTGACTTAACAAAGTTTGATGGCAAGGTTCACTCTATCACTTACTGCACAAAGGATGCAACTATGATTCAAAACTACCAAGACAGAATCAAAGTTACCAAGATGTGGATACATTCCTAGAAGAACGAGGACAATGAGTCCTGATAAGGTCGGAATACTATTAAAGGGGAAATGCTTAGCCAGTATATGGAACTTAGTTGCTAGAGTAGAGAAGCAGTAACCGCAAGCAGGGTAAGATGACGACAATGAAATAACCAATGAGTGAGTTGGAGGCTTATATGCTTGTTGGATAGACAGTAGTATGTACGAATTAGAAAAGTATACGTGATTGTGTGTACGGGGCTTGGAAGAATATAAAAGCTGTATGCAAAGGTATAATAAACGGCTTCTGGAGATCATATTGGTTGGCGTCAGGAGTCCAGTCTTCCACACCAAGACAAATGCAAATTTACCAAGATAAAAATCAACGTTACCAATACAAAATGTCAGTGCACTATAATGCAAGGTTATGCGCAATATCAGTTGCTTACCAAAGATCTGCAGCTGGTGAAAGCTCTCTCCTCTGCCTCAAGGAGCAACCTTGAGAGGTGTCCCAGCTCAAGGGGAGATCACTACCTTGCAGCCAGCTGCTTAGCAGGGAGAACTCAAAGGCTCTCTTAGACTGTCATATTTATGGGATCAAGTGGTTGGCTCATGGTCAAATTATGTGCGATGGAAAAGGTATGAATGAGATTCCTTTTACTCACAACTTTCTTTATTTTTTGACAAATGGGTCTTGGAAAAGCCACCCACTATTAATGTGTTAATCACATGATCAGTGTTCCAAGCTCATATGCACTGATGCTCACTGTGTCACTCTCCTCCTTTGTCTGTTTTCAGAGAACAGATTGGACCTAGAGAAGTTCTTGGCCCAGTTACGGCTCAGGCCTTTGCCTCCTTTGGAGCCTATATCAAACTACCACTAGTTTGGTTAAGGAGTCGAGTGCATCTATCACAAGGGGGTATATATTTTCTGTTTGCTATGAAACTTAGAGTCTCTTTCAGCATACTGAAGAGTAGGCCCAGATGCATTCCTCAATATATTTCTTAGTCTTACAGTAATTTGTATTAAAGTGTGAATGCCGTTGCAAATATCAATTACAGGTTGCCTTTTTTTCCAGTCAAAGTTAGCCAGGAATAGCTTCCATCTTATTGATACTAGTGCCTTCATACAGCTGTAGCCTTACTGTAGATCAATAAAGCTCCCCCCTGCCCCAGCATATCCCTTCTAAAATCTCATTATCCAAGAAAAACTCTTTTTGTACCTTGTTACCATATCATTTAACTCTCTGCCATCTAGAATTATTAAAATAGAGCTTGGACATTATGACAGTGCAGTTCACTTCTTAAGTGGTCTCAGACCAGGCAGACAAATTTGTATGCATTGAGGTGTATTTTAAAGAAGAATTTTAAAAATCCTCCAACACTTACTATTTGCTTTAGATGGAATCCAATGGAACAAATATGATAAGTTTTACTCAGGAGAAAAATATTTAGAATGGAGTTAAGCTTTTTTCTACTTTAAGCAATGGGTGGTGATTCTAGACTTTTCTGAGAAGGTCCCAAAGATTGTTGGCAAGCTGAAACTGTTACTCGTGAAGCAAGTGGTAAAGCACGTTTTCATCCACATACCACGTCCTTATAAAATGACCCCTTTATTCCCCTCAGTGATGGCATATTGTTTATAGATTGAGTAAGAAATGAAAAGAGGGAAAAATATCTCCCGAAGCGCTTCCTTCTCAGAAAAGGTTAAGTAGGAGTTATGCTTCTTTTGTTTGTTTTGTTTTTTCTTTTTTTCCTAAGAGCAAGGCAGAAAGACTCATGCAGGAGAAAGATTTCTGAATAGCTGTGAGGAGGGTGCCCTTTTAAATAAGGGATGAGATGGCAAGGGTGATCATTGCCACATCTGGCTTTTCTGTTTCCCTCAGAGATTAATTTTGACTTCAAAGTTGAATGTGGAGGGCAATGAGCAAATTTATTGCCTTGGGATGGGAGCAAAAACCTGACTATTTGGTTGTGATCTGCACCATGCTCTCCTTAAACAGTCTGCCCCTGCTGACACATTTTTCCTTTTTCTACAGTTATTCTCATTTACATTCTGGCCAGTAGACTGAAATATAACCAAAATTTGAGTCTGTAATCAGCTCTATTCACCCAGATCCTGCCTACCCGTGCATTGCTTGTTTCCTTCTACCTTCTTTCTATGTGCCTTGTTTCTTAAGATACTTTACAATATACATGCCAAGTAGCACTCAGGCTTGATTTACATGTACACATTTACATTTGTGCACAGAGGAGCAATCACACCAAGTTTATACACAACCCATCATTAATCTGTTCAGTGGTGCATTCCTGTGTTAGCGTGGAGACTCATTGACTTTCCAGAATCACACAGGGCAAAATTCACTGCTGTTACAAGGGCTTAGCACGAGTTTTCCCCTCTGTGAGATGTGACTAATATTATCCACTTAACATCAGGAGTCTGCAGCTCTGAAGTTCAATTTATTAGCATTTGTAAAATACATCAAAAACTTGAACTAAAATATGTTATCTGCAGAAAAAAATGTCACTGTTAAAAATGTAAAAAAAAATTATGCTACCAAGTGAATTGCCCTTTTTCATTAGCAGTTGTGCTTTTCCTGTTCCTTTATGTCTGACATTCTCACATTTTCTGAATGTTTTCTGATCTATGACATCGCACATTCATTTTGTTGTCTAATTTTTCAGAGTCAAGCTCAGAACTTTTTCCTCAAGACCTCAAAGAAAACTAAACCGAAGTAAGAAGTGGCTGTAGCTCTTAGCTCTCAGCAGCTTTTGGGAGCAGTAGCATTGTCATGGTTTAACACCAGCTGGCAACTCAGCCCCACCCAGCCTCTTGCTCACTCCCCCATGGTGGGATGAGGGAGAGAACCAGAAGGGTAAAAGTCAGAAAGCTCATGGGTTGAGATAAAGACAGTTTAATAGGGAAAGCAGAAGCCACTCACACAAGCAAAGCAAAGGAAGGAATTCATTCACCACTTCCCATGGGCAGGCAGGGGTTCAGCCATCTCCAGGAAAGCAGGGTTCCATCACGCGTAACGGTGACTTGGGAAGACAAACGCCATCACTCCGAATGTCCCCCCCTTCCTTCTTCTTCCCCCAGCTTATATACTGAGCATGATGTCGTATGGTCTGGGATAGCCCTTTGGTCAGTTGGGGTCAGCTGTCCTGGCTGTGTCCCCTCCCAACTCCTTGTGCCCCCCCCCAGTCTCCTGGCTGGTGGGGTGGGGTGAGAAGGAGCAAAGGCCTTGACTCTGTGTAAGCCCTGCTCAGCAGTAATGAAACCATGCCTGTGTTATCAACACAGTTTTCTGCACAAATCCAAAACTAGCCCCATAGTATCTACTGGGAAGAAAATTTGACTCTACCCCAGTTGAAATCAGCACAAGGTTCAATTTTCCTTGGCCACAATTCTATCATTCCCCGCCTAAAAAAAATCCTTAAGAAAACATCCTCCTCATATTGTATGGTTCTGCAATTCTTGAGTCAAACTGAGAAACTTTTATGCTGATTAATATCTTCCAAGTTGATTTGGCTACTGAAAACAGTGGAATTACCTGTGTAACAATATGATTTATTATTCACTACATGTTAAGATTACATAATCTACTTTTCCTTATTTTGCTTTGTTGTTTTAGAAGCTTGCTAAAAATTCAACTAATGTCAAGTTGCTAGTGAGCCTTCAGCTGTATAAATTCCCTGAAATATCTTACACTTGTCCTTAAGCTGACTTCTTTTCTAAGACAAAAAGGTACGATAATGAGAAACTTGGGGAATAGTGTTTTATTCTAAGGGATACATTACAGAGAGGAAACTTTATCATTTCATGAGGATCGTATTTTCTTGATAGTAAATAGTACCCTTGCCCTAAGATTTACAATCCAATTATCATAAACTTTAATTAATTATTTTAAATTGTACTTATCTATTTTAATATATTTAAATATAGCTTTTTAATTAAGTCATAAACATATTTACTGTACTATTAAAATTAATTTTAATTTTAATTTGTAGCTCAGCCACAGCAGAATCAATATTTAGCAGATTTTTGCTAAAGTCTGTTAAACAATGAAAATATTCTTGGCATGGATGTATGTAAGTGAAGAAGAAGTAGCCATAATAAGTTTCATGAGTTTTAAGAGATTGACAAAATGAGTATTCGAGGATAGAATTTCAGGCTGTTTCTTAATACAAGACTTCTGAAGCTGCATACATACATTATTGCCCTGCTCAGAATACAGACAATTCTTATCCAGCCTTTTGTCAAGTCTTAGCCTTTTTCTAATGCTTATCTTTCACTGAAAAGGGAAAAGGAGAGATAAAATGACAAAATTAGGCTTAAATAATTTTTGTTGCTCAAATCCCAATAAGTAGTCAGGCATTTTGGAACAGATATATTACTGAATGCAAATGTAACTGTATTTTGTTAAGCTTTATCATGACATGTTTCTTTAAAGAAACATATTTATGACTCAGGAATGTGCCATCATGTCTCTATTGCAATTCACCCTTTAATAAAATGAATTATGTCAGAATGTTCAAAACATAGAGCTTAACTATTCCTGATGTAGGGATTGAACCTCAAGGTGACAGTAAAACTTTCAGCACTCTGGGAAAGAAGTTCAACCACTGAAAGTCAGTGGCTTCTCCATCTTCATCATTCATTAAGAACTTTAAAATCGCAAGTCTGCAATTATCATTCACAGTCACTTCATCTAACCCCTGGCATTCAGAATTTAAGTCTATGAACTTTGTCAATGATTCTGAATTAGTTTTCAGGTTTCTTGTGTTATAAATGAAGAGATATATGAACCTGCTTGAATGGGTCAGATCCCTCTCACGAATGTCCATTTCTCTTGGTTCATTTGTAGCAAGGATGTGCTTTGTACAAGTGTCTGATTTAAGCTCCTCAGAATGTTCTCCCTCTCATAGCGCAGCCTTATCTGGGTTACAAGGGGATAGACCATGATTTAAGCAACAAATTCTCATACGCAACTGTAATTTCAGGTGCACAGTTTGAATGCTGGATTTGGACATTTTTTTAAATTTTAATTATATTTCTCAGATGGAATTGTACGCAGAAGAAAAAAAAAAAACATGAAAAGTAGCATTGCTGGGCTTTATGTATTATTTGATTTAGCATTCCCGTTCACTATGTAATGAATGAACGCTATAAGGGACATCAACTCAGGAGAAAATGGTCACCTCACAGGACAACTAGGAAACAGGTAGTCACCTATAAAAGTTGAGCATTAAATGCTTTGTCCTCCTTATATAATCAATAATTAATAAAGAGGGAGGATCCCAGGTAACAGTGTACAATAACTTTCCTGTCATTGCCTTTTTCTTCTTTTTTTTTTTTTTTTTTTTTTATCAGTCAAACTTGGAATATGTTCTCAGAAATAATTCCTGAGTATTTTGTTGTCATGATTTTCCATCTCAAAGGGCACTCTCTTAAAAAAAAAAGATTCACCAAGATGGAAATATAAATGACCTATGGCTGTAAATCAGTTTACTCTAAACTTATTTTAAAATTGACCTTAAAATGCAGAGCTTTCATTTTCTTCAAAAAGAAACTGGCATATGTGATTTTATTCTGTTTCCTGTGTTACATTAGGGGTAAATTGTTTTAGTTTCTCTTCTGGGTTTTACCCACAATTCGCTCTGAGTCCTGGAAATTATGTGAGGTCTCCAAATGAGGTATAAACTCACCAACAAACCTGGCCAACACAAAAGAAAAGGACATAGAAGTGTCACTTTTCTCTGTCAGTGAGAATTACTCAAAAAACCTAAGAAAAGTCCTTAACCTCCTTTTAATGGCTTCTTCTTTAAGCTGGTCCTTCCTATAGTCAGAAACAGAGAAAGATTTTTGGTCATTATTGGCAAGCTAAAGGGTAATTGACTTCACAGTTTACTGCAAGAGTTCCTTATCTGGGATTTGGGAAATATAAAGCTCTGCTTTACAATTTTCCTTTACATTTTAGTATTATTATTTGTAAACAATAATTATCTGGTGAAAAATACACACAAGGTAAGATTTAAGAAAATTGAGACACCTATATTTATCTCGGTTCCTCCTATTCACATACTAACTAAATACCTTCTGTGAAGACCAGGTGTCATTTACCTGACCCCACAGAGGTATCTAGTGGTATTTTAGACATTATTGGACACCCTGCCAGGACCCTAACTGCCACTTCAGAAGGGTGTGGGCATCATATCTCCTAACTAAGGTGGATATATCAAATACCTGTACAGGATTCAGCTGGGATAGAGTTAATTTTCTTCACAGTAGATACTATGGGGCTAGTTTTGGATTTGTGCAGAAAAAAGTGTTGATAACACAGGGATGTTTTCATTATTGCTGAGCAGGTCTTACATAAAGTCAAAGCCTTTGCTGCTTCCCACCCCACCAGCTGGGGCTGCACAAGGAGCTGGGAAGGGGCACAGCAAGAACAGCTGACCCTAACTGACCAAAAGGATATCCCACTCAGCATGTAAAGCTGGGGGAAGAAGAAGGAAGGGGGAATGTTTGGAGTGATGGTGTTTGTCTTCCCAAGTCACTGTTATACGTGATGGAGCCCTGCTTTCCTGGAGATGGCTGAACCCCTGCCTGCCCATGGGAAGTGGTGAATGAATTCCTTCCTTTCCTTTGCTTGTGTGTGTATCTTTTGCTTTCCCTATTAAACTGTCTTTATCTCAACGCACAAGTTTTCTCACTTTTACCCTTCTTATTCTCTCCCTCATCCCACCATGGGGGAGTGAGCAAGCGGCTGCATGGGCCTGAGTTTTTGCCTGGGCTTAAACCACAACAATACCCTGGAGCATCTCCAAGAGCACTAGATATGCTTTTGGCCAACTGAATCTTACTTTTCTTGAGGACAAGCACTGTTGCTCTGTGCCATTGTTCGACCATATTGACTGTAGGAGAGCTTAGACATTTGGTGTACATGTAGGAATCTACATACATGTACCTATATGTAGGTAACCTTACCTTGAACTGATTCCCACATAAACTTCCCATGTAATAAAGTGTGCTACAAATTATGGACTGCTACAACTGTTGTCATTAACCTATTATCTGCTGCAACTGTCTTAATAACCATCTTATTTGTACTTCAAACTATATCAACAGAGGAGTTGAAACACATTCAAACAAGATAATAGCAAAATGAGGTCTTCTGAGGACATTGGTAGACAGGGGCTGAAACCACGAGAGAAATACTTGCACTTCTGCCAAGACAACGGTCCAGGTGAGCATGCACAGAAGCACAGTTTCACTTATCAATTTTGAGTTTCTTCACAAAACTTGAACTGCTGTACTGGGTTTGTATGACAAGGTTTTGGTAGCAGTGGGGCTACAGGGGTGGCTTTTGTCAGAAGCTGCTAGAAGCTTCCCCCATGTCTGATAGAGCCAATGCCAGGCTGCTCCAAAGTGGACCTGCCCACGCCATGCCAGGCTGCTCCAAAGTGGACCTGCCACTGCCAAAGACCAAGCCCATCAGTGACAGTGGTAGCACCTCTGTGATAATGTATTTAAGACAGGAGGAAAAAAAAACCTGCTGTGGAATTGCAGCCAAAGAGAGGAGTCAACCCACCACAACTTCTTGCTAATGTCCAAGCATCAATGAAACATTTTTACTTCATTAAGCAAACTTTTCCCTATTTTCATCTTTTTTTTATTTGTTTTTTATTTCATGCTGTATCCTGCAATTCTGCCTTTGAAATCATTCACTGCAAGATGACAACTGATTTTTCCTGTAGTTTGTCACAAGGGAGTTAAATTGTTGATGTATTCTTTTCTAATTGTATTAATATTGGCTCAGTTGGCATACACTTTACACAGAATGTCACTGAGCCCTATTACTTCAACGGAAAAAAGTTTCATTTAAAAAGACAAAACCCCAAATTTGTCTAGAGAAGAGTAATTGAATACAGATTTTGCTTATTTTCAGAGACTGGTTCCTTAAATATAGTTATAAAATTTTCCAAAGACAACTACTAGCGTATAGTACAGTGGCAATTTAATTATCTATTCTAAACACATATATCACTACACAGAGGAAAAAAACCTTAAAGACACTGTGTGAATCCTTGGCTCTCAGAATTCAATAGCAGTTTTGCTCCTGACCTCACTAGGGACGGGACTTTCAATGCAGCATTTGTAAACAGTAGCCAAGGGACAGCATGGAAGGAAAACAGACCCTCCTGGTACCCTAAGAATAGCTATAGGTAGAGCAGAAAGGTATAAGCTTCCTGATAATAAGGCACATCTTTCTCTTCCCCTTTCAATAACACCCCAGATTTCACCAGGCATTTAAGTTCAGTTTTGGGGCTTGACATTTTAGAACCCACAGACCTTTTGAAGGACACTAGAAGCACGGCTTCCGCTTGGCAAGAGAATTTCTCTCTGACAAGGACCTGCAATGAGGGTTTCCATTCATAAGCAAAGTGAAGAAACTAATTGAAATTTATATGAAAATAGAAGAGAAAATGGAAACCTGATTTCCAGTTTCTTTTTAAGTTTCTTGAACTTTTCAACCGGCTGTAGATGGCAGGTGGTTGGGGTCATGCTTCATTTCATACTTGTGACTAAGAGAGAAAATGGTTTATTTTCAGCAGTGCTAAGTCGCTGTGGAGCCGATTGCTTCAATAAGCTCTCAAGCAATCCTGTGAATCAGACCAATTTTATAGGTTCTATATCATCAGCTTCATGCCTTGTCCATTTCTCTAAAACTCTTAAACTTAGCATATACTGTCCAAGAAAGGACAATAAAGCACAAAATCTCATCAAGTAGTCTGTACAGTAGCATGCTATAAGAAGGCATTCAGTAAGTTAAGAATATAGATATGCTTCATAGCATTGCATAAGTGATTCTTCCCCCACATACTGCTTGTGTAGGCACTTCTAATCTTTATTAGATATCTTTTCTATGCTTATAGTAACAAAAAAGCCATTTCATCTAGGCGCAGTTTTCAAATGGTTTTGGTAATATGTTACTTTTTAAGCTTGAAACTGATGGCTTCAGACTTTTGCACAAATACGTGGCACTTGGAAAAGAGTAAGTAAACCCATGTGTCACAACAAAGAAATCCAAAAGAGAAAGGTCAAGTTTAAATAAAACCATACAACAGTTTTGATCTGGAGCAACCTAGATGATCTAAAGGACTTGTTTCACATCACCTGTATTTTTCAGTACAGGGACAGTCTATACTTAACTGGTATTAAGTCGAAATGCCTCTTCCCTGGAGCTTCACTCTCCAGTTCTAACACACTTAATTGAAAGTGATCTAATGTCAGATGTTCGAGTGTTTGTTGTCAGCAAAACAAATAATACGCTATACCTTAGGGAATGAGACGAGTCTGGAGGCAAAGGTGAAAGTGCTTCAACATCGTCATCAACTGGCATATGGTATAAAATATTTACTGCCCACTGCTATGGGTAGCTAATTAGATCCTTTTTTCCACTTAAATCTATATGCAATAATTCTTCCTTACTAAAAGATATTCCTTTCATAGCAGTTTTGTTGTGGTTTTTTTTGTACTGAATTCTCTTTCCAAATGGATTTCTGCCTTCAGAAAAAGCAAATAAACAAAGAGACATAGGAACAGAGCTCGTGTGGCAGGCAAGCAGTGGTGATCACATGTGGAAAGTTGCAACCAGAAAACATCATTTGGAAACAAGTAACACAGAAATTGAACTCAACAGAGCTCAGCTGGAAATGCGTTTTCTTGACACTTTTTTGATGCAATTTAAATTACCTTAGAATGCCTGATAATGTACAAAAGGTTTTAGATAATTTCTGAAGGTTGTCAGCCTTTCACCTGTCATCTCTTCTTGTCTAACTTCCCTCAGTCATATTATCTTATATTGCATCCTCTAAATTCTTAGGAAGCCAAAAGTCAAATAATCTACCCCTTGCTTATTAATTAAGTTGGTAGGATTTCTATCGTAAAAATCAAACCGTATCATTATTTTTGCCTAATTGGCTTTTTGTTAGATTCTTTTTGGTTTTGAGGTATGTCATTATGGTTTTGTATTCTAATCTTTCGATCTTTAAATACTTTGACATCCTGTGTTTGGACACTCAGATACGCGTTTAACCATGTGACCTGGTCATCTGTGTAACTAAGAAGTACTTGAAGACTATTCATAAACATATCACAAATGCATTAATGTAGGAAGTTGAGATTGTCATCTACTGATGTATCTGTAGAATGTTTTAGCTCTTTGTTTTCCTTATAACTTTCCATTTAACAACTCTCAAACAAAAGTTTAAATCTGTAAAATAAAGCCAAAAAATTAATGATTTAAAAGAAAAAAAGAAGTACGAATAAGGAACTTAAAATGCTTTGGGATTTATACCCTTAATGTATTTCTTTCTTGTTGCCATGGTTCTTTATTTCCCTTGTGGAAAATTTTTAACAATAGAGTATGCCAAATTATTGGGAATGCAGATTTCTTTTGAAGTAAAGTAAGTAAAATCCCTAAAACATGGGAGCTATAACCTCAAAAATGCCAACACTGGTACATCAAAAAGCCTTTGAAGAACCACATGGGTAAGCTAGTGTAACTATTTTATCCATTCAGAGGATTAACCTGATGTAAATATTTTTTTATTTCAATGCTTTATTCATCATAGCATCCATATTTCCAGAGGAAAACTAGCTACATGGAATAGCTACATTTCAAAATCAAAATATTTCCTGGCCTAGAACAATACATTCTCCAGAGAGTAACAGAGTTCAAGTGAGCTGGAACATGCTGTTTCTCCTGTTGAATTGGCAAACCTGCTCCTCCAAAGTGCAGACACTTCTGTGAAAGGGGTCCCAAGAGGCAAATATCTTGAGCACCTGCAGCAATGTGCAGAGAGAAGATGTTTCTAGCCCTAATGTTTTAGTTCTTTGGCCTCTCAGATCAGGGAGTTGCTCACTTTGGCCAGCCAAAGTCAGGTTCCAAGGGGTGCAGATTTGTTAGAGTGCCAATCAGTACTGAAAGGCAAGTCCATTCAGTTTCGGGGAGTGCAGTGAGAGCACTGATGTACTGTGCATGTCTAATATCCAATCTGCCTGAGAGAGCCCAGATCCTTCCATCCGTCTGCATTTGTAGGCATAGACTCTTCTGTACAGACCTGGATGTGATTCAGAAGAAAGCTGAGACTGACACATTTGTTGGCTAACAGTCAACCATCATGTAGTTCTTCATCTCGAAACAGAATTAGGAATCCATTCTGCATTCAAGGTTGCTGTGAGTTTGGCTGCCAAATACGGGAAGGGTGCCTCCATTCAGAATGAATAATCTCATCTGTGATGCTCAGTCCAAAGGACTAGGGACATTTTAGGTGATTTGCGATTGCATTACATTGACTATTCTGGCAGTCCTTAGAAACGTTCCAGCTTACATTTTGATGGAAGAGATCAACTTTTCTCTGCTGGACATATTGTTCAACTCTGTTTACTGTTGCCAAAAGATTTTTGTTCATAAAAGACAACAGCTGGACAATATTTTATTTCTTCCTGCTTGCATACTTATAAAATGAGAGGTGCATTGAAGATTGTATCTGCAACACATACAGAGAACCACTAGAGGCCATCATATACCTCTCTGTATAAACACAAATATATTTCAATTAATGCATAAAATTGACACCAAGGAACATGTTGATGTCCACAAAAGTAGAATGTCCAGGGGGATCTCAGAAATGGAGAGGACAAAAAGAAAGAGCAGACTGCAAATGGACATATAAAAATAATAATCTAAATTTTAAAAAGAGATTAAAAGGAGACATTTGTAAAATAGTCTTTAAGGAATTAAAGCTGGAAGTAATGTATATGGCTTTACTTTATCTACAGCTATGACAGGAGGAGAGGGAGTTTCCCTGTATGACAAGAGTGAGAGTCCACTGCAGTTGCTTGTGACCTGGTAGTTACGGAAGGAGGATTTTTCCACACACTAACTGCATAGTCAAGTGTCTGTATGCAATTTCGTATCCAGGTAACATTACCAGGATCATTTCTCTCCCAGAAATAAGAATTAAGCAGTATGGCTTTGACCTCCAAATGTGTTTGATGGCTCACAGCAGGCTTCTGCTTCTTTGCATCTATTACAACAAATTCCCTGGCATAATTTGTCACATCTATTTGTTTCCCAAGGAAAACATATTAAGGTATAATTAAAATGAAAGCTTAAATGTAAACAAGGAACAGTATTTGTACTTTCTAATGAATGTATAAATTCTACCATAATACAATCACACTCTGTCTTTCCATTTGATCCCATTAAAGTCTGGTTATTTTTTTTGTATCTGTGTTACTGACATGTCTTGGAGCCGTCTTCTATGGACAGAGTTTCCACTGTGTCGGGCACAAACACGATCTAATGATTAGACATATTAATATATTTGCCTGAGTTAAAGCTTCCTTCACTGATGGTATAATTGTAACTCCCCATCTCTAATAGAACAGGGTCATGTCAGACTTATGCTTTGGAATCCTCTTTGACATCCTTATTGTTTTCTTTTTTCTTTTTTTTTTCTATTACCTTTTTGTTCAAATGAAGAAGAATTCTCTCACAACAAGACCAAGATTAGAGAAACCCAGGTAGGTTTTCTCAGTAGCAGGGTCTGGATTGTGGCACTCAGTCTTTTGGAAGAGCTCATGACAATGACTGCTCTTACCTTTCTTAGTTGTGTATGAGTTGTACTGCAGACATTGTCCTTGTTTCAGAAATAAACAATGTTCCTCCATTTCCAGAAGAAAGGGAAGGAATAAGAAGTGTATGTGTAGTTTTTTTCTTTATAGGACCAATTGGGAACAAAATATTTTCTTAAAAGAAAAAAAAGTTTCTTACTGAACATTTAAAATGTAGTTATATGAGCTGGCTGGATATGTAGAAGATCGTAATTAATGGCCGAAGGTGTTAAATCTAATACTCAATACTGAGAAGCAGGGAGCATCACTTTGCAAAGCTGTGCTAATGCAACTGCACCTTCTCCCATTCAGTGCTAGTTCATGTCTCTGGCTGTCCAGGAGTGTCTCAGTCCATCTGCAGCTTGCCATGTGATTACTGTGATGGTTCATTTAATGCAATGACAACTGAGATGTGCCTAACTGAGCTATTTAGTCCTATTAGTGTTTGTATTGACTTAAACAAGGTCTGTTGCTTTGCTTTGAAGAAAAAAAAAATCAGGTAGGTATAAAGTACAGCTTCTGATTCTTTCTTAGCCCAAGGTTCACCCTGCTGCCTAACTAATGAACTCTATAAATTGGATCCACCTCAGAAATCCAGATCATGGAGTCTTCACTCATATCAGAGAGATATTGCTTATCACAGAGCTTCCAGTGATAGTATTAACCCTACTCATACGAGTCACTTCTCAGTGTTGGGAGGGGGTACTGCTCTTCCATATGGATAAGACTACCAGAATCTGGAAACAGGTCTTGTTCATATTTTGCTCAATGGCAAGATTGCCATGTAGCAGCAGTAAGATGTTAATAAACTAATTTTTTTTCCTGAATTCCTTCTAAGGCAGATTTTAACATGTTTCATACTCCACAGACAGGCAGGAAAAGTAGTCTCTGGCAGAACAGAGTACTTCTCGGGATCAGTAAATTGGTCTGGGACTGGCATCTTTCCTGTCCATTTAACTCATGTTCCTTTAAACACTGACCAGTATATTAACAGTGCATTTGTGAGGTTCACCCTCCTTTATGATGAAGTTCAAGTCTTTTCATAGTGACAGACAATTTTACTACATCCAGCCTTGCCTTCCTATGTCTACGCTACAATTTCATATGGACTGGTGTATCAGGAATCTTTGCTGGGCTTGCAGAAGTGGTCAAAATGCCACGTCGGTATGACTGCATTAACTTTAGAGCTAGAGCACTTTACGGTATGCTGAGTCAATTTTCCCACCACTGCATACACTGGTTATGCCCATATTAAGCCCAGTTATGGTTCCAAAGAGGCTTGCAGTTAGAACTTGTTTCACAGTTAAATCTTTGAGACACATACCTGCTCTGCTTGCTCCTTGCAATGAGTACAGGGTCCGTACTTGGTTCTCACAAGTCTATTTTCACTGCTTCCTCCACCCTCTTCCTGTTGACAAAATGTTACCTGCACAGGAATATGGATTGGGAAACCCTTAAAGTCCTTACCTAGCCACTCACACAAGGAGCAGCTTGCTTACAAATTGCCCTCTGGGTACAGTGATACCAGCTTGAAAAGCAACTTCTACTTGCTCCTGCTTCCTGCTAGAGGTTACCATAGCTCCAATCTGCTTGATTTGTTACTTTTCTGTTTCAATTAAAAAAAAAGTGAGGGGAAATGAAAAAAAAAAAAAAAAAAAAAGCCAGTGGATTCCAGAATTTACCATTTAAATACACCGAGCAGTTTTAATTCCTTACTAGTTACAGAGCTAGCAGGCTGGAGAGGGTGGTAAGATCTGCAAGGGGAAGTGACCAGTCACCAGCAGTTGTGAGGGCCAGTAACCTCTTTAGTCATACACCTAAAACAAGGAAAAGATATGTGAATTTCTGTTCCAAGGACCTCTGTGCACCCATGTGACAAAAAACATGCTCTTAATCCTCAGTATCATACTCAGTCCCTTGATTTGCTGTCAGGTTTAAGCAAAGAAAATGATATCTTTCTGCACCGCTGTGGCACAGGAGTTAAACTAATAAAAATTCAGATAAATATCTGTCCTACTCTTCCATAAAGTAAAAATGTATTAGGAATCTATTTTGGTAGGCTCCTCTTATTCATTTGTCTTTTGTTTTGCTTAAAGATTTATATTTGCTCACCTGTTCATTTTATTTTTTATTCCTGACTACTTCAGATGCAGCACAGTATTGTTGCTTTTCCCCTTGATTTTCATTTAAGGCTCTTTATTTGTTTGGTTTTTTTGTTTTTTTGTTTTTTTTTTTTTTAATTCTTTCATTTAATGTCAATCTGTTTTGATTAAAAGACCTTTATCTTTCCCCTTGTGTGCTCATTCTGTCGCTTGCTCTGCTTTGGTTTGTGGTCTCAGGTTTATGTTTTAATTATTCCTCTTTATGGCTCTGTATCCTGGTACTATTTTAATTAGGTTGACTTTTCTTGCAAGGTTCATAACTTATCCCAGAGTTAGGGACTGTAGGTGGAAGTCATATTCGTTTTATCTGGTGCAGCAGACATCTCACCTCTCCAGGCTTCAGAAACCTCAGTTCAATTCTTTGGGTTTGTACGTCGGTTGCAGACTAAGCAGTGCCGCTGCACACTGAGCACAGCACTGGTGAGGGCTGGCCAATAAGGAGCATTAGGCATTTCAGCAGGGGCTGAACTGGCAGCAAGCTCAGGCCACAGCTGATGGGCTTGTTTGGTGGAGAGGGTTGCAAGTAGCTGCCCAAAGAGTTGCGTTCCTTCAGCATTATCCCAGTGGCTTGGAAAATTGCTTAGGAAGTAAACCAGCAGCATTTTAAGACTATCTCAGACTGAATGCTTTCAACTTCCTGCTTCCCATGAAGATCCATCTTATACTTCAGGAGCAGATTTTTTTCTGAGATTTGCAACCCATGTCAGCTGCTCCTTTTTACACAGAGGCACCCTCAGTTTGATTTTTTGGCCAGTTGTGTTATTAGTTATATTCACGAAGAGATCAAGAGTTCAAAGGAGTCACCAAACCTCCAGTTTTTCTAGAGTTGCCAGTCCATATACCTAATTTTTGGCAGTCTTTTTTAGATTTTTTTGTTTCATTTTTATATGAAGTATATTCCTTCTCCACATTCTGAAATGGTCCCATAATTAGCCATGTCTGTAAACGCTTACTGGAAAATATTGAAAAATTCCACCAATAGTACTAGTAAAGCTGCTTTCTTTTTCTTCTCTTTTCGGTTGTCAATGCAGGCTTATTTAAACCTCCTCCTATGTTTCTAGATTGCTTTAGATCTACTAATTTTTGTAGCTTCAATTCTTCCAGTTAAGGAATTTTATTTGGCTATTCCTAGTTACCTGTGCTGCTCAGAAATTCTTCAGAGACATTGTGTCTGAGATGAGATGATTTCATCCATTCCATGTACTCCATCTGATCAAACTGATCATCTTCTACATAGTGTAAGGATTTATTCCAACAGAAGACTCTGTTTCTTTTTATCCTCTGGCCCTAGCCAGACCACATGTCTCTTAATATAAGAAGACCCATCATGGCAGATGAAGCATGGGCATCGAATTTGATGAAGAAGAAAAGGGTGCTGAATAAGTCACCAAGAAAGCATTGGCAAATATTTTTTTCTTTTTTTTTTCCAAATATTGTGATTTTTTTGTGCTAAGATACTACCAGGTTATCTGGAAGTTGTAGCAAGGTGGGTGTCAGTCTCTCTTCCCAAGAAAGGAGTAATAGAACAAGAGGAAGTGGCCTCAAGTTGTGCCAGGGAAGGTTTAGATTGGACATCAGGAAAAGTTTCTTCACTGAAATGGTTATCAAGCATTGACACAGACTTCCCAGGCAAGTGGTTGAATCCCCGTCCCTGGATGTATTTAAAAGACATGTAGATGTGGTGCTTAGGGACATGGTTTAGTGGTGGACTTGGCAATGTTAGGTTAATGGTTGGACTTGATGATTTTAAATGTCTTTTCCAACCTAAATGATTCTATGATTCTATCTTTTCTTCAGAAAAAAGTCTAACTTTCTGTGGACAAGTTCAACAAAAGGAATATGAAAATAAACCTGCAAGGTCACAGGAGAAAACCACATGTTCTTTCTATGTACGGTGCACCTTGTTCTGCAGAAGCCCTTCTATCTGTATATTAAACTTCTGGTTATGCTGTAGGGTCTTTGAGGTGAGGGCTCTGTACTTTACAGGCACCTCTTTCCCCTGATTTATTTTTTCTAATAGAGTCATTACCATGGTATGCAAGGTTAACTTTAGTCAGAAGGATCAAATTTACTTTGACAAGATGTTCCAGTGGAGTGAAGGACTATATCTCCACATGAGAAATCAGTTCCTTACCTGAAGAATCATACCCACCATAATGCAGAGAATTATAAAAATGTTCTTTGGAAGGGATTTCTGCAGGTCATGTCCAAGATCCATCTTGAAGCACTGCCAGTGCTTGATGACATCAGCCATGGCTTTCTCTATAGCCAAGTCTTGAAAACTTCCAAGAATAGAGATTCCATGCCCAATCTGGGCAAACTGTTCCTGTGCTACACTACCTGTCTGCAGAATTTTTTTTCCTGATTTCCAGTCTGCAGGGACTTGTGTCTATAGCAGTCGTTTGTCTCTACTGAGAGTTTGGGTACATTGTTTTTGTAACTATGCTGCAAGAACCCCTATGCTGCTATAAATGTTCCTGCTCTCCCTTAGCCTCTTCTTTGCTGCCATGGATAGACTTATCTTAGGCTTGCCATCTGGTTTTGATTTTTTTTCAAACTTATCTGACTTTAGATATAACTAGTGATTAATACACCTTTTGAATATGTTCAGTAGACTTCATATATTCAGTTAAAATTACAGTGCTTAAAACAACAGATCTGTGCATCTGTGGAGCCTTGATGCATTCAGGGAAAGTCAGAATAACCATACCTGCAACAAATGACTGTACACAGTAGCTCTGGATTATTATCAGGTCTATTACCTAGCAACTGGATGAATGCACTTTTTTTAAAGACTATGGGTAGATGTGGGCAGCACAGGCAGAAACAAGGCAGGCATATCTATCATAAGGAAATATTTGGCCTATATACTGAACTGAAAGGTAAGGGCAGCATGATATGAGGCACAGAACTGTCAGTAGTTAAAGAAGATAATGAAGAAATTATCTTGGGAAAAGCATCAAGAGACTTGGAGAGATGGAAGGGATGATCAGTTGTTCAGAGCCTTGAGACTGAGAGCATGAAAAGGCTGATAGAGATGCAAGAAAAGCTTGGAAACTGTCAAAAAATCAAAACCTTACATTTGAAAGACATTCTAAGACACAGGGGGAATAGAAAAGGGCGAAATGAAAGGTGAAGAGGCCAGAAAAGGCAGATACAGAGAAGAAGGAGACCTAAACATGAAAAGATGAAGGACATTATCCCATTATCCCATCCGTGGAAACATTCAAGGACAGGTTGGACGGGGGTCTGAGCAACCTGATCTAGTTAGCGGTGTCCCTGCTCACTGCAGAGGGCTTGGACTAGATGACCTCTAGGGGTCCCTTCCACCCCAAAACATTCTATGATTCTATGTAAAGTCAAAATTGTAATGCTAGTGAAGAGGAAGAGACACAAGATTAAACAAAGTCTTGGATCTATCAAATGAAGGAGAAGAAAGAAATAAGGCTGATAACTTATATATAAATTATACAAATTTATTGCACCAAATTTATCCCTGAAATCAATGGAGTTGTGAGGGGCTGAATTCAGCTCAGTATGCTTATCTTATTTTATAAATAATAAATGATAATAAATGATAATTACAGTATTGATTGACCTTTTACATTTAACTGTTTTATTTATATTGTTTTCACTGCATGCCTCTGGAGCGTCCTATGCCTTGGGTTTTGTATTCTGAACACTGCTCTGAAATCTGGATATTGAGATTCTTTGGTGTCAATTTTAAGATAATTCAGGAAAGTAGCACTTCAACATGGATGGCAGAAGCAATATGGCTCTCTTGGGTGCATAGCACTGGTTAAAAGTTTCAGTAACCATGAGACTGAAGTTTGACTGTGCTTGTGGGGTCTCGGTTTTAGTAAGATGCATTGTGTTTGGATTTGTAGGCAAGACAATTGAAAGAATTAAATACGTTCAGTGAAAACTTGTGCCATCATGCATGCAGAACTAAGGTAATACCAAAATCACTCAAAATCATAATGATAGCATTCTGCACTCGGTTTCAGATGGAATAAATTATTATATCGGAGTCAAGGCAATGATAAATCACCCTGGCTCTTTGAGCAAACATGAGGAACATAGGTATGTATTCAATACATTTTCTCACTGTTTGAGTAAGAAGGTAGGTAGGATATTTTATAGGTATAGAACACATGTCTCAAGATTATAGGAAACTTCCTTAGGGGTTGGTAGCATAGCTGTATCTGAATTGCTGTGTACCTGATATGATAAAACCATATCAGAGAGGAAAAAAAAAAAAAGAAAAAAAAAAAGGAAGAAGGCAAAGAGAATGGTGATTCTGAGTTTTTTGAATCTCTGCTTATGTTTTTGAAGTCCAGAATTTTGTGTGCAGGTTTTCTCAGCTGGGGTCATGATTCCACTTTTCACTTAGAAAGTGTCTTGACACCTAATTGCTGATTGACTTCTACCTCATCATTCAAGCCCCTTTAAAGGAGTATTTAAATTTGAATTGCTGACAGAAACACAGATGGCTTCTTGTCTCTGATTCTCAGCATACAAATGAAATTGTTAGAAGGATAAGAATCAAATAATAAAACAAAAAAAAAGCAACTTATATATTGGTATAATGTTTTGATTCCTTGTCTGGTGATGAGATATTCTGTGCAGTTGCCTCTGGTCCCCTGCTGCAGTCCACAGGCACGGGAACCTTGCTGGATGAGTTACACCGCAAGTTTTGAATCCAAATCAATTGCATTTATGCAAATGCTTTTCTGTTGTTATTCAGAAAACAAAACAGGTAAGCATACAGATGTACAAAGCTAATACTTTAGGATCTCAGACTAGAGGCCAATCCTGAGACAATCAAAGCATCAGTCACAACCTAATGTGAAACACTTTCAAGTTCCATTAATGGGTTTATCAACTGTAATAGATTGTTACATAAATAATCTTAACCCTTGACCCTTACAACTGATTTCAACTGTTATGTTGTGTGAGCTCAAAAGTTCTGTTTCGGGTTTTAATCAGACTGTTTTGTTACTCTTGGTATTGCAGTAGTACTCAAATTAGTTCAGAGACTACGACAAGAATTACTCTGTTCCTGTACCCTCTGTATATTGTCTTTATCTTCTAAGTGCAAGAGAAAAAAATACAGTCTCACAGTCCCTGTTCCAGAGCTAAGGAACATGACACATGGAGTGTTGGAGTGATCCTCAGTGTCAGAGTGAAAATCCGAGGCAAACCCAGTACTGAATACACATCTTCTGACTCCTGGTCTGGTAATTTAACTATCAAGTTTAATAACTGATATAATGTAAAAGGGTTAACTGGATGGTCCATTAAAGGATCCCTTTAAATCCAAATTATACTATTAGACAAAAATATTTTTGACATGGGAAACCATAGCCCAATCATCCTGTCTACCATTTGAAAGACATTAAACACCATTTGTCATGGTCCTCTGCATCTCAAATGATCAGCTGTGACTTCTGAACCCATTGAGTAGAATAGCTGGGGGCTGAAGTGCAGGAGGAAACAAATATGACTATTTCAGGAGAGCAATGTTGGTTTCTGTTATATTAAAGCTTGCATATTATTATAAGGATCAAGGGCCTATTAAAAATGTGGTTAATATGCCTAGGAAGGGTGGTCTTTCTAGTTCTGCATTGCTTTAAAGATACGTCACGTAGAGGTAATAATCCAGCCACTTGCTTCCTGGACTAAAATTCTGTTCTCAGACATGGATATGAATTTGAATTGGTGTTGAGGGGAATGATTCAGCTAGATTAAGTTAGTCCCCATAAACAGCCTCTACTGAGAAAACATTGGGGAAAGTGTTGCATTGCGCTGGGGCAGTATGGGAACAGAGCATGAAAAGAAAGGAAATTGTCCCATAATGGTATGTTGCCTTCTGCAAAGAAGCAAAAATGTTGAACTGTTTCTATTTCATGTGTTTCTGAAGTGAATGCAAAATCATTATTGCTATCTTCCAGCAGTGACTAGAGGCTTCACCTGAGACTGGGACTCTCATTATTAAACAAACACATAGTGAGATGCTCTGCTCTGCAGAGCTCACAGTCGAGAGACAGACAAATGGTGGTAGGATAAACAAGAATGTAGAGAAGTGAGGTAGTAAAATATCAAAGCAGAGGTTTGTAGAAACACCACCAGAATGTCCTTGTGATTAAAAGTAAAGCTGTTGCTAGCACTTCAAATGCTTCAGGTTCTGTGAATATGCTCATTACCTGTTTTCAAACACATTTTGCTTTGGGATGATATTTTCTCTGCTTTCTTTCTTTCTCTCTGTGTGTGCACCTGTATCCAACTACAGCTTCAAATATGCTTCACAGTGTAGCAGGCTAGTATATTATATCTGTTCCATACATGGGTAAATGTGTCACAAAGAAAAAGGGATGAGCAGATAAATCAACTGCTTATAGGTAGGTTATAATAATTCTGTCGAACATTTATGACAGCTTCTCATATAAAAATTTTTAGACTGTTACAGTATAAACTGCCTTATAAGAAACTGTAAGTATATGACTATGTATAAGCTTATAACTATGCTGTATATGTCCATACCCTATGGAGTAAAACTCACAAGATGATCTAGGCACTTAGATCCTACCTAATCTTTGCTATCTAATCTCCATTACTTGATAGTCAAATGGAAACATGATGTTCTCAAACTTCTGATCAGTGACCATGTAGATTTAGCAGTTATGAAAATCCATAATGACCCAGGCTTCTTCCTTCACTCCCTGACTGCTGCGAGTGCCGTATCTGCTTGGCAGAGTAGTTCACCGCTTTCTCAATGTATTCAGCTGCATGGCACGATTTCCCCAGGGAAATAAAAGGTGCATTTGTCTGAAAACACAACTTTGACCAGGTCTGCAAGTCCTGAAATCTAAGGAAACTTCACCCTACTCTTCGGTACTGGTAAGCTGAGTACCTTTGTTGTTATATAGATTACTTGTCGTTCTTACATGTCAAATTTTTAAATAATATTTGGGTTTGAGATCTAAAAGTCTCCAGAGGACTAACATAAACTCACCAACTTTTTTTCCAAAGCTCAACACAGCTTTCATGATGTTGTCATTACTGGTAAAAATCTGCATACTTGATCCCGCACATGTAGGCTGAAAATAATTCCACTGTATTCAGGAAAAAACCCCACATTTCTGCTGGTTTGGAGAAGAGTAAAATCCCATTCCTAGTAATTTAGAAGGAACATAAGACTGAGAAGGACCTTCTGGACTGTCAAAATTTAGCTGCTGATATTGCAGTCAGCCAAGTCATATAAAAACATGCATGAAATTATTAAACTCAGTTTGAGTTGTCTGCTTTCCTCCACAACATCCACAAGAAGACTATCCAGAACCTTATTTTACCAATTGCTAAAAGCTATTTTCAAAATTGATTTTCACTGGGTCCACAGTGCAAAGACAGACACCTTTTTTTGGATTCATGACTTCTCAAAAAATCCTGTCTAATTTGTTTAAAACTACAGGATGTTGAACTAACAGTTTGGCTCTGATGTATTTCTGTTTAAAAGAATTTCACTTGCTGCCACAATTATACCTGTCTGTGTTCTGTCTTGACATGCTTTACTGCCAGAATATCAATGTGTCTGAAAGGAGTAGGAAAAGTCGTGTTATGAAAACTCCTAACCTAATCTTCATTTCAAACACAACTTTCAAGAAGACTGTCAATGTTAATCCACTGAAGAAAGTGTATTGAAAACAAATAATCTGGTAAATAACATGCTTATCTGAGAGCACGTTACCATCTGGTCGTTTATTTTTACGTTAAAATGAGCTTGACCAAACTTGAAAGCAAGATTTCCCAGTCCAGGCACCAAAATCTGCTCATTTCTCCTTTTCAGTGAGAGGACAGTGATAGTACTGATGATAATATATTGCTTAGCATGTCAAGAAAATCTCTTTTCTGAATGCCTGCTGAGAGACGAATGAATAATTTGCTAGACTTTCAAAGGAGAAATTATTTAGCTGTGCTAGCTTAAAATGGTGTTGGTCAAAATAATTCATGGAGGTTATTCTCATGAAGTGGGGCAAAATATAACAAGCTGTATCTGAGCCTGGTATTTGTGATTTTGAGCAGCCGTGTGAACTTCCACTCTGGGTAAGCAAATGCCCTGGACGCAATGTAATTCTGCAAAAACTCTGCTATACAACCAATCATATGTATGCAGTCAAAAAGAGAGGCTGATTAAGGAATAAAGTTTTACCTATATTTATTTTGACTCTATCTTTCCTGGCACATAGTAGGATAATGAGCACATGATGGGTGCACTACAAATAATGATTCTAAGTGGTTTAGCCATTCAGAGATATTCAACTAATCCCCTCACTTCCTCAGAGTAGGCTTATCTCTGTTTACTTCTATGAAGATCATTACTGCAGTTGTATTTTTTAAGGATTAAAACAAGCCTGACAGGTTAAGTTTTAGTTTTAGCAAAGAAAATACAGCATGGAATATATGGAAAATGAGAAGAGAGATTTTTCTTTGTAGAGTCAGTTCAGAAGATTCTGAAAAGGCTTCTTCCCTTTTCCAAAGCACCCACTTTGAATGGCCTGCATTCAGACACCCACAAGCAGTCTGGAGAAAAGAGACAGAAGAGGAATGCATACAAGAGATTAAACATGGTAAAGAAAATGAGAAGGAAGTAAAGGGAAAGAAAACAGAAAAATGCACTAAACGTGTATGATTTGACCCACACCTGTAGCATTGCTTTACAGTGTCTGCCAGCAGTAGTAAGCTCTAGACCCATGTAGTAAGCTCTAGACCCATGTAGTATCTCTAGCCAGAGACCATGCCAAAAGATCATACTTTTAAATTGAAAGAGAGAGGGCTTGGATCTGTGTAGTAAGCTCTAGACCCGTGTAGTAAGCTCTAGACCCATGTAGTATCTCTAGTTCAGATCACATACGTGCTACATGTAAGTTTCCTGGAATTCATCAAGGCTGATTGGCTTCCGTGGATGCTGAGCAGCCAGTGGTAATATCTGCTTGCTTGGGATGTAGGAACAAAACTGTGTTCTGCGTATTTCAGAGAAAAGACCTACATGCTTATCCCAGGGACTAAAACATTATAGAGATGTCTCTCTTCTACTAGAGTTACTCTACTAATATTAGTGAGCATGTGGTGTCCCCAGCTAAGCATAATGTTCTAATCACTGGATCATGAAGTGTTTAATTAGGGCTACCATCCATCCCTGACACATTCAGGAAGACTGTGGGTTTTGGTAGACACTGGAGTTCTGCTTCACAAGACATGACTGCTCTGTATCTTTTCCCCAAGTTGCAGTGCAGGTCTGTATTCCAAAACCTAAAATATTTCCAGCAGCCTGTCTCCTGGAGCTTGGTCAGTTCACTCAATGCACATTTCAACATATGCAGGTAGAAGAGAAAGGTCTGATTTTGTGTGGACAACAGGAGTAAAACCTCTGTGGGGATTATGCTGCTTTTTCCACAGAAACCTCATACAACTGAGACTCTGGCTGCACAGTTTTAGCCCTGCCACACAGCAGCAATCAGCTTGCTGAAAGGTACTGAAGCTCTGCAGAGGTGTCTGCTTTGATGAGCACCCTAGTGCACGCTGGGACTCTGGTCTCCCTAAACATACAGACTGGAACCTGTCTGGAGCATGGTTTGGTTTCTGTCATGTCCAAGTTCCCTCTCATTGGAGATTAGGGCATGCAGCTGTAGGGGAGAGAACTTGGTGCACCTGCATGTTTTATTCTGATGTGGAGCTGGGCACAAACCCAGGGAACTGGAAAATGTTTCTGAGTGAGGTGACTCAGAAATCCTACCTAGCAATGACTATCAATAGGAAGCAAAGGCCCACAAGGAAACCAGGAATATGTCCCTCCTGACATGTGGTGAAGGTCAAATGAAGTGCCTTTTCCTCTCTGCAGCGATGCCGTAGTGTTGCTCTCTTTCCATGACACAGTCTCAGCTTAACATGGCAAAAGAGATCTAGGCAAGGCAAGAGGAACATGCGAGAACCTGGCAGTCGGGTTGTGGTTGAATTATGCATTTTTATCAATTAATCTCTTTACAGAGAGCAGTTGTTCTGAGTGAGGGAATCAGGTGCTACAACAAACAAATAAATCCAGATGCCAGCAAATGTGAGAAGAAATGAGAGGCAGCTGCCTCAGTGAAAAAAGCAGGAAATTTGAGAGCACAGTTCTGGGAAAAGGGCTGTTCAGTTGAGCAGAGAAGAATGGGAGGGTCTGTGGGGTCATAAATGAGGGGTTCCCTCCTTCCACGCTGTAGAAATTTAGAAGATAATATGGGATTTTCTTATATTTATCCCACATAGTTCTTTCACCCAAGGACTTTGACCCAGAAACCACACACTGACCTCAATATGGCAGCTGAGACAGTTAAAAGTTGAACAGTAAATGTTCTTTGTAACAGATGGTGGATTACTATGGTAGCAGAATAAAAAATAATACTTGCAGATGATAGTGTGAGCAGAGAACAAAAATGAATAGAGGATGTTGAGATATTGTTCACATTAACTCTAAACTAAATGAAACTAAACTAAAATATATGGTATTGCACTGTACAGAGAAAGACTGTAGGTCAGGGTCTCAGCTGCTGTAAATTGGCTTATTTCTACTGATGCCAAACTAGCTTGAGGTCTTAAAGTCTACACGTTATACTGATTTACACCAGCTGAAAATCTGGTTCAATGTTTTCTGTCACCGCATACCATTTCCCTGGGAGCACAGCTCTGGAGTTGCTGGTTGGATCAATTCCCTGGAAGGTGACCACAGCAAACGTAGAGCATTGTTGACAACAATAATTTTTTGATGCCGTTGTTTCACAGATGCCAGTATGATTTAAAATAAACTCCAGCTGCAGCAAGCCCTTCTGCTGATTTCCCTAATGAACTGTGAACCTCCGGAGTGTTTCTACTGACCTTGCATTGAATATGCTTTCAGAAAGGAAAACAGCACCATTTAGAAGCAAAGCTCATTTCACTAACTCTTTGAACAGTCTGTCACTTACTGGCAGAGCTCAGACAGCTGTGACAGTGAGGGCCAGGTCACACCAACCTCCTCTTGAAGAGAAAGAGGGAGACAACCTGTGGGAATTCAGAAAACAAAACACCCGAACTGCTGAAAATGTGTATTACATCTGTTTCTGGAAATTACCATTGAATGGTCTATCCAGTCTTTGGCATTAGGTATTTCAACATTCTCTCTTACTCCCCTCATGAACTCAAATACTTCAGGAAAGTTATTGAATTAGGGTATCCTTGGTGTGGAAACCAAGTACTTGTGATAAAATTAACCCAATTCAGAGGCAACCTGTGGCAATCTTGCAGAAAACATATAGGTGGTCAGCTTTTTATTAGCTGAAATAGAGGGAAAACAACAAACAAATCTGCAGCAAGCATTTTCCTGTTCCTTGGGTACATCGCCACATCAGTAAGAATGAAGATGAAGTCTGTGTTTCATGGTATTGTCATGTTACAGCTGTAGGCTGAATACATCAAACTAGATGAAAACAGTAGGGGAGAAACAAAACATACATCATTTACTAGAGTTCTGCCTTTCCTAATAATTTTTGAGCTGTCTATAAAACCAGTTTCTAACTTATTTACATATTACAAGGCCATATGAATTTTAAGATAGACTCTGCCACTCTAACTCATACCAGAAGATTCTGAAAAGGCTTCTTCCCTTTTCCAAAGCACCCACTTTGAATGGCCTGCATTCAGACACCCACAAGCAGTCTGGAGAAAAGAGACAGAAGAGGAATGCATACAAGAGATTAAACATGGTAAAGAAAATGAGAAGGAAGTAAAGGGAAAGAAAACAGAAAAATGCACTAAACGTGTATGATTTGACCCACACCTGTAGCATTGCTTTACAGTGTCTGCCAGCAGTAGTAAGCTCTAGACCCATGTAGTAAGCTCTAGACCCATGTAGTATCTCTAGTTCAGATCACATACGTGCTACATGTAAGTTTCCTGGAATTCATCAAGGCTGATTGGCTTCCATGGATGCTGAGCAGCCAGTGGTAATATCTGCTTGCTTGGGATGTAGGAACAAAACTGTGTTCTGCGTATTTCAGAGAAAAGACCTACATGCTTATCCCAGGGACTAAAACATTATAGAGATGTCTCTCTTCTACTAGAGTTACTCTACTAATATTAGTGAGCATGTGGTGTCCCCAGCTAAGCATAATGTTCTAATCACTGGATCATGAAGTGTTTAATTAGGGCTACCATCCATCCCTGACACATTCAGGAAGACTGTGGGTTTTGGTAGACACTGGAGTTCTGCTTCACAAGACATGACTGCTCTGTATCTTTTCCCCAAGTTGCAGTGCAGGTCTGTATTCCAAAACCTAAAATATTTCCAGCAGCCTGTCTCCTGGAGCTTGGTCAGTTCACTCAATGCACATTTCAACATATGCAGGTAGAAGAGAAAGGTCTGATTTTGTGTGGACAACAGGAGTAAAACCTCTGTGGGGATTATGCTGCTTTTTCCACAGAAACCTCATACAACTGAGACTCTGGCTGCACAGTTTTAGCCCTGCCACACAGCAGCAATCAGCTTGCTGAAAGGTACTGAAGCTCTGCAGAGGTGTCTGCTTTGATGAGCACCCTAGTGCACGCTGGGACTCTGGTCTCCCTAAACATACAGACTGGAACCTGTCTGGAGCATGGTTTGGTTTCTGTCATGTCCAAGTTCCCTCTTATTGGAGATTAGGGCATGCAGCTGTAGGGGAGAGAACTTGGTGCACCTGCATGTTTTATTCTGATGTGGAGCTGGGCACAAACCCAGGGAACTGGAAAATGTTTCTGAGTGAGGTGACTCAGAAATCCTACCTAGCAATGACTATCAATAGGAAGCAAAGGCCCACAAGGAAACCAGGAATATGTCCCTCCTGACATGTGGTGAAGGTCAAATGAAGTGCCTTTTCCTCTCTGCAGCGATGCCGTAGTGTTGCTCTCTTTCCATGACACAGTCTCAGCTTAACATGGCAAAAGAGATCTAGGCAAGGCAAGAGGAACATGCGAGAACCTGGCAGTCGGGTTGTGGTTGAATTATGCATTTTTATCAATTAATCTCTTTACAGAGAGCAGTTGTTCTGAGTGAGGGAATCAGGTGCTACAACAAACAAATAAATCCAGATGCCAGCAAATGTGAGAAGAAATGAGAGGCAGCTGCCTCAGTGAAAAAAGCAGGAAATTTGAGAGCACAGTTCTGGGAAAAGGGCTGTTCAGTTGAGCAGAGAAGAATGGGAGGGTCTGTGGGGTCATAAATGAGGGGTTCCCTCCTTCCACGCTGTAGAAATTTAGAAGATAATATGGGATTTTCTTATATTTATCCCACATAGTTCTTTCACCCAAGGACTTTGACCCAGAAACCACACACTGACCTCAATATGGCAGCTGAGACAGTTAAAAGTTGAACAGTAAATGTTCTTTGTAACAGATGGTGGATTACTATGGTAGCAGAATAAAAAATAATACTTGCAGATGATAGTGTGAGCAGAGAACAAAAATGAATAGAGGATGTTGAGATATTGTTCACATTAACTCTAAACTAAATGAAACTAAACTAAAATATATGGTATTGCACTGTACAGAGAAAGACTGTAGGTCAGGGTCTCAGCTGCTGTAAATTGGCTTATTTCTACTGATGCCAAACTAGCTTGAGGTCTTAAAGTCTACACGTTATACTGATTTACACCAGCTGAAAATCTGGTTCAATGTTTTCTGTCACCGCATACCATTTCCCTGGGAGCACAGCTCTGGAGTTGCTGGTTGGATCAATTCCCTGGAAGGTGACCACAGCAAACGTAGAGCATTGTTGACAACAATAATTTTTTGATGCCGTTGTTTCACAGATGCCAGTATGATTTAAAATAAACTCCAGCTGCAGCAAGCCCTTCTGCTGATTTCCCTAATGAACTGTGAACCTCCGGAGTGTTTCTACTGACCTTGCATTGAATATGCTTTCAGAAAGGAAAACAGCACCATTTAGAAGCAAAGCTCATTTCACTAACTCTTTGAACAGTCTGTCACTTACTGGCAGAGCTCAGACAGCTGTGACAGTGAGGGCCAGGTCACACCAACCTCCTCTTGAAGAGAAAGAGGGAGACAACCTGTGGGAATTCAGAAAACAAAACACCTGAACTGCTGAAAATGTGTATTACATCTGTTTCTGGAAATTACCATTGAATGGTCTATCCAGTCTTTGGCATTAGGTATTTCAACATTCTCTCTTACTCCCCTCATGAACTCAAATACTTCAGGAAAGTTATTGAATTAAGGTATCCTTGGTGTGGAAACCAAGTACTTGTGATAAAATTAACCCAATTCAGAGGCAACCTGTGGCAATCTTGCAGAAAACATATAGGTGGTCAGCTTTTTATTAGCTGAAATAGAGGGAAAACAACAAACAAATCTGCAGCAAGCATTTTCCTGTTCCTTGGGTACATCGCCACATCAGTAAGAATGAAGATGAAGTCTGTGTTTCATGGTATTGTCATGTTACAGCTGTAGGCTGAATACATCAAACTAGATGAAAACAGTAGGGGAGAAACAAAACATACATCATTTACTAGAGTTCTGCCTTTCCTAATAATTTTTGAGCTGTCTATAAAACCAGTTTCTAACTTATTTACATATTACAAGGCCATATGAATTTTAAGATAGACTCTGCCACTCTAACTCATACCATAATGACAACAACCTATTTTATAATTAATGTCATTAAGAACAATAGGAATTTTCAAGGACTAAGGTATTAATTAATAGGAACATAGATATCAGACTTTGTTTCTTTGTGTGGTAGTCTTTTAACAGCAAAAGACAGTTCTGTTACCCACTCCCTCTCACCTTTTTCACATGCAATTACCATGGGGTAACTGTTGGTATGTTCCCTTCCAAACTCATTTCTTCAGCTGCTTCTTGTGTTTTACAGTCTCCTTTGTTGAAGCATGAGAAGTGAATTTTAGGGATCAAACAAAAACCATAACATTCTCACTTTTGCAATAAGGTACCCACGGTGACAAGAACAGTTTTTAACAAATGTCTTCACTGCCCCATTTTACCTAGCACAGTTTGATGGTTCCTTTATACTTGCATACCATAAATGATTCGTAGTTGGATGCACAAGCAAAACAGTTTACTGAAACTAATCCCAGCAGTGGGCAGACCTATTTGTATTACTCTGGCAACGTTCCTTGCAGTAGCACAGTCAGTTATAAACATAGCAGGAAAGCGATCTCTAACTAATTCTCATAATATTCACATATTACCAGGAGGAATATCGTCTTTGTTAGTATGGAGGCCTGCAGCCAGAATCTACTTCAGCAGCCCAATTTTCCCACGTGTGAGCAGAAGGATTAATCTCCTGTCAGTATCTGTACCACTATGGTATTGAGCATAATGATCTAAAACCCAGGGTTATGTGGTATTTGTTACCACTCTTGGTGGTCTTCCTAAGAGTTGGCTGGTCACAGAACTGCTTCTAGGACATTTCTGGAAAGAGGCCTTAATTTGTATCAGGGTTGATATCTAACCACTTCATTTTTCCATCAACAGAAAGAGTTTGATAAAAAATTAATTGTTTCACATAACCTAAAAGTTACTTCTTAATTTAATTTTAATTTAAAATATTAATTTATTTTAAAATTATTTGCAAAAATTAGGTCACATAAACTTGTAAACAAATAAATAGAAGAGCAAATGCACAGATAAGGTGTTAAATTATTTAAAACAGTTGCTTCCAAAATGTTTAGCTGAATACACTGAAGTATTGCTTAGTACTGAAAACTCAGTTTGTTATGCAATATATTTTATAGTATCTGCAGTGTAAATGTGCATTAAATAAAATTAAAAAAAAAAATCAAACCCCAAACAGAAAAGAATGTAAAGCTTCTCAGTCAGTTTCCATGGAGAACTTTTGTTTTAAAGGAAGGTTTCCCTCTCCCTACAAAAGAAAAAAAATGTTTTGTCTGGAATCCAATTTGAGTGGCATAAACACAAAATTTGATGTAAGTTTTACACCTAATTCTTCTAAGCTACATGGCAAAGACTCCTGTATAGTGAATGGAGAACAGTAGATGTCTTTGAAAACCTCCAGAGGGAGAACCAGTCTGTTTATCTTAGCACCCAAATGTGAATAGGCTGAAATTCAGCCTTTGTACTGAGAACAACCAACAGAGCAAGCTTGCAGCTTCTGCGTCTCTCTGACACCCACAAGACTTTTTAACCCAGAGTTATGGAGTGAGACTCCCAGAAAGAAGCAAGGTTTCCTCCTAAAGGAGTGGGAGCGGCTGAAGCAGACCGATGACAGCAGATGATACTTAACAGCTACAAGAGATCTCTGAACTTTCAAGGAGTTGTGAAGGAGGATTTAAAAAGAACTGAAAAAAGGGAAAAAACCCTTCAAAACAACAAATACTCGTTGCAGTTGGCCTGAAATATGAACAAAGTACTTAGCTATAGAGCTGAAAGATTGTGAAAGAAGCCATACAATGTTTAAAAAATTCACATTTGTCCTCTTTTTATGGACCTCTTATGAAGCGCTTGTCCTACATGCTGAGTGAGAAGCACTGCAAGTATCATCACAGCATGGTTGTTTAGATGATGATTCAAGCTCGATACTGAAATAGTTATGCTATCCTCTTAAAACATGAGATATGACTAGAGGCATCTCATAGATAGTTGTTAATGGGAGTTCATTTTTATGTGTTTCCCTTAATTTTGCCCAGCATTTTCCTCCTACAGACCTCTATTTTATCCCTTGCTATTTCTCCAGAAAAATCATCTGAAGTCTCTTATTTCAATTTTTAAACAAAATTGGTTTTTAAATGTGTATTTTTCCCTGTGAGTTCTATATAAGGCGGATGCTGTGAGAGTCTTGTCAGATTGCAAATACCTTCTGTTTTGAAAGACACTCTCTGTTCAGAACTGCACCACTTTTTCTGATACTAATCATGCACTAAGGCTAACTGCATGGACAAAAAATCCATTTAATGAAGAGAGAAATTTTAGCTGATGCTCTTTCTTAAAAAAAGTAGAACTGAGGAAAAAACCTTCCTAGAGTTCTTCAAACAAATATGAGCCTGATTCTCCATTTATATGTACCTCATCTGTAATTTCATGAAAAATTGCCTTTGTCAGCAAAGCTGGTTTAAGAAGCTCAAATTGCCACCACCTTCAGCCAATTATTCCTACCCCTGTGCAGCCCTTTGACACTACTTAGTTGTGCCAATACAATTGATTCAGGATGTAAATTGCAAATGAAATGGTCCAAGTTAGAGATACAAATCAAACCAAGGATTAGTGAAACCTGATTCCATCACAGTCTGTGAGGAGTTCAGGGTGCTGAACGGGTGCAGCTATTGCAACATTGCTGGAATGCTTTTAATGATAAGTTCAATTACATACGTACTTTGATGTTAAAATGCTACTTTGAACATTTTTGTGGTACCAGCGGTGACCCTGGCTGTTTGGCTTTTCCAATATATGTCTATTCCAGGAATTAGCTTCCATAAAAGAGAAAAATCTACCATGACAGTCAAATGGTCTCTGCTTGAGAAAATGTTTTGTTCCTTTGAAATATGTTTTACATTTCAGCAAAATTTCAATGGAACATTAAACCTAAGAAGATTCACTTAGATTGCAGAAGCTGTGCTGCCTTTATGCATGAGTGTCAAGCAATAAAGCACGTACACCCCCTGTGCATTCTCTTAGTAGGGGGCCCATGGAAACTGCCGCTTTCAATTCTATCTAATGCTTACACGCTAGGCAGTCTTCTTTCAGATATTGAGGGTGTCTTGTTCCTAATGTTCAGGCGTATAGACCAATCCATCACATGGAACTGTCAGTGACATTTCTACCCCTTTTCTGGTTTTGTCATTAAAGTGAGGAAATAAACATGAGACCCCTGCTTTAGTCCTTTTTTTCTCTATTAAGTGATTATTCATTCACTTTTATCTGTAAAGACACGAATTACAAATGAATGTCGGTGCATTTATTTTGTACCTAGAGCCCCATAATTCACCTGATCTGTATCTGAATTTACAATGCATTGGTACTTCAACATGCTTTAGGACAAAGATTTTTCTTCCATCTATGTTTCCAAAAGAGTCCAGGAACAATTCTTGTTCCTCTGTTACTAGTGGCGTGAAGATTATGATGAATGAAACCTTTTTACTGCTCTTTAGCCTAAATGGAAAAGGTACAAGGACATTGATTTCAGCTGTAAATAGAGCCTGCTTGTAGATTACTCACTATGAAATATACTTAAAAGCAGTACATGTTTCCTGCAATATTAGATCAGATGGGCATTTGTAACAAATTAACATTTATAGCTTGATATTCCTGAAAAGCCATCAAGGGAAGAGTTCTCTGCTAATAATAGATGGTGAAAAGCAAGATGCATATCTCACTCATTTTGAAGTAGAAAAATCAAATTTCATATTGGATTTCATCTAGAAAAGAACTCCTAAAATAGACACAATTTGGAACAGATTCTGGAAGACATAGAAATATGCCCTTCAGGGCTGAAGTGTGGGCAAGGGGGCCACAGAGAAAAAGCCCAGGTTCTCTCCCTGGCTAACCAAAAAAAACATAGAGGCTAATGGGAAATTCTTTATGTTACTTTTCCAAAGCCCTTGGAGAGGTAGAGAGACAAGACTTGCAGGGGGATGTAATATCCTTTACAAGACCGATTTATATAATTGATTATTATAATTGGGGAAGAGTGGCTGGAAAGCTGCATGGCGGAAAAGGACTTTGGAGTGTTGACTGACAGACTGACAGCCAGCAGTGTGCCCAGGTGACCAAGAAGGACAACAGCATCCTGGCTTGTATCAGGAATAGTGTGGCCAGCAGGAGTAGGGAAGTGATCATGCCCCTGTACTCAGCACTGGTGAGGCCGCAACTTGAATGCTGTGTTCAGTTTTGGGCCCCTCACTACAAGAAAGATGTTGCATTGCTGGAACATGTCCAGAGGAGAGCAACAAAGCTGGTGAGGGGTCTGGAGCACAAGGCTGATGGGGAGTGGCTGAGGGAACTGGGGTTGCTTAGTCTGGAGAAGAGGAGGCTGAGGGGAGACCTTATCATCCTGTACAACTGCCTGACAGGAGGCTGTAGCAAGGTGGGTATCAGTCTTCTCTGCCAAGTAACAAGCTATAGGACAAGGCCTCAAGTTGCACTAGGCAAGGTTTAGATTGGACACTAGGAAAAATTTCTTCACCGAAAGGGTTGTCAAGCATTGGAAAGGGCTGCCCAGGGAAGTGGTTGAGTCCCCATGCCTGGAGCTATTTAAAAGATGGGTAGACAAGGTGCTTAGGGACATGAATTTAATGGTGGGATGGCAGGGTTAGGTTAACGGTTGGACTTGATGATTTTAAAGGTCTTTTCCAACCTAAACAATTCTATGATTCTATAAAATTAAATAGGCAGGTGTCAGGCACACCTCAGGTCTTGTCCAGCTCTCTTTGTTATCACAGAAATTACCTTTTATTTATGGAGGACAGGTGAAGAGAAACACCTCTCTAATTTTATCCAAGCATGTAATCTATAAGTGGGAAGGGCACCTTTTCAAGAATAATCTGATGTAATTTTTAACTGGGTGACCAGAATTGTAGAGAGTATTCAAGTTTTTAATCCAACATGGGTTTATGCAGCAGCACAGTGGCAGTTTTATTCTCTGTTTTTTCTTTTATAATTCCTAGTAATTTCCTAATAATGTCTTTTTGACTATGATGGATCTTTTCACCGAACCATCCAAGAGCTTTTACTGTGAGGTAACAGGTAATTTAAAGACCCAAACTGTGTATATGCTATCTTTTTTTCTCCACTTGCATTGCTTTTCACTTAGCGACACTCAGTTTTGTGAGATCTTTCTGCAAACCTTTGCAATAAGTTTCACTTTTGACTACTGTGAATAATATTTTTGCCATCAGCAAACTTTTCCACATCACCTTCCCACAGAATACCTTTTCTGATAAACATCACAAGTCCTAGCTCAAATCCTTCAGCCACATCAATGGCAATATCCTTCAGCTGTGAAAACAGCATTTCTTGCCATCTTACCATAGTTATCTCTCTCTGTCCAGGAACCAGTCAAAAGCTTTTTTAAATTCAAACCCACTATGCCAATTAGATCACAGTTATCTACATACTTATTTTTTAAAGAACTCTAAAAGTTTTTTGAAGTACGATTTTCTTCTACAAGAGCCCTGTTTTCTATGTCTTATTGCTCCATGTACATATATGTTTCAGCTAGATCTACCCACAGTTTCTAGCAATTTGCAGACTACAGAAGTCAAATGTACACACCTATAATTTCTCCTGTCTTCCTGAATTATCAATTTTTAAATTTTTGTTGGATTCCATTCCTTTAGTAGTGGTGATTTTTGTAATAGATTTTATAACACAGTTAAATATTACACAATTTAGTACTTGAGTTCCTCCTGAGCTCTTGAATGAATGGTGCTGGAGATATTTTATTCTTCTTTTCATTAATTTATTCTAAAACCTCTTCCACTGACACTTCAGTCTGAGACTGTTTCAATGACTCATTTGTCACAGGAAAAGCTCTCTCTGACTTCCCTAGTGCACACTGATGCAAAATATTCAGTCAGCTTTTCTGCTACGGCCAGATCTTTTCTGTTCTTTTTACATCTTGATCATCTCCTCCTCAGCAGGACAAGGGGAGAAAATATGTTTGAAAATCTCATGGGTCAACATAAGGACAGGGACATCGCTCACTGATTATCATCACAGGCAAAACACACTTGACTTTGAGGAAATAAATTTAATTTATTCATCCAACAGACTCGGATAATGAGAAATAAGAACAAATCTGAAAACACCTTCCACCCACATCCCCCCTTCTTCCCGGGCTCAGCTACACTGCTGAGTCTTCTACTTCCCCCCACCGGGCGGCACAGGCAGACAGGGAATGCGGGTTGTGGTCAGTTCATAACACCTCATCTCTGCCTCTCCTTCCTCCTCATGGTGTCCCCCCTTCCCCTGCCCAAACATGAGTCCTTCCCATGGGCTGCAGTTCTTCACAAACTGCTCCAACATGGATCCATCATTTCCACAGGGTGCAGTCCTTCAGGAACAGATTGCTCCAGTATAGGTGCCTCACTGGGACACAGCTCCTGCCAGCAAACCTGCTCCAGTACAGGGTCCTCTCTGCAGCCTGTAGCTCCTGCCAGGAGACTGCTCCAGTGTAGGTTCTCCACAGACTGCAGCTTCCTTCAGGGCACATCCCCCTGCTCTGGCGTGGGGTCCTCCCCGGGCTGCAGGTGGGGATCTGCTCCCCCGTGGGCCTCCCTGGGCTGCAGGGGCACAGCCTGCCCCACCATGGGCTGCCCCAGGGGCTGCAGGGGAATCTCTGCTCCGGCGCCTGGAGCCCCTCCTGCCCTCCTGCTGCCCTGGCCTGGGGGGCTGCAGGGCTGCTCCTCTCACAGCCTCTCACTCCTCTCTCACACCTGCAGTGCAGTGTTTTTTACCTCTTCTTAATTCTTAAATATATTATCACAGAGGCACTACCAGCGTCACTGATGGGCTCAGCTTTGGCCAGAGGCGGGTCTGTTTTGGAGGTGGCTGGAACCAGCTGTGTCCAACATGGGGGCAGCCCTGGTCTCTTCTTACAGAGGCTTCCCTTGCAGCCCTTCTGCTACCAAAATTTTGCAATGTAAACCAAATGTATATATTTTAATATTAGATTTATTCATTTTGGAGCCCATTCATTTTTCATGATCCTTTTTTTCCTTTTGCATTTGGAATGACAGAGCTTATGTTCCTTTTTATTTTCCTTGTCTATATACAAATTCTACTTCTAAAGGATACTTTCTTCTTTATTGAGGTGCTCTGTATGGACTGTTGTCGTTCAGGAATGGGATCTTAGAGTTATGATGAGTAGCTCCATGAAAATGTCAGCCCAGTGCTCAGGAGTGGTCAAAAAAGTAAACTGAATCTTAGGAATTATTAAGAAAAGAGTAGAAAAAAACCCAGAAAACATAATCATATCAGTGTAAAAAGCTGTTATCCCAAAATCTAAAAAAGGATGCAACAGAACTGGAAGAGGTTCACAGAAAGGCACCAAGAATAATAAAAAAATATAGAATGACAGTCAAAGGAATTCATAAATAGACCCGTGACTATTCAGTCTGAAAAGGGACAATTGAGGGAAGGTTTTGATGGAAATCTGTACAATCATAAGGGAAAAGGAAAAGATAAAAAGAGACAGATGGCTCATTTTCTCTTCCAAAGCAAGAATGAGAGTATCACATGATGTTAGCAGGTAGTAGGTTTAAAGAAAAAAAAAAAAAAAAAAAAAAAAAAAAAGATAGTCCTCTACATAATGTGTAGATAACCCTCCCTCACCAGGTCACTTTTCTTCCAGCATTCTTTACACAAACAGACACTGCAAGGAGTATATGAACCACTTACAAGCACACTGCCATTATTTAACGACTAGTGCACTCAATGGGGAGCAATGATGGCCATTCCTATGCCTGTGGGCCCGCGGGATGTGCGAGGAATCTCTGGATCAGCAGTCGCATGGTGGTGGGGAAGTGTCAGCCCTGTTGTGCTCTGGCATGGGTTGGTCTTTGGTGCTGCCAAAAAGCAGTTTCTATGCTCTTTTTCATAGGTATAAATAGTTCCATGTCAGTATTTTTCTCTTGAATTCCTTAGTTGCTAATTGTCACCTTCACACTTCAGTTTGTGTATTTTACTTTCCTTATCTTGTAAGGTATTAACTTATACACCCACCTACAGTTGAGAAACAGGTTACTCAGTAAAACTGAGCCGAACCTGGGTGTTAAGGTGGAGACAGCTGCATCTCCACAGGTTACACTTTGGAAGAATTTTGCTCAGGATATTATGGAAGCTAAAGGTTTACATGCATTGAAAAAGCAACTGGACTAGTTCATGGACAAAAATATCCCTTTCAAATGCTAGACAGAAACACCAGAGATCTGATTCTACTCAAAGGCATTTTCTGTTTCAAGAAGCTCCTGAGTAGTAAATCACTGGGGACTTCAGAGGGTATTCACTAAATGCCTCATCATTTTCATCTTCCTTCGAAATCTGCTTGTCTTCATTGACGGAAGTGGGACATGAGGCTTGGCTGACCTTTGGTCTGGCTCAGCACAGCTGCTCTCATGGTGAAAAGCCGCCTTCGCTCGCAAAACTCTATGGTCTATGATTTTTCTAAACACCTTTTTGACAGAGGTTGTATGTTTCTTCCAGTGTGATGTTTTTAAGCAGTGTTGTCCATATATTTTCATGCTTTTTTTCATTTTAATCACTCCTTCTAATTTGCTTTTACCATGGTTTCTTGGATATTTTTTTTTCAGAAATTTCTCTTATATGAAGTTGATGTGGTTTGGGGAAGTGGGAGAACTTTTCAAACACACGGGGATTTTGAATGAGGGAAGTCTGAGAGAGCACGCTATTTAAAGAGTGTGCTGCTGAAGCTTCATTAACTGCATTTTGAATCATACATATTCTCCTCTTGGTTATTTCACAAAGCGGTCATTTTGATATCTTGCTATTTAACTCTTTATCATAACTTCTTGTTACATTTTCCCAGATAAACTGAGGGTTAATTAAAGTGTCCAAATATTATTTTGTTTTTCCTTGTAGTAGCCTTGATGTTAGCATTTCTGAGTCACTACCATGGACACATGGTGATATAATGTAACCCAAAATATATATTTGATCTAAGCATGACATTTTGGTTGACATAAAGTGTGATAGCTGTTATGGTTAATGCATTTACTGTTTTTAACTCTAAGATTTCTTTAACTTATGAAACATTTCGCTAGTAGCCTGATCTACTTTGTCAGTCTTTTATATTATCTACTTGTTTGTAAGCAAGTGATCTGTTCCTCAGTCCAAGTTTCTCCATGCTTATTCACGTCAAATCAGTCTCTTCAGTTCATTTGTCTTACTTTATAGATTTTCAGTATTTATAGACTTCTAGTATGATAGAAACACGTTTTCCTTTGATCTATTTGTCTATTTTTAGGTCCATATATATGTGGTGAGATTGTTCTTTGATGTTTCCTATCTGGGTTTTATTGAATTCTATTTTTTGAGGATGAAGATTTTACTCTTAGAGGATGAATCATCTCAGAGTGTTTTGTCTTATACTCTTGTTAGATTCCCGCTAATCTTTATTAAAACAAACCCCAAACCAATAACCTCAGCTCTTTTATTATTTTTAAGTCAAATACCAGTGCATGTTCCATGTTGACCTAGACGAATTACCCTTTATTTATAGAACTGATATATTTCAAAGTTTTCTAAAAATCATTGCCTCACTTCCTCACGTTACTTCTGCAACTATGTTTTGCCATGGTTTTTTGTCAGCCTGTGTAGCAAATCCTAGAAGCTTTCCAGAGAGTACTATTGTCAACACCATTTTTACATTGACATTGAAAGATTAAATTTTGTGTCCTTTCCTCTCCTCTCCTATGTCATGGGTCCTTCACTGACAATGTAAACCAGATAGATAGAAACCTTGTGAGGTCCATAGCTTTTATATGTAACAAGCAGGTTATGGGCTTTTAGAGTCGGCTGTGCTCAAGTGTTAAAAGTCATTTTAACTATGTCTAGCTAAGAGCTTCTAGAGAAAGTTTGCACCTGTTCTTCTCTTCACACTGCCCCAAGACAGAAGTCCAAAGAGTGGTTGATTACTTCTTTCCTTTACCTCCTAAACTTATGAAATAAAGGGTGGGACACAGTCAGTTACCACTAAGATCTCAGTGCCTCTCCCCTCTTGCCTTCCCTTTTCATCACGGTGTTCAGAAAGCAGGAAACACCCGCAAGGAGCATGAGGGCTAGGCATGCAATAGCCTCCTGCTTGGGTAGCTTAGTCTAGAATGACATTAGTTGGCCTCAAATTAACTTTCAAATACAGGCAGGAGGGAACGGTTGTATAACTGTCATATATCTGCTATGCTACATACCTTGCTAATCATGTTGATTTGCTAGTTTACATGCCAAGGGGGAGCACTGCTGACAGAAAAGAACAGACCTGAATAACCAAATGGGAGATAAAATCTCAAAAAAGAATCAAAAATATGTCATTGGAAAGCTCCAACAAAGCAAGTCCATTCTTCTTATTAAATGAACATTTTCATTCAACCTTTTATGGCTGTCATGCTGCATTATTCTTTATGTTTGGTAACAGATTTTATGGTATTGCCTAAGTAATACTGATCCCCCCCAAAAGGTTTTTGATTTCAAAATGTGCTGTGCTGTTCTATAAGAGCTTTGATTAGGTGGCTAATGCAACTGTCTTTTATTACAGGTCAGCTGATATGAATCCCATCACCAGCAATGGAGACAACTACATTAAGATAAAGCTGACTAGAAGGAATCATTACTGTTTATTAGCATAAAGATAATTCATTTCCCAAAGCTTACACTAGATAAATATGCATGTGTATCTAGTAGAAATCATGTCAGTTCAAATAATTTAAAGTTATTATACTTTTCCTTAGCAATTTTTCATTAGACAAATAAAAATTGAGCTTGAGATGAAATGCACTTGAGAGATTTAAGTCTCTTAAAATCTGTATTTGTGCTTTTTTTTTCAGTTGCAATGCCAATACTTTACTTTAGAAAATGTATTTGCATGACAAAATTAATAGTTAATATTAATTTTGATTAAACTTTGTTTTTAATCAGAAGGTAATGAAGATGATCTGTAATATATTAAACAACGACAAACAAGTATTTATAGCATTGCTTAAAACCTGAAATTCTCAAACATGGAAACATTTACTTTATTTTTAAATTCCAGGTTTTAGATTGTGTGGAAGACACATTCACCTGGGACATCTGACACATTCAGAGGTTTACTGCGGGTGACGTTAAAAAGGCAGAGTTTCTAAAGAAGTTGTACTGTCCTGAAAATGGTGTTGTGTAGCTATCGTACTTAGTAGATCAGATGGTTTATAGCAGAACTTCTGAAATGCAACCCAGAAATAGCATGTTCTTTAGAGAAAGCATGTCATGTGTCATATTGTCATATGGTGTTTGTAACAAAATGAACATTCACTACAGTCAAACGATATTTTAAAATCATGCCTCATAAAAAAGTGATGATGAAATTTATCACAAGTTCTGTTACTAATACATTAAAACCACAAATAAAATTGGACATAAAATTTCTAAATTCTAATTCTGTTTTTTTAAACAGATAAAACAAGTTATCACTCTGAGTTTTATGTTGTATTATGAAATCAATAAAGGATGCATAAAGCTGAACTATGCAATGTTGAAACAAGTCTGTTACGTGCACTATATGACAAATGTAAGAATTTCCTTTCACGCATTCAACTCCAAAATAATAAAAACAAAGCTCTGTGAACTGAAGAAAATGAGGCCAAACTTTCCTTGACTAGAGTTATAGAGATCTTTTTTAGGTCAACTTCTGTGTGCATGCAGGGGCATTGTACTGTAGGGGTTTTTTTGATAAACCTCATTGTGGCTTCAGTGATTCTCCTTTGTAGTCAATGGATCAAGAACAACATATATCAGCTTCAGGTTTGGTACTAAATATCTTATATCAAAATTAAAATGAAGGCTTATTTCCTCCAGTGTCCTATCAGAAACCAATTTATCCTTTAAGCCAGATTCAATGTAATTGCATGTATATTCTCTGTAAATAGTTTTGTTCAGCTGAAATAATTCTTATGCTAACTGTAGGCAAGATAGAGCAGCAAATCAAAGAGAAATATTATATTTGAGGATTCAGATAACTTGTATCTGGAAAAAAATCTGTTTATTGATGTTGCTGTTGGAAATTTACTATTGTTTTTTAAAACCCTAGGGTCCCTCATGTTTTACGTATTAGGGAAGAAATATTCAAGTGAATGTTTGTTTCTCTACTATATCACTCCATAAAATTACATAAATAAATGTAGAAGTGAGAGGAAAACCTGTTTGCCAGCAAAGGAAAATGAATGACAAAATAAATGGTGTTTGAATGAAATTTTTCATTCTGAATTTGTCAGTGGTCCCTACAGCAAAATTTGGACATGACAAAACACAGTGGCTTCATAAAGCATCTATAAGACTTAACAATTAATTATTTTCACAAATTACTTTCTGGAATTAATATTCATAAGACTTCGGAGGATCTGACTAAAGGCTTTACCTCACAGTCATCATGAAAAAGAAACTCCATCAAAGCTCAAAGAACAACTTAGCTAATTACTACTTGTGAGGCTGGTGCCCAGCAGAGCCTGGATTTACTCTATTACTCTCCAGGTCTGGCTTTAGGTATGTGAGCATGGATGTTAGGGTCTAAGCAGAGCTAAATGAAGTAATGGTTGTACCTCAGTAAATCAATGCTTGAAGGAAAACTAGTTTCAAAATTTGATTAACAAATAAATAAAAAAGGGAAGTGGGTTAATGAAAACACAATCAAAGTATGGGGATTTATGAGCAAATATCACACAATCCAGAAGTAAACTTTTATATCTGTCTAGGTCAATGAACTTCTTCCTTCAGTGATGCTAGGGTACCCCCGCACTTTAGTCATGTATCACTCAATCCCTCTGCCATGTCTGCCCTCCCTTCAGAGTGGGCCAGCATGTGAAACACGCATTCCAAACCCATTGGATTTATTAACTGTGATCAGCTCAACTTTACTGCACCTGACACATACTTTCACCTGCCCTGGGAGCTCAGCCATCCCATAGTCCTCTCGGTACGCAAAGATGCCTTGCAGAGGATGTAGTGGTCCACCTGACATCTGCCCTTAAGGTGTCAATCTCTGTTCTCTCTCTTTGTCCATAGTTGAGGAGCTCCAGGAAGAGGAGGTCTGGCAGTTTGGAGCAGTCATAGAAACTAGAGGATACCTGTAGTGTAACTGGGAACATACGAACACACGCAATTATGGGTTCACAATGGATCTCCAAAATACATTGTAGTAGTGACAATTCCGAGACAACTCCAGGTTTCATGGCTTCTCCCTGATTTCTTGCATGAGAAGCCCTGCATCTTCTGCCCATGGATTGGCATGCTTATGGCACAGGGAAAAGATCCTCACTGAGGCATACATCTTCATAGCAAAAGAGCTCGTGCAGTAGAGGGGAAAAGATTTCTTGTAGAGGGACCGTGAAGGAAAAGGAATGAGATAAACATGAGCAGGCTCAGAAATTGCTTTAAGGGAGGTGTTTAATGAATGGTGAAAGTTGTCTCCCTGCACACCCAACACTAGTGCAGAACTATTTAGTGATCAAAATTTACTACACAAGGGCAGCCTGGTTTGAAATTGCTAAGCAATGAATTACAGCAAGCAGGAATCTAAGCCGAATTCTTGGATGGTATAAAGTAGCATCACTCTGTTGATTTCAGTGGAGTTACCTTGGTTTACACCAGCAAAAAAATTAAGAAGTTATCTACATAATTTAACAAAGAGGCTGAGTGGGGTTTACGTTTTTTTCATTGTTTTACAGAAGTCTGTTAATCCCTAACTGAAACACAGTGGCCATTATGTAGGTAACATACAGCTTCATAAAGAGACCATACTGCCCCAAAGATATAACACCTAGTAAATAAAACATCCAAAATATGTGAGGAAAAAGGTCCCTGTGCAAAAGTTTTGGATAGCAGATGAAATATGTAGGAGAATTAATGTCTGCTCTTCTTTTAATTTGTTCATGTAAGTTTATAATTCATATTGACATGTTCCATTTAGGAATGGATTGGGACAATATGGCTTATGATAAATTGGTTATTCAATTTAAGGTAATAATGGGTTACATGCATCAATTTGATTGTGTATGATTTCTTGTGCAACTACTGGAAAATATTTTCCCCTATGCTTATAAATGGTGTCCAATCACTTGTTTTTCCACTTAGTTAAATCACTTACCTTTGAATTGGTCTCTTCATTTAATAATAGTAAATATTTTATCAGTTAAAGTATTATTTTGCTAGATTCTTGTAATAAGCAGTGATCTTTCTGTGCAATGATTTTCTTCCACTGCCCAAGGCAGGACTGATCTGCCTAGCACCTATCACCATGCATTACCATCCCTTATAAAGATGACAATTTTAGAGAAACAGAAGGTCAAGTGTTGGTTTTCCTAAAGCAAAGCATATTGTTTGGAGAAGAATAATAATAACTAAGTGAAGAATCCCTAAGCCATTATGTGCTTTTGATAATCATAGAATCATAGAATCATAGAATGTTTTGGGTTGGAAGAGACCCCTAGAGGTCATCTAGTCCAACCCCCCCGCAGGAGCAGGGACACTGCTAACTAGATCAAGCTGCTCAGAGCCCCGTCCAACCTGGCCTTGAATGTTTCCAGGGATGGGGCCTCCACCACCTCTCTGGGCAACCTGTTCCAGTGTTTCACCACCCTCATTGTAAAGAACTTCTTCCTTATATCTAGTCTAAACCTACCCTGGTTTAGTTTAAAACCATTACCCCTTGTCTTGTCACTGCTGGCCCTACTAAAAAGATTTTCCCCATCTTTCCTATAGGCCCCCTTTAGGCATTGAAAGGCCACACTCAGGTCTCCCCGCAGCCTTCTCTTCTCCAGGCTGAACAAGCCCAACTCCCTCAGCCTGGCCTCATAGGAGAGGTGCTCCAGCCCCCGGATCATTTTTGTGGCCCTCCTCTGGACCCACTCCAACACTTCCGTGTCCTTCTTGTGCTGAGGGCTCCAAAGCTGGA
>NW_009260692.1:492045-552377 GCF_000687185.1 Egretta garzetta
GAGGATCTGTTCCATGATCTTCCCAGGCACAGAGGTGAGGCTGACAGGTCGGTAGTTCCCAGGGTCTTCCTTTCTACCTTTTTTGAAAATGGGTACAATGTTTCCCTTTTTCCAGTCACCAGGGACTTCACCTGACTGCCATGACTTTTCAAATATCATGGAGAGTGGCTTGGCGACTACATCGGCCAATTCCCTCAGGACTCTGGGATGCATCTCATCAAGGCCCATGGACTTATGTGCATTCAGGTTCCGCAGGAGGTCACAAACCTGATCTTCTCCTACAGCAGGAGGGGTTTTGCCCTCCCGGTCCCCCTCATGCCATCCATCAACTCATTGACAGTTTGTGCTGTCAAACCCAAAATTTGATAATTTATGCAATATTTAAAAAAATCCTGGCAATGCAACTCATTGCTACTATTTCAGCATGTAATTCATAACAGAGTGACACTGCTCAATTAATAGTCAAACATGCATAATATAAATAAATCAAATGGAGGAAAAAAGAGAAAGAAAGCCTGCTAGTAGAACCCAACATGGATGAATGCATATCTTTTTGGTTGTTTTAATAGAAAAGTGATGGTATCTGTTGAATTACAAAACAGTGACATATATTTACTAAATAAGCTAGAAAACTGAAACAACCCCTCTTGACATTAATAGCATGTACCATAATCAGTGCTTAAATTAAAATATGTATCCATATGAATACTGCAGGTTGCCCTGATCATTAAAGCTTTTAATTTAGCTGGAAAAAAATGTTGAACTGAGTTTTAAGTATTCTTTGGTTTACTAGGAGACATTTAAAAAATCTGTTTCACATACACACACATGTACCATACACTCTGTGTTTAGAGTGAAGATAAGACAGGAATGAAATGTCAAATGGTGGAACCCAGGTACGCGACTCTTGGTTGCTTTCCAGTCTGCTACATGGTTCTTAGTTATTATTGAAAAAAAAAAGTATTAGATTGAAATGCCACTGTGTTAAGTGATTTATAAGCACATGTGCATAATATATATATCAATAAAAAAATGAGGTTTCTTTCTCTCTCCAAACCTCTTAGCTTAAGGGAAAATAATACAAACTAACTTAACTCTGCTCTTACACTAATTGATTGAAACAAAAGATAAAATAAATCCATGACTACTTTTTGCTTTATCAGTTGGCATCAAACACCTCAGTTTTAGCAATGACAGTTTTTTATTTGTTTGGTAATGGGTAGGTTAGATATTTGAAAATATATTTTGAATGTTTATATATAGAAGTATGTGATTGTATTTAAACATGGCTCATTTTTTGCAGAATGGTATTTGTACTTCTGTTGAATGCTTTCCACTTGAAATACTCCTTCACTCATTCTATAAACTGAATAGCTGAATGCTTTAATGTTACCTGAAGATGAATAAGAAGCTGTAACTGTTTCACAGATCAGTGAAAACCCAAAGCTGAAATTCCTTTGCGATGAGGCATATGTTTACAATTTTTTCCCTGTACTTTTAAATAGTAGCAAAATTTTTTTTTAATTTGAAATGTAATATTTTAGTGGCATCACAGCCTTTTCCTCTGTTCTCTGTCTGAATATGCAGCGGATTTTGTGTTACAGTCAAGCTGAGGTAGAAAACCAACATCTGAAAAATATGAAAGATCATAGTGTTACCATTTAAGATACAAAAGTGTTAGGATCATAAATTGCCACTTTGATGTCTGCATACACAAATAAACATGTGGGCATAATGAAAGAAAACTATACAGATTCTTGACTGTCTTATATTGGAAAAATATAATTATTAAGGTTTTTAATTCAAGGATCTCATCTGTGAAATGTCAGAAAAAAGACTTGCTATACCATTATTATTCTTTAGCTGAAGGGGCTAGAGTATTTAATCACAAGGCAACATGTAGCTTATATTGTCTCTTCATTTACCCCCTTGAAACCACAGTTCTAAGTAGGACTTCAATATTTAGAAAAGTAAAAGCAAAATCTTAGATACAGACAATGAAGTATTTGAGACTTATCAGAATCCAGATTTTGATCTTAAACCTATGTGTCATAATTTGTGTTAGTAGCATAGTACATTGTATGTACAGGACATCAGCTGCATAGACTTTGGGGTTTTTCTCATAGAAGAATCAATCTTGCAACTGTTCTCCGAAGTGGCTAAGTGTTGCACGCAGAGTGCTATTTTCAGTCCTAAAATAATTTCTGTAAACTGAAAAAGTAATAAAACAGTAGTGGTGAGATGGAATCACCCTCCCTCTGTCCCATCACTTTGAAGTTGTAAGATTTGGACATTGTTCCTATCCACATGTACCACTCTTGGGTCCTTTGTCTGAGGGTAACGTTTTGTCAGAGTAATGATATGGGCTGCAGGCATTAGGTACAGCAAGCGGTTTTATCTTGTGTACAACACAAGGGTTATATTCCAGAGCTGAATGTAAGATGGATTTAATTAGAAGCCAGGGGGGGACTGAAGGCTTGTGACAGGAATAAATCAATGGTTTTGATCATTAGACCTTGTGCAGATTCTGCTGCTGTAATGGAAAAGTAGTTCATGCTATTTCCTTCAAAACCCTTGACATGACTGTGATATACTTCTCTGGTGTACTGTTACATGGATTTCTTTGACTTTCACTGTCCCCATTTTGATCTTACTTTGGATTATTACTGAGATAAGAAAAAAAAGATTATTCTTCTGGGTGCTACAGTAACATGTCCTATAACCCCCAGGCATGTACAAGCTCTTCATCAAATGTTTATGACAACAGCTAAATGTAAATCCACAAGGAGAGAAAATGATAGTCGTACTGCACTTAGATTACAAGACTCTCTGTGTACCACAGAAGTGATGGACCATGTCCTCAGTTGGAGCTAGACTAATTTATTTCAGGTGAAGGTCTATTCCAATCATTTCAATTTGCCTAAACATAAACCCATGCTGGTTTTGAACGGGAGCCTCTGCCATTAATGACATTGATGACATTGACAATGAGTTGGTTCAGGGCTAGAGCTGACATTTTGTCCATCATTTACAAGAGGTAATGTGCCACCTTCTTCGGTAGGGTGTGTGTTAGGCTGGGGGGCAATAAGTTATGGCTTATTTCTCTTTCTGTTAAAGGGTAGCTGTATCCAAATGGAACTGAGATCATGCAAAAAAACCTTCCTGTCTTCTGTCTCTAATGCTAGCTATTCAATATCAGCTGCACTTTGAGAGACAAAGCGCTTGTGTGTCTCAAACTGTGTAAGTATAAATACATAGCTGTGTGCTGAAAACAGCACCTGAAGTTCTGTGTTTACGCCTGTGTGCATTTCTCTGTGAGATGAGTCTGTTCTCCCAACTGGCACAAACAGCCAATAATATAATTATAGAGACAGTTAACTCTTCATTACCCATGGGTTGAATATTTGTGTTGTCTGTTATTTAGGACAAGCTTAAAAGAAATCAAAGCTTTTTTCTTTCTGTAAGTACATCCTTGATTCAAGTCTAATGTTCATATTCTCAGTGGTCCATTTCAATAAATACACTCTGGTTTTAAAACCCAATTTACACGCATTTTGCATTGCCTATATTCTTTACTGAGTTTATCTTCATCCAGAATTTTTGTGGTTAAATTGAAAGCTGACAGCAGTTTTCTTTTAGGGTAGTTTTGTCTAAGTGTAATGAGGGGTGTGAAAACCTCCAGTCACACTCATTCAGGCCAGAACAGCTAATACAAATAACGTTGTTTTATTTCTGACAGATACTGCCCTTTGTGCTTGTGTGCATGCCTGGTAAGCTAGATGCGAATGAACAAGAAAGTACAGAAAGCAGCAAAACAGTAAATCATGAAGGTAGTCAGTGGAAACAGGTTTCCCTTGCTTCTTGGTAGTGTTCACTACATGCTTACAATATTCAACTCTTTTATGGAGCAGACTCTTATGGTTTACCCATAAGCAGAGTTTTTTCCTGTACTCTGCACTCTGTCTTGGCTGCCAGTGAGCTTTGGAGTTTATGTTGGAGGTGAAAGGTCCAGCTACGTTCACAGAAAAGCACATCAACTACTTCCCAATAAATACAGTTATGGTTTTATAAATGTCTTAATGGTATCAGTCTATCTTCTGGATTCATGGAGTGAAGAGTATATGACCGTTCTAAAGTAACTGGCATACAGAATCTTCCAATTCAATGGTGGTGGCTTTTTATTGAGTTTCAGATTGACACAGACTTGGAGGAACAGATGAAATTACTCTTTCATAGTGTTTGCAAGACAGAAAAAAGTGAAGATGAAACCAGTACTACAAGTGTATGTAAACCACTATGTTACACATATATAAGTACATGCAACTGTTCCTCAGCTTTTAGGAATAACTCCTATTTTGTTTTTATGGAAATATTTATAGCAAAGTAGTTAAGGAACCTGAGGAATTAATTTTGTCCATAGATAAATCTCATCTTCTGCATTACAAGAGCTGCTAATGTATAGCCATTTCTGACAATGATTTTCAGGTGAGCTATGACATTTCTTTAGATATAGATAACATCATTCAGAACATACCTCTGTCTCTGGAAGCAATTTAGAAACTGTCAGATTTCAGGTATATTTTCTTGATTTTTTACTGAGAAAATGATATTTCCTTAGTTTTGGTGTTTTGCCTTTTTTTTTTTTAATTATTTCTTCTCCCAGTTTACTTCTTTAAATTCAGTATCTGGTTACTGTAGGTAACTTTATTTTTTTTTTTTTTTTTAGTCTTTGTGAGCGTACCCTCTCACTCACCTTCACTTCAATAATATGTTCATCAAGAAGCAACATAAAAGTTTTTGGCTTTGTGCCAGCTCTCTCCCAGCCACTTGCCTACTTTCTGTTGAGATAATGGAAGTGTCCATAATGAGATCATTTAATGTCATTGAACTGTTTGATGCATTAGAAAACAGAAACACCTACAAGCATGTAAGATTGAATTGAAATGTAAGGAGACACGAACTTCAACCCCCTATCTTATCCCATAGCTTTCCATTTGGGTTTTATTGCACTTAACTCTGGCGTTGTGGTTTTGGGCTACTATGGAAGACATAAGTAATATCATCAGTAGGGTACTTCTAATGTTTCTGCGAAATCAAAGTTCTGCTAGATACCTACAACCACTCAGAAAATCAATAAGCAAAATTGCTAAAAAATTTGATTCAGATAATTTTAATGAAATCTTTAATTCAAAAATATGTAACATTTTACAAATTTAGCCCAGAAGGCTTATTCCAAATTAAAACAAAATATAGCCTAATGTGTATTTGTATTTATCACAAATCCAAAAAAAGCTGATATTAAGAGCAAAGTGAAGTAAACCATCTGATTCTTGATCCCTAGGGCTAATAAAATCTTAAGGAGCAAAGAAGAATGCCATGGAAGTGAGAGTCATGCATTTAAAATAGAAAGGAAATGTAGCTCAGTAATTAGGAAGCCTCAGATAAACTTTATGTTTTCCTTAAATTACATTTTTGTAGCTTCTTTCTTGTGCAACAACAGTTTTATGTCCTAGTAAATCCTATGGCTTTGATAGTGTGATTCCAGGCTGCAGCCTCTCTGTACTCTTGCAAAGAACCATTGGACTATCGATTTAAAGACATGCTGGAGTGCCTGAGTGGAGCCAGTCATTGTGTAGAGGAAAGGGAACAGAGATCTGTCCTCTAGGTATCAGCAGTGCTCTCAAATGCAAGTCTGCTCACAAGATAGGATTCTGATACACACAGTTACTATGATTCAACAGGAGCATTTTAATGCTTTAAACTGAGGTATCATCTTTGTCAATTGCTTAAGTCCTTATAGTTCGTATTCATTCCTCTTAACCTTCTGTTCTTTTTTTTTTTTTTCTTGAATACATATACCTCTCCTGTCTTTGAACGGCCCTGAAATGATGCAAAAAAAACCCCATACAGATCAACTGAGAACAGCACAGAAGCTTGTAGTAAGAATGGGAACATAACTGGTTGTGAAGTACTGCCCTCTGCTTTATTAACCCTGCTCTTATCGGCCAGCAAGGGCTATCAGTTAGACTCAGATAAAGCTCTTACCTTTAGCACAGTTAGGCAATTAAGTGAAGTTAAAGATGGATAAGAAAGTGGAATAGAACCCTAAAATAAGTTTAGTATTTGCACAGCCAATACAATCCTAAAAGCCTTGGAAGCAACAAGCCTTCAAGCAATTCCTCAGCTACCTGTAACTCAAAGGAAATATGCATGGAGTCTTTATCCTGCCCTGTTTTTCCTTCTTTAAATCAGTTGATTTAAATGAAATAATTCAGCTGACACCTTGGTATTTCAAAAGGTCAATTCTGCACCTACTAAATCTATGATGCCATCTCGTTTGACTTTTATACAAGCACCTTTATGTTTTTCCTCCTGCTGCCTGTTGGGAGGATATCTCTGTAAACAACTGAAAAATGTTTCTTTTATCCTTTTCCAAATTCCTCCTTCACTTTCTTACTCCACGGAGTTCTTTGAAAACAAAACAAAGTGAAAACTTAAGTCTCCTGGTATGCCAAGATCAGCCACATCTCATTGCTTTCTCTTTGTTCCTTGTCTGTCTACATTCATCTTTTGTTTCAGGTCTTATATTTAGATCTTAGCTCTCTAAGACAGGGGCTGTCTTTTTTTGATCCATGTTCAGTGCCGAGTGTTAAAGTAGTGCAAATAAATAATACTAATGATGTACTGCTAAGGTATATCAGGATACTGTACTGCTGTACTCAGCTAATCTGGCTAGAGAGTTGGGAGATGCAGTCATCATTGCCTGTCACTGTGTTGCATCTTAGCAGCCATGTAATCTGTGGAGTTGCATATCAGTTCACTAGTTTGCAAAGCCTGTTCTGACTTAAAAAAACTTTAGTTCTTCTTAATGCACAGTGGAGGTAAAAGCAGGCTGTAAGCAACTGTATAAAATGCCCAGAGCTGGTAATTTTCTCTTTAGCAATGTCAGATTTTAAAAAACAAATTCAATCTTTAAAATATTTTTTTTTTCAATCCACATTGAAAGAAATTTCTGGGAAAAAAAAGTCTTTGGAACATATTTAAAAATTTAATTTTGACCTTTTTCAAAGTAAGTTCTAAGTTAATTTTGAAATACTCTTTTATTTTAAAACTATGAAATTATAGCAACAGCCTTTGAAAGAAAGGCAAAGCGATGTAGACAGAACCTGCTAATTTGTTTAGCTTTATAACAGTGAATTTTAGGAAAATCATTCAGGTGCTTGTATTTGGTTCTAGTCTGGAAGGTTAAACATAATCATGAAGTGGGTGTTGGTCTCTTCTCCCAATTAGCAAGTGACATGACAAGAGGAAATGGCCTCAAGTTGCACGTGGGGAAGTTTAGACTGGAGACTAGATAAAATTTCTTCACCAAAAAGGTTGTCAAGAACAGGTTGCCCAGGGAAGTGGTTGAGTCACCATCCCTGGAGGTATTTAAAAGGCTTCTAAATGTGGCACTTAGGGACATGGTTTATTGGTGGACTTGGCAGTGTTAGGTTAACGGTTGGACTTTGATGATCTTAAAGGTCTTTTCCAAACTAAACAACTCCATGATTCTATGTGATGAGGAGATAATTTTGCAATTTAGTTTAAGAATATTATTCTTGAAAGCATCATTCTCAACTCAAACTTTGGTTTTCATTCTGTTTACTATATCAGTGGCTATTTCCATATTATGCTCTGCATGATCTTTTAAAAAACAAGACCTGAATGCAGAAATATCATATTGTGTGTTCTGTGATTTTGATTTGATGTACCATTTTTTACTTGGTTATATTCTTTATAGATTTATTCTGAAGATATATTGAGATTTTTATATCTTGCTAGCTTGCTATGTTTCTGTTAATAATATTTATATAAGTTTTATTAAAAGTTCTTAGCATGAATATTCCTGTTAACATTTTAGAAAAAAATTTTTTCCAACTATATTCTCAAATTTCACCAGTTCTTCCTCGGTATATCAAAAATGTTTTCAGATGCTGTTAACTGGTATCTGTAGGGTCTTCAAGTCAACACCAAATTTTCTGTTGCATTTAAAGGGATTTAGTATGGATTTTTACCTGAGGAAAATACAGCTCACCTGGTCTACAAGGACTGTAGAAATGGTGGCTGCTTTCCAATGTATTTTCCACCATTTCTTTCATCACTAACTCATTTTACTATATCCATATTTTTTTTCATAACTGCCCACAGTTCTTTTCTGCCATTTTTTTTCTGAAGAGCAACAGAAAAAAGAATTACATATTTAAACAATTTTGTATAATTGTGTCCCCTTAGTTCATTCATTAATAGAAGCATTTTCTTCTTAACACCTCTTTTTACACTGGTATCTCCATAAAAGTCTTTCCTAGATTAGAAAGAAATAAGACTGTCATAGAGAAGTATCTAGAGATATGAGAGTAATACAGATGAGAAAACTGAAATTCACTGTTCAGTGATTACAGGAAGGTTAGCTGTCAGCCCCTTACACTATTATTTTTAATCTCTATCTGGCTGAGAACTCTGTAAAAAATGGATATTTGCCAAATTTCAGACCTGTTTCTTTGTGGATAATCTCCAAAATAGAACATCTTTATTCTTTGACATTTAACTTCTGACCTCTGTTGAATACAGAATTTTAAAAGGAACACTCAAAATACAGATGTCACCTATCTGGACTTCTGTGAAGGCTATGACGTGGTCCCCCCAACATCCTTCTCTCTAAATTGGGGAGATATGCATTTCATGGGTGGACTGTTCCGTGGATAAGGAATTGGTAGGATGGTTGCATTCAGACGGTAGCGGTCGATGGCTCGATGTCCGGACGGAGACCCATGACAACTGGGGTCCAAACTGGGACCAGTGCTGTTTAACATATTCATCAGTGACAGACAGCGAGACTGAATGCACCCTCAGCAAGTTTGCAGATGACACCAAGCTGAGTGGTGCAGTTGACGCACCAGAAGGATGGGATGTCATGCAAAGAGACCTGGGCAAGCTGGAGAAGTGGGCCTGTGTGAACCTCATGAGGTTCAACAAGGCCAAGTGCAAGGTCCTGCACCTGGGTCGGGGTAACCCCTGGTATCACTACAGGCTGGGGGAAGAAAGGATCGAGAGCAGCCCTGCCAAGGAGGGACTTGGGGGTGCTGGTGGATGAAAAGCTGGACGTGAGCCGGCAATGTGCACTGGCAGCCCAGAAGGCCAACTATACTCTGGGCTACATCAGGAGAAACGTGGCCAGCAGGTCAAGGGAGGTGATTCTTCTCTGGTAAGACCCCACCTGGAGCACTTCATCCAGCTCTGGAGACCCCAGCACAAGGACATGGAACAGTTGGAGCGGGTCCAGAGGAGGGCTACAAAAATGGTTCGAGGGCTGGAGCACCTCTCCTATGAGGACAGGCTGAGGGAGTTGGGCTTGTTCAGCCTGGAGAAGAGAAGGCTATGGGAAGACCTTATTGCAGCCTTTCAATACTTAAAGGGAGCCTATAGGAAAGATGAGGACAATCTTTTTAGCAATGCCTGCTGTGACAGGACAAGGGGTAATGGTTTTAAACTAAACCAGGATAGATTTAGACTGGATATAAGGAAGAAATTCTTTACAATGAGGGTGGTGAAACACTAGAATGAGTTGGCCAGAGAGGCTGTTGAGGCCCCATCCCTGGAAACATTCAAGACCATGTTGGACAGGGCCCTGAGCAACCTGATCTAGATGAAGATGTCCCTTCTCACTGCAGGGGGTTGGACTACATGACCTTTGGAGGTCCCTTCCAGCCCAAAGCATTCTATGCTTCCATGAATCTAGTGCAGTTTATAAAACCAATACAGGTTTTGGTTCCTGTCTCATTACAGCAATAGATCTTCACATGGTTTCTAAAAAGTTTAACCAGAAGCATTTACCAGCAAATTTTTACACTTCACATCATGTCCACTATTCTGCAGTCCACCACTGTCAGAAAATTTCTGGTCTGCTCAGTTATCAAGGCACTTTAAACCATAACTGATCCTGTGCTGTAAAATATCACATAACAGAGAGGGATTTTCAGACAGAGGCTTATTACTACAGAATATAATTTTTTTGTACAGAATTTAATTTTATTATTATTATTATTATTTTCTGTCTGGTAAATGTTATACTTACTAGGCCTCAAACAAACCTGACCTTCCAGATGAAGCAGAGGACTCCCATACTTCCATGCATGTCAGGTACCAGGTGAATGGTCTGAAAGGGAAGAAACAATTGAGTGTGGATGCCTGTCTGGATGGTATTTCTAAAGAATCCTGATCAGATGCGTATTCCCAATCTTTGTAAGTTGGAGCTCAGTTTCCTCTGATTTGCTTTTGCTAACCTACCACACAAGCATTGGTCCCAAGCTTAGATATTTCTCCTTCTGTCTCAGTAGAGATATCACTTACCACCTTGAGTGTATGTCTCCTTGACAAATTGCCTTCAAGTTGCACAGTGCAATGCTGAACCTAAAATCACCTTGTGAATCTAGCACAAGAAGATTTGCAGCTTTTTACCAGGATGAATCCTGAGAGTGCCAGTGGATCTGAAGGTCTTGCTTCATTGTTGAAGTCAAATGCATTCTAGCAATAAGAAGCTTTGAGAGTGCTCTTGCAACTCAGTATAGGAGCACTCTACAAATCTTTGCAGACTGGAGCAAACCTGAGGTGTCACTGCTTGGCAATGGATGAGCCTTAAAAAGCCTTGTCACACTCTTGGGATACTTACTGTTTGGCAGTTCTCCTCAAACATTAAAGTAAAGGTGAAAGTGAATGCAATACTTACTGAAATGCAAACATTATGAAGTCTATTCCTTTACTTGGAAACATAATAAGAAATTAAATAATAACACACTTTAATGTAACTTATTCTGGTTTAGTTTACAGAGGATTTCCACACTCCGGTCAGATTGAAGGCTCTGAAGCCTGGGTAATTGTTCAGGTGATTTCCACAGATCACACACCTGTGACCCTGTCCTTTAGAAAGGCCAATTCTTAGGCTTTACTTTCCTCAGATAGGATCATAACTTGTAGTAAAGCTGCTGATCTTTTTCAACTAAAAGAAAATTCACCTATATCCACATCCTATAAGCCCTCCACCCTTATACTTGAGTCAATCAGAGCATCTCTTCTGTGCTAGCAGAATCCTGCCTGACACTGGATTTATCTTCATTAGAAAAAGATTTCCTTGGCTGTCGGCCGGAGATCTGACTGCTGGGTGGGCTCAACTACACTCAATGTCTAGTCAAATACAAGTAGCTCCAATGAGAGCAGAAAATGGTACTTGACCTGAGTATACAAAGATGACTTACTAACATAAAAGTAATTCATCCTACTGAACGATTTGAATTTTGTTAACTGCTGACATAGGTTTATAGCATTTGGTAGAGTGTACAGAGACATACATATTTTGTACAAACATATAGGGAAGACAATATAAGAGAAAAGTATAATGAAACCAAAAATGTAGTCACTCTAGATTTCAGTCCAGACACCCCATGCCATTTAAAAGTCAGGTTTGCATCCCAAGTTCATTATTTACATTTACTCAAGGAGAAGAGTGAGCTATTTCCAAAGGGAATTTCATTAAATCCTTTAGCAGATACTAAGCTGGGCAGAATGGCTCTCCACCTGGCAGGACCATTTACTAAGTAAAGTTGGTCCTAGATGTCTGTTTCTGTAAATTCAGCAGATAAACACAGTTGTGGTGAATCCCGTTTTCAGTTTCCAGGCCCTAAGCCTCACTAAGGAGCAATATTTGGCAAATATAGACAAAACCATGATTAAGAAATATTATAACTACAAATATAATAAGTACCACTTCTCCCCAAATTGTTGTCTGCATTCTGCCTATTTACAAATCATATCATATGTGTACATTTTAATATAATACTCATTTTATATTTGGCTAAAAGAGTAAAGCTTTACACTAAAATGTTATACATTCTATGTATAAAGTACCTGGAAAGAGGAAACATTGACTGTGATAATTTGTAAGAGTTAAGGGCATGAAACTATAGATCAGCTGGTATACAAGATGGTATTTTGGAAAGAAGTAATGAACATGGTCCTTGTCCATTATCAGCTGATCTTGTGGGTTCCGCAAGGTGTTGTAATAGATGACATGCATTTCTGTTGTTTTCCTTTCTTTTGATGGATCATAATAGTGTCCACCATTTTGTCTTTGCTTTTCTGGGTGGTGAGCATTCCTCTATTTATATTTTCTGTCTTGTTAACATGATGAGTTAACTTAATGTTAACTTTGTTATAGACCTAGTCTATAGCTGAATGCTACCAAACCAAAGCAATCTGGCTGCATGATCAGGCCTAGAGGGTTGTGTTCAGTGACACTAGGTCCAGCTGGAAACCAGTCAGTCATTAGCAATGTGTTCAGGGGATGATTCTGGGGCTAATACTGGTCAAAATCTTCAGTAATGGCCTGGACAATGGGATGGATTACATCCTCAGCTTATTTGCAGATGATACAAAACTGGGAGGAGTGAATGATACACCAGACAGATGCACCACCATACAGAAGCACCTTGAAATTCTAGAGAAATGGGCTAACAGAAACCTCATGAAGTTCAAATGGGGGGAAATGCAAAGTCCTGCACCTACCAGGAAACAGTACACACTGGGATTCACGTGGCTCTGTGAAACCCTATTTTTATTTTTTAGTAGAGTCAGAGAATTTAACAGATTAATTAACTTGTTCTCTATAAAACAGATGAGGTCATCGGGTCATTATTTGTCATAAAGGAAGTCCAGATACAAGAGTTATGAAGTTTATTTGGGAGTGATAACAGATTTGGAACACATGCTGCTGGAAGTGATGGAGGGTAATGTTTCAGAAGGTACCAAATGGGAAATAAAGGGTATCCACAATTTATATTGTGGGGTTTTTATTTTTTTATTTTCCTTTTTTTTTTTAGTTTTTTAAATAATCTTCTGTCAAGAAGTGCATCTGGCAGACATGCCCCCCTTTCCCATGTTTTGTTTAAAACCAATGCCTAAGCACTAGTCATTGATGGATAAAACACTACAAAGCTTTTCTGCGCTAAAAGGAGGTTGCAAAATGTAAGAAAACTGATTAGTTTATATTCCTCCTTTTTCTGCCTTTATAGAAGTTTTTGATCATTGTAATGTTTTTGCTACCCCCAAGGCAAGACAGGGCAAACAAACTGTCTGTGATATAGTCCTTGGGGTAGATGTGATTCAGCTGGGCAAAGTCTGTCCTGACAGAGGGTCATGTCTAGCTAATGCACCCTGAGATAATGTTAACCGAACCTTAACCACTTTTCTAGCACTGATATATTGAATGAGCTTCACAGTACAAACAAAAAAGATATTAGCATGGTTCAAAGAATTTACAATCTGGTGTTTCACATGATAAGAAAAATGATAGGAATAAAACCCATAAGAAAGAGAGAACATGTTTCTCACACCATGTAACTGCACAAACCCCATCACAGCTGTGCTCTAGGGCTAGAAGAGGGCAGATGCACTGGCATAAATAATGTTTCTGTAGCTTGTAGGCATGGCTGGCTGTAAGACAGAATTTCTACAAAATGCTGAGTTGTCCTGAAGCGAAGCGCAACATTCCTGGACTTTGTGTTCTTGGTTAGCCTACAAAACAATAATTCTCTCTGAGGAAGTGCCATTTCTGAGAACCTAATGCAGCATTTTATCCTCATCTTGAGTCAGTAGCTATCTACCCTCTATTGCCCCTCACTTGAGGCATTAGATAAAGCCTTTTCTTGAACCTCAACAGATAAACAAAGGGGTTTAGATGACTTGGCTCAGAATTCAACACCTTTCATACACCATTGTGTCATCTAATGTGTTTCTAAAAAGAGGAAGTACCATGTGGGGCTTGCTTTAAAAAATAGAACAAGGTTAATAGGACAAATCCAGTGATGAGAAGTCAATATATAAGCCAAGATAAAAGGGGAAGATAATAGCAGTAAACATGTGTGTGGAAAAAGGAGGGTTTGGTGATAAAAGGTCAGAGCATGCACACAGCAGGCACATACTATAAGGGTTTAGAGGGTAAAAAAACTAATTAGTGGAATGGATTAAGAGGCCAAGTACAAAGGCAAAATAGTAGTGTGGACTGCATGAACAAGGATTAAAACAGGAAGGTAGTTATGATGTTGATTCCAGTACTTTTAAATATGTGTGTCTGAAACAGATTTGGCACGTACAGGAAAGCGTTGTGTGAAGTAAAAACCCCCTTTTTTAACAGATAAGATGTTGAGCCAGGACCTCAACCTGTATAAAGCTTATCCGGGGAAGAAAAAACAAGGACACAGGCCTTCTCCAGATAAGGATTTTTTATATTTTGTGTTTTCAGTTAAAAACCCCAGAGATATAACAGGTCTGAGAAAATATTTAGAGAACCGTATTTTGTTGTGAGGCTGAGGACTGACTGAAGTTTTGAAAGATTTTTTTAGTTCCTATTGTATTCAACTATACTGCTAAGTGATTATAGATGTGCACTTTTCCTACTTCTCTGATGTGGCAGGATGTGGTAGAGGCATATGATTATTTATGAAGAGTTGCAGCAAGGCAGAAATTCTTACCTCTAGCAGTTGTATCAAACCAGTGCTATTGAGTCTGGTTAAAAATCTGGACATGGTACTCACAGATGCACTCAGGAAAGCTATCAAATGTCTTTATCTTTGTTATCTCTGTCATTACTCTTTTCAAAGGTAAGAATACAGGAATTGTGATGTGTGAAAAGAAAGAAAAAAAATCTGACTTTACGATATTGAAACCTTCTACTGTAAAATATTTATATCTCTTCACATATACTCTAAGCATTTACTAACGTACTATACTAGTCCATTGCCTTCATTCAGAAATAGTTATGAGCAATGCACTTTTCAAAGAGTTGAAAAAATTGCAGGCTAAATGCCCTTGTGGGCTAAAGGCAAAAGTTGGGAGAAAGAAATAAAAGTGTGAAAAATATGAGAAATAACAAGGAGCTGTTTAAGAATACTTTGGTGGGTACCAGAAAAGCTATGGCCACTCTTGAGAAAGGGACACACTGGTTACAAGTTACTGTGATTTAGAATGTTAAAGAGAGCAGTTACATGTGACAAACAAAACAGAAAAAAAAGGTAATAAATATTTCTCATAAGCTAGGAGTTATAAAAAATTGGTATGGAATGCTAAGGGACACAAGACTAACATGTCTATTAAAAATGGTAATAACATAAGGAAATACTTTTATACAGATTTTAGTATAAAAAAGTATAGTTAAAGCAAAAAGGATCTTTATCCTGATGTTGTGTGGGTTTTGGAAAAAAATGATAGAATTATCAGTAAATGACTGGATATTTAATAAATATATTGGTTCTATTTGGGGAATAAACATGTATCTGAACCATGTCACATGAAGACTTGATGAAAGCAATGAGTAGGGTGATTAGCTTTTCTAAAGCTACACACTTAAAAGCATTGTCACATAATTTATGACTATGAGGTTTAAAGGATATGGCTAAGGAGCTCTCTGGGCTGTTAATGTTGATTTTTCAATAAGCCTTGAAATGCTGGAAAAGCTCCAACATTCTGGAAGAAGCTAATGTTTCACAATTTATTTTAAAGAGGGTAAACTGGTCAACTTTTCATAGTTACAGGCTCATCATCATAACGTCGGTCCTGCCTGGGCAAAATAGTGACACAGCTGATATGAAATGAACTACTAAAAAGTTAAAGGAACCAATATAATTGATGCCAATCTGGAAAACCAGAAAAACCTTTGGAATAGTATGCTTGGTAAATAAAGCAAGTACAATTGATATCTTCTGTACAGATTTCTCAAAGACATTTGACTTCATACTATCATTAGAGAAAAAAGGAGAGATTTGTAGCAAATTGCCTATCTTTGTTGTAGGCCTTGGAAGGCATGTAGGGGACAAAACGTCTAACACTTTGTCGATACAAGGGTGACCAGGGATGGGAACCATGAGATACGGAGGTAAAGGGGGACGCTTCAAGGATGGCGAGCCGGCTTGTACTGGCTGTGTTGCTCTGACCACAGAACAAAGGGAGTAAAAGCTGGAGTTCAACAAAAGGACAAGGTGAAGAAGAGGACTGGATGAAGGGACATGGTTTAGTGGTGGGATGGCAGGGTTAGGTTAAAGGTTGGACTCGATGATCTTAAAGGTCTTTTCCAACCAAAGCGATTCTATGATTCTATGAAGTAAACGACCCCTCAAGACCACCGATTCAAAACACCGAGCAAGTGCAACTAGGAGGAGAATATGTAAATTATTTCCAAGAATTAATTTACTTATCCCTGCCTTTTCTGAGGAATGTAATGAATATGTATGTAAAACTTGTGTATAAACTATGCAACTAACCCTGTGCAGCGCGCACATTAGGAGGAGCGGTCGCCTGTGCATCCAGCGCTGCAATAAAGAATACCTGCTTAATAGTCATCAAGACTATTGAGTCTTGATTTTGGCTTTTCACGGCTTCAATGTGAAGAATACATGTATTCTTCATTCTGTAAGTGCTGCTATTCACACAGTTGTAAATCTTCAAATTATTTTAGGAATATTTAGGCCAACAGGCTCTTTTCATGTCAGCTAAGTTATTGCCTATTATGTGGTAGTCAGGCAAAAGCCCAGAAGAACCCAACCAAAAAGTTCTATTCAGCGTGTTTGGTTTTCTGAGATATATTTTTATGTACCTGAGCCAAAAATATTTTTGTAGTATAATGGCAATTCCTCACTCAACTGTAAATGTGTTTTCGTATGCTCTAATGAAGCAGTTAATCAAGTCTGTTTACTCATCTACAAAATATATATTCCTTAGATCAGCAAGTAGCTTTGTAGACATCATTGCCTGTATTCCACATTCACTGAATAGTTACTGATATAAACAAAGATAATACAGTGGGGATTTTCCAGACTATGGGCAACTCAAATGCCTAAGAATAGGACCAGAGCGCCAAGGAGAGTTCACATATCTAAAAAAGAGTGTGTAGGTCCTCTATTCTCAGTATGCAAATTTGAAAACAACCTCTCCATTTATTTTGCTACAACTGGATCTTTGAAAACTTAGGCATCGTTTCACTTTTTTCTTTTAAATTTCACAGAATCAATTACTGGCAATTTCAAGCTGAGAAATTGAGGTGGAATGAGAAGTGGGGAGTCAAGAGATTTTTCCTGTGAATGTAGTCCCATCCTGAGTATTGCTACCATTTTAATGCCCTCCACCCCCTGTGATATTTCCTCTGGGTCAAAGACAACCTCATATAATTTGCTTTTGAAAAATTAACATACAAAGAACTGCCTTTCAAAGTTTGACCCCATGTAAATCTAGTCTGAAACTTTGTTCTATTAGGGAAGAGTAGCAAAATCTTAGGGAAGAGTACAAACAAAATAATAGAATCATAGAATGTTTTGGGTTGGAGAGGACCCCTAGAGGTCATCTAGTCCAACCCCCCTGCAGTGAGCAGGGACACCGCTAACTAGATCAGGTTGCTCAGAGCCCCGTCCAACCTGGCCTTGAACGCTTCCAGGGATGGGGCCTCCACTACCTCTCTGGGCAACCTGTTCCAGTGTTTCACCACCCTCATTGTAAAGAATTTCTTCCTTATATCTAGTCTAAACCTACCCTGGTTTAGTTTAAAACCATTAATAAAGCATGGGTAGGGCCCTCATGGCCCTGATATGCTCTTGTAAACACCAATGATCCATATTCATAACATTTACAGTCACTTTAAATGGGTCAGTTTTGAAAACAATGTACTAAGCAGGAGGGATCATTGTGACAAAGGGAGATGACAACATAGGCAAGAGTGTGGGTAGAAGACAAATTGAATCCAGTGTGTGGAGCACACAACAAAATCAAAATGTGAATATTCAGGCTGGCAGTGACATAGCAAAGAAAGTTGGTGGAAATTTCTTTTATCTTAGGTCTAACTTTATGAAGAAAACAGAGAATCTGATTGATTTGAATGTGAACTAAATTAGAGACAAACTGACATCTAAATAGCAATGTGAAACAAATGTAATACAAGGATGAATACACCAAGGTAGAATGCTCAAGACAGTACTTCCATAAACCTTGTTGACTGCTATGGTCTGAAATACCAGTTAAAATTACAGAACATGCCGTTTATGCACGGTCAAGTCTACTTTCATAAGTGGAAGTGCAGACCAGCTGTCACCAGCAACAGACATCAGCTAAGTAGGATCTGATTCAAGACCCATTTTAGCATAGATAATGTACCAATTCATAAAAAGAGAGAGTTATGGTAAAATATTTTTTACAGTAAAGATATACAGAAAACAAAAATAAGTTGAAATTAAATTGTTTTGAGAATCAAAAGTACTGTATATGTTTTATAGCATTTCTTTCTCTAAAGATGCTCTGCTTTACTTTGGGTTAGTGCTGAGCACCATAGGTATGTAATATGTGCTATAAATCATATTTGTAGTTGAGTGGTATTTGAAATTTGCAGTACCATTGTGTGTAAGAACTGGTTTTCAAATTGATGGAGCCCTGCTGTCCTGGGGATGGCTGAGCACCTGCCTGCCCATGGGAAGTGGTGAATGAATTCCTTGCTTTGCTTTGCTTGTATGCACGGCTTTTACTTTCCCTATTAAACTGTCTTTATCTCAGCCCAGGAGCTTCCTCACCTTTACCCTTCTGATTCTCTCTCTCATCCCAATGGCGGGGGAGTGAGAGTGGCTGGGTGGTGCTTAGTTGCTGGCTGGGGTTAAACCACAACAAAAAATACATAACCAAAATTAGAGTTTCTGCTCTACAGATGGTACACTCAAATGTATACATGAACACATCTATAGGTACTTTGAAAGGTAATGACAGAGGTGTTGACAGTAGTGGCTGTTGAAACTGGACAAAGGCTTTCTGGGTGTTGGAAGACACTATTTAGTGTAACATCACAGAATCATAGAGTCATTTAGGTTGGAAAAGACCTTTAAGATCATTGACTTCAACTGCTAACCTAACACTCCCAGTCCAGCACTTAACTATGGCCCAAAGTGCCACACCTACACGTCTTTTAAATGCCTCCAGGGATGGGGACTCAACCACTTCCTTGGGCAGCCTGTTCCAATGCTTGACAACCCTTTTGGTGAAGAAATTTTTCTTAATCTCCAATCTAGAAATTTAACTTAAACAAACTTACAGTAGAATTCCATAGGAAAATATCTGTTCCAGAAAAACAAATGTCTGTAAATATATCACCTCTATATTACACACCCAGCCTAATCGTGTAATATGCTTAGGCATTGCTATTGTGTTACCAGTGAGCTCTTGATCTCATATGAGGCAGAGCAGATAAATTTGAGACAGAACCATTTCTATCACACTCTCTCACTTGAGAGGCAGGAAGCTCCAGATTTATCTGCACTTGATGTTTTTATTCTACCATACTGACACTCTTGGTGACAGAATGTTCGTATGGTAACAGTGGAGAAAATGTGATTGAAATTTGTCTCATTTATCATAATTTTCATTCACTGAAGCATGCTATTGGTTGACCACCTGGACAGTATTATCTAAGAGGTAGTGAATTGGTAGTGTAAAATTTGGCTGCAAGTTCTTTTCATGGAACTTCAAATATTACTACAAAACATTTTGACACTGGTATAAATAACTCACAGGATGCACAGTCTGTGTTCTCATGATGTCTGTCACCTCACGGTAACAGAGGAAGAGAGGAAGGGTAGTGTCTTTGGTGTTAGATGAGAGCAGTCCTCTCCCCTCCTCTATCCCTTTGTTAAAACACATAGATTGTCTGGCTCTGAGGGTGAAATGGCAAAGGATTCATAAATGGGAAAAACAGATCTTGAGAGTATGATACAGGCACTGACAACAAAGGAAAAGTACACACAAGCATGAACAAAATATATATATTGTGAAATGCTTTAGAAAATAATTCATTTATCTTTTACACATATGTTTGTATATTAGAAAAAAACCCTACTTTTGCTGTTACTATCACTGCCAGAAAGTTCTCTAGCAATGTTTTTGTTTAAGATAAGTTTAAGATAAATTTAAGGAAAAAGAGGAAAAAAAAAATAAAAAGGCAAGCTGATAATTTTCTCTCGGCTTCCTTTGCAGAGAACCAGTCTACAGTCCCCTGACTGAAGCTATCATAATTATTATTCCCTGAAAGTAATAGCCACTGCAGAGTTACAGCTTGATTGCCGTTTAAAAATATCACTAGAGTAAAGTCAGTATGGCAGCTAAACCAACCAAATGAGAGGCCAGTATTAACCATCCGCTATTCGTTCTTTTTTCTACCTTGTCCCAAGGCGCAAGTAATTTTCTACTAGCTTGGTGGGGTTGTTGCAAGTAAGAGATGGTGGTGGTTTGAGGCACTGAAGAGAGCTTAGTTTGTGTTTATTTCATACTATCTAAATAACACCTGAGGCTTCTCAAAGCTAAAGAATAGCAAGCGCTTTTCCAAAATGATTCTCAACTTCTCTGGGTCACAGTGTCAGAGAGGCCAAACCACTCAAGTAATTTTTAAGTCCCAGGTTATTTCCAATAGACAGGGAAATCATTCTTGACTTGCTCCTGTGAGCTGCAGGAGTGCTACCATCATTTATATCTCATTTTCTTGAGTATCACAGTGTTACTCACAGTACAAGGATCCACTCCTAGCCACAGACATAACTTCCTCTTCAGTTTCATCAATAGTGAAGACTGTGTTTCGAGTTTTTGATCCCTATAGGACTTCATCTCTTGTTGTGAATCCAATCTCTGATTTATGTCTGCATTGCCTGCTAATCATTCTGAATAACTTTCTTAGTGATCAACCCCCTAAAGAAGAATGAGGCACCAGAGAGATCAAACATCGATGTGATTCTGTCATTACTTACACTGTGTCGGGCTCTGATGCCTAAATGAAAATATGCTACCATTTAAAAAGCCAGTGTTGCTTTTCCCCAAAACTTTTATGATTATTTCTGCTTCTTTCTTTTGTGGAGCTGAAAGACATTAAAGGACAATCAGTTCACTGCCGGCATCTACTAACAGTATTATGTCATCAAAAACCCAATGAACCCAAAGCCACCTAAAAACAAAAATTGGATAAAAAAATCCTGAAAGTTTTTGTTGTATATTTTAATTCTTGTTTCTACATAACTGCTTGAGGCCCAGGTAGCTTAACATCTAAATGGCTACAGTAAGAGTTACTCAACAAAATTTGTTTACATTAAGCACTCTTGTTAGGCGAGAGTTATTCCAAAAGGACAAGATGCTCAAGTAGTGCTAATCAGTATAACTTCCAGTTTTGCTGATGAAATCCTGTAACAGTTTGCATACATGGGTGTTTGGTTGGTTTTTGTTGTTGCCAAAACAAGGAAGACAACACATTGTAAATTGTAGTAAGTACCACAGACCCATAATAAATCCAGTCCAGATCTTGTAAATCAACACAGAGAAAGATCAGATGAGTCCAGCTTCTATTTATCACTAAAGGTGGCCTCCATATCACCTAATATTAATAATATAGCTGTCTAACTTCAGCTGTCTAAAAGGCGTCAAGTCTAAACTGGTCATCAAAGCTCCCTATGTAGCGAATGGAAAAGAGTGGCTTCATCCATAGGATAATCCATCTCAGCCTAAGATATATGTTTAAGGTATCATGGAATAATGTAAGGTGGAAGATAGGTGAGATGCATCATTCTCTGGACAAATGTTTCTTCTTTTTAGCAATAAAGGTCATGGAGACAATCTGGCTTGACTTGACCCATAGGCAGATAATATTAGATAAGAGAAATCTTGCCTGGCTCTTTGGCACTTGGAAAATCATATTACTTTCCTGTGGCTATTGGCACATCCATAAAATGGGACATATAATGTATCCTTATATCAAAAATATGCTGCAAAATTTGATTCATGGCAACTGTTTATGACCTTTGAGTAAAAGGCAGCATAGGGATTGTACAACATATTTGTCTAAGGGCAAAAAGTGCAAATTCAATAAATTTATATTATCACCTTTTTGTAAAAACCCAGACCTTGCATGCAGCATCCCACCTTGAGCATTGTAAACAGGTCTCAGAAAGCTGGAAAGATACACAGAAAATGTGCGCGGTTAAATGAATCTGGTGATTGTCAAGCTATATCTATTAGGCTGTAATAGGCTTGGCATCTAGGTCATGCCTTGCTCAGAAAAGAATGAGAAAGAGCTTTAAATGCACTTTTCATCTCAGCAGAATGACCCCATATGAATGCCAAATAGAGCCAAAGAGGGCTGTTAATCAGAGATTAAGCTCCAACAAACAAGTTTCTTGCCAATAAATTCTGTGGTCATCTATTGTGATGTGTTCAATAGGATCAGGCTTTGAATTAAAAAACAGCCCTTTCCTGTTCTACCTCTTTTAGCAGAATGCTGATGTATCCAGGGTTTGGATTCCTGCTTGAAGTCTCAGTTCCTGCCTAAATATTTGCCTATTTACTCCAAAAGGCAGAGGAAACAGACTTCAGCCTTTCCTGACTTTTATTACCCTATATCATCACTACTATGGACACAAAGAATATAGCAATCAAAGCTCAAGAAGGGAAGGGAGGTTTTCTGCTCACTAGAAAGTAGGTGAGATGAAGACAGGATGTGGCTAGGAGAGCTGATCTGGCAAACCTTGGACCAGTTGCAGCAGTGAAGGTGCTTGGTAATCCTTCCTCTCTGGGTCACGTAGTTCAGGCGACATTTGCTGAACGCACAGAGACTCTGCAACAGGACGTACACAAAACACATGTAGATTTGTATCTTACTGGGTAATACAGATAATAGACAGCCAGGTCTAACAAGCCAGAGGGCTAAGCTCCACTCACACCCCTGGAGACACGATGGGACACTCAGCTGTTAATCAGGCAGGAAAGGTTGGTCTTTGTTATCCCTTGGAAGGAGCTGATCTTTGATGTTGTGGAGCTGCCATCCTAGAGTCTCTTTAGCTTCTCTCTCTTCCTTGACCCCAGGGAATTACTTATATCTTTCCTTACCAGCTTTTTTCTTCCAAAATCCTTGTGGTGTTAACTGTTAGGGTCTCAAGAATTACATTTCTATCAGTGTTTTTGCTTTTCTTATCTTGCATGGATTTGCCTCACGTGTTTTGTCACACCTTGTCACAATTTCCCTAGTAAAACTGAGTCAAGATCACACAGCTGCATTAAACTAGTGCTTGATCATGGGTTAGCTGAACATCTGGGTTGAGAATTACATTTCATGTGATCCTGATTAAAACTGTAAATGATTGACTTTTACATATTTCTTTACACCCATCATATGTCTCAGAAGAAAATGTATGTGGTGCATACCCCTATATGTGAGTCACCACCCTTGGGAATAAATTATCTCCTTTTGTTTTTCTTTCTAATTAGTGGCTTGAGCTACTGAAAAGAGTTCCTAATGATGCATGAGGAGAGACCCCCGTATTCATTTACCAACCTGATGAGAAATTTCACGGGATACAGGAGACTAAACTGAATCCCTGCAAAGAAAGATAATCAATAACATACAATTTGAGCATGCTTTGTATAGTGCACTGGGGATTTGGGCTGGAGGAATCTAGGTATTCTGGAATAGCCTTCCAGTAAGAAAGCTTTTTTTTTTTTTTTTTTAAGATGGATCTTAATCAATGTATGCTGTGCCTGTCTGTAAGAGCATAGATCTGCAATGATGTCCTAGGAGAATACTTTCCAGTGCTACATGATATCTAAAAAAAAAAAAAAAAATAACAAAATGAACAAAGAAATAACTCACTGAGGAATACATACAAACATACATGAAAATGAATATTAAAATACCCCATATGTATTGACCATGGCATGTCTTTTCCTTGGTTTTAGAAGTCTCTATTTAAAAAAGCACATTGATTCAGGAGAACATTTAAATATGTTTTATTTCAAGCACCAGCCTAAGTGAACTAGCAGCTCAATGCTGAAGGCTACACTGGGTGTTTCAGTTAAGATTATTAGCTTCCTTTGTACTTCCATAGATTTCCTTATGAAATGTAGATATGAGAACGTCACAATAAAATTTGCTGTTTAATTTCAATGCTGCAGAAAACCTGAGTACCAGCTTTTACTTACTAAGGTAGTCAGCATTATTTTATAGCTAACTTTGCCCTGTCTTTCAGTGCTTCTAGAATATCTTTTTAACAGCCACCCAAATGACAGATATCTGTTCTGATTATGTGGAGGGATTCCTTGAATTACTGTAGCATCAGATATGAGACAGGCAGATGTTTAATCTTAACCCATGTCATCTGTGCCAGAGTTGAGATTGTGCCTGTTCTGATGCCATTATATTAATACCCCACAGGCATTTTATTTTCCATTTATACTGACTGAAATAGTGTTTACTTCATGCAGCAAGATTCCTGGCATTTTTGAAGTGGTCAGATAATGCATATTCTTTGGAAGAATATAAAGTTCTCAAAGAACATATTTAATGCACACAAATACGATCAATGGTCTGGTACAATTCTAGTCGCCAGCCTATGGTGCTTTGTAGCCTTCTAGCATCTATCAGTCTGTTTACCTCTATCTCCTCCTTGTTGACTAAGTACTGTGTCTTCTTATTTAAAAACTAAGGGCAAGGAGTGCCAATGCATTCATTATTGCCTGTTGCTGGTGCCAGCACCAGCTGACCAGTTCTAACACTGTGGCATCTACTGGATCTTGCCTGCCACACTTGACAAGGGCAAGGAAGAGGTCTGGGTTGTCCTTGCTCCTTGTTCCTGGTCCTTGTCCCTTAGGGGAGAGTATTTTACTGGCTGCCTATTATGTTAAGCTAGTTTTTGAACACATACCTTCAATTTACCAGTGAAATTTTGCTTTTCTAATGTAATTCTAATGCTCAGAGGCCTCTAATCTCATAATGTTGAGAGGCAGTTCTTCCTTTTATTTTCCCAGCAGCATAGTCCACTCTCATAATGTAGCTTTTTTCCAGTTAATGTTAAATAACTTCATTCTATCTACTAGCATTTTCATCAGTTTGAATAACAGAGGGTAAACTGGAGTTCACAGAGTTGCAGGTCAAATGTCCCTTGAAGAATTATATTGATGCATTTAGAAACAAAAGGGGCTATTCTAACTTTCTAACGATAGAAAGTTTGTGTCATGTCATAACTTTTTTTTTTTTTTTTTTTTTTTTTTTTGAGAAGTTACCCAAGCACGGCTATTCCTTTTTGTCTCTCTCCTCCTATTTTCTAGTTCCCATGCAAACAGATTTTGAGAATGTGAGCAGGAAGAGAGTGGGCATTTTAAATAACACTTAGGGTATTTACGAGAGTACAGCTTTGTCCCCCCAAAAGCCATAGTTTTTATAACATAACACCAAAGTTAAGTTCCTGCACACTCATTAGGACTCTAAAAAGGCTAAATTAGGTACCCATACTAGATGCCTACAGTGAGGTAGCATCAATATCCCTTTTAATCCTCCCAAGCATTAAAATAAAAAATCCTCTGACATTTGTCATGCAAGTCTGGACTAAATTTCCTTTATTATTTATGAACTCAAAGGTCTAATAGAGGAGGACAATAAGTGTTTGTGTCTCATCCGGCCACCACAGTGCAATTCAGTGGCTCAACTCATGCAGAATTGTCAATGATAGTACCAAACATTAGCGATCTAATAGCAGATCAGCTACTTTTGAAGTTAGAGCATTCAGTGATACCATGTCAAATACCACTCTAGCAGGTGATTAATATCAATCATAAGCATTTGAAATGATGTTTCAGAGTACTGTTTGACCCAACCTAGCTAAAAAAAGCTGGAAAATGGTGAATGGCTGACCCTAGAAGATTTCAGGACAGTGAATGAGGAACCCCCGAGGAAACTTTGACACAAAGTTTCAGGGCTAGAATTGCTTCTTGTTGGTTTCCACTGTCTTTTACAGGGAAAATCTGATGAAACAGAGTTGCAAAATGTTCTGATGGGTAGAGAAAATGCTTTCCAGTGAGAGTTCAGTATGCATAACTTATCAAAAGAAGATTGAGCAGTGACTTGATTAAGGTGTATAAAGATCTTCAGGGGAGAAAAATAGCAGGTGCTAATGGGTTCTCCAATCTTTTGGAAAAAGATATTACAAGAATGAAAAACATTGGAATTTAAAGCTAGAACAATTCAAATGAGAAATACAACACATTTTTAACTATGGGATAATCAAGCATTGGCAGGGATGAACAGGATGAAAAACTGAAAGCAGCTATGGGTTTCTTTGTTTCTTTTTGCTTCAGATCAAACTGGATGCCCGTCTAGTGATCCTGCTTTAGATAAACTCACGTAACTGGACTTGAAACAATGTAACTTAGTGAAATGTTATGGTCTGTTTGAAATTTAAGCATTTAAAGCAGGTGATCTAAGGTTTCCTTCTGGTTTTAGGTGATGGCTGATCTAGGCAAGGGCTGGCCAACGTCTATGTGTTTGCATTTCCATGCAGAAACCTGGGGCTCAGACCGATCAAACTACATTTGCACAGCTGTAGCTGACAATAAATCCTTTCAGTCCTGATTGGAGTCTGCCCTTTCCCATTTTCTAGCACCCACATCACCCAATTTGGTTGCCTTATCAATCAAACTGCACACCCACAGAAGAGATAAAATTGTTCTCTAGTCCAGACCTAGCCCACTCTGGTCCACTTGTTGGTTATCCCTCCACCAGAATACAGTGCACAGGTTCCTTCTGTGTGCTTTCTTCCCAGATTGTTTTTGCAAAGGGCAGACAGTCCCTTCTATTCTTCATCTTAGTCTAGGACTGCAAATGGCTTCAGAGGTGAGTCTCTTCAGCAATGTGAAGTTTGCTTGTGTAGTCTGTTGTATGCCTTCACACATAAATCCACTTGGTCATAATTTATTAATACATCTCACTACTTTGTTTTGTCTGGTTAGAATTGTCTTACTGAATCTTTCTTAGTTTTCATGTCAAGAGTGAGATTCTTCTGTAAAACCTTGTTTTTTCTGTATTTATGACTGCTTTAACAGTTACATTCACATAAAAGAGCTGGGACCCAATGTGCTAGGTAGGATTAGGATTCAGAGATGCAAAAATTTAAATGCAGGCCAAATGAAAAAGATAAATGGAGAACTTGGAACACAGGGGCCAGGTGACAAGAAAATGTTATTACTTCAACCTGCCATTCTGTCTGTCTTTTTATCTATCTGTTTATTTACCTATTTATTTTAGATTTTCCATGGCATTTCCAGAGGATCTAAATAGTAACATAAGGATCTTCCCTCAAGTGGAGTTTTGTGTGTATTCACTAAGGAGAGTCTAACACCGCAGTCTGAGAATTCATTCTTGTAGGCTGTCGATATGAAAATAGTAAATTTTGGTCTATTTTCAGTGTATGTTGCAGAAGGCACTAGAAATATTTTATATGAATAATTTACAGCATTGAGCCCTTGGTGTATTACTCTTTGTTTGTCCCTAATGTTTTTCACCCGGAGATTGACAGTACTGTTGTCACCAACTACAGCAGGAATTGGGGACACCAGACCTTTTTCTGTTTGTGTTTCTCAGATGTATTCCTGGTGATTGTTAACATGTAAGTCAGGGAAAACAACTTGCCGTTAAACCTGAAAAGTGTCCCTTTTAAATGTATCATCCCCTGGACATTCCTAAACGTTACAAGTGGTAATTAGGTGTTATACTTTCTGTCTCACAGATCCACACAGACCTGAAGTAGGTGAAGGTCATCTACTCTGTCCCTGTGTCCCAAAGCAGGATCAACAATATCTGTATTGTTCCTTGCAGACGTGCATCTAGACAGCCCTTAGAGAGCTCTAGTGATGTGGGCTGCATAGCTGCCCATCTGTTTCTGTACTTCACTGTCCTCACTGTTATAAAGTTTCTTCATATGTCTATTCCAATCTTCCTCAATGCAGTTTAAGCCTATTAATTCTTGTCCTATCCTCCCTGAACAAGGAGAACATGTTCCTGCCCCTCTGCAGTAGTTTTTCTAGTAGGTGAAGGCTGTACCATGTCTCCCTCAGTGTTCTTTACTGCCAGCTAAACGAATCCAGTTATTTTATTTTCCAGATATCTGATTATCATTACTCTTTGTCTCCCCCCACTAGCTTTAAATGTCAATACAAAGAAATGGATACCACATTTCCCACTGCACAGTGAAAAATATACATTCCTCCTCCCTACTTGGGTTATCTACCTTGTCAGTGTTTCCCTTGGCCTATCTGAGTTCCCATTATTAGCTTCTGTGCATTAATTTCTTCACTGATCTTGAATTTCTCTGAATTATTTTGACTGTTTGAGGTGGACAGAAGCTCTGAATTGACTTTGAACAATAAACTTCCTTTATTAAGTTGCCTTTCTATATTTTTTCTAGTTTTATTTCCTGGCTGAACATACTGCTACTGAAAGTTAAGCAGCATGTTTCTCTTTTCTTCTTTGTTTTAAAGATTAAAGTAATTCACTGTAAATAAAACTCACCTCCAGTGTGTGAGCTTCAGTTTTCTTCTGGAGAATATTGATTGATATTACACACCCTTAAAATAATCTCTGTGTTAAACCTTTCATTGCTAAGGTTTCTTTCCTCTCCTTTAAGTTGTCAGCTGAAGTCTTTAAGACTTGGCCTGAAGGTTTTGATTATCTTCTTTGAGGTTGGAAGGATAGATCTAGAAATTTATACTTTAGCACCTCCTGGATGGAGAAAAAAAAATAGGTAGAATCAATTCCATTGATTCAGTGAAACAGCACCAGTTTTAGCTATTTAGGTTGTAGTCACAAGAAGTCCAAAGTTTGTAATGGGATCAAGACTTCAAAGTTGGATTCTTGTGAGAAACCATTTTGGATTCAATTCTACAGGGGAATTAGAAATGGATTGTGGGAAAACGTCACAGACACTCTGGGCTATGAGCACAATGTTTGTACACACAGTCCATTCACATGAAAAGAGGAAGGGACTTTAATCCAGCAAGAAAGGTGTTCCAAGTATACATCAAAAGGTTTTTAACACCTGGTCCATGGTGAGGCATTTATCAGAAGCATTCCAGTTAGTAAATAGACCCCATAAACTTTTTTTGTTCTTCTTGTTTTTTTTCTAAGTACAGTTTAAAATAAACCCAGGAAAGCTATTATTTTTGCTCAGCTGTGGGAATAATCTAGCCTTCAATGTTTATCAGCCAGGGTATGAACTCAGGACACCTAAATAATCAACTTCTGTGATGTAAACCCTTTTGTGAACATAGCCCTTAGTGTTACGCTTGTTCTCAGTTCCTCCTTTCAACAGCACTCAAGCGCTCTCATGGGGAGAGCTGGACTTGTTCTTCATAATTTACTCTACTGAACCACAACAAGAGCCACCTTATTTGAATATCTTGTTATGCTTGCCACTTTCCTCAGATTTGACCAGAATATTTCAACACACGAAGATTCAGTAAAGAACCCACAGAATTAGATGCATGGTCAGTGCCCATTGCTATAATGCATGAACAGTTAAACCACTGTGATTCTTGCAGATTGTATGTAGTTTCTGCAGAAAAAAAAATGCTAGAATGAATTCATAACTGTATTTATTATAAATTTGAAGATAAAGGAAATTAAATTGTTGTGGTGATGAATTATTTAGATTGTTACAATGCTTTTATTGCATGTTTTTTATCTGAAAAAGGAGAACATTTCAAATGTTAACATTTGTGACATTTGTTATGGTAGTTTCTACTGTAGCAGATTAACTTGCTTTTAATTTCCATGAAAAGCATGAGTCAGGCTTCCATGGTACTATCCTTTCTTTGGTATTTACTGCAATTCAGATTTGTGTTCACCTACAGTCTTAAATAACTAGGAAGACTGTAACTCATCATCCATGTCCTTCTACTTCCATTCTCTTACATGATAATTTCACATAAATTGAAATAAACTCCTTAAAAACTACAAAATGTGTGGTGGAAAACAATTTAATAACCAGCCAAGAGTCTTCAGTGGGAACGATTTATGTATGATATCTTGATATGTCATTATAACCAAGGATGTGATGAATGGGAATTGTTAAGTTTTCTTTCAAGAAGGATTCATTTTCAATTAGAGTCCCTTGCCATCTCTTGAAGGGTTTTATGACACCCATCTTTCATTTAGCATGAAGTTTTCTCTAAACAGATCTAGAAGGTGACATTTGTATGGTGACACCCAGCTCAGAAACTCCTGGTTAGATTTGAAGAGCTGGCAGTCCTATGCCTTACAGCAGTTATCAGTGGTCTCCTATCTGCACCAGAGCTTTTGCCTATCTGTATAAGAAATGTAATGTCTTTGTTAGGATGATTTTAGGAAGATGCTGATGCCACCAGGCCTGGAAAGGGCACTGGCATGATGATATTAGCATGCTCAATCCATCTGTTCTAAGAGCTCTCCTGCTATCAGGGGAAGGTAGAGGTATCACACTATATGTAAGGGAGAGGTTTGATTGTACAGCCCTTGCAGTTAGTGATGATGTGGATGAGAGCCTCTGAATGAGGATTAGGGGTATGGAAAACAAAGGAGATGTTGTCCAGGCTATTGGTAGCAGACATCCATACAAGATGTGAGCACCGATGAGTTATTTTATAGGCAATTAGGAAAGTTTTCAGGATTGGTAGCCCTTGTCCTTGTGGGAGATTTCAGCTTCCCAGATAGCAACTGGGACTATCATACTTCTGTGATTAGCAGGTCTTGGAAATTCTTGACATTTGCAGGAGATAACTTCTTGTTACAGGTACTCAGGGAGCCAACTAAGAAAGACACCCTCCTAAGCTTGCTAGTTGTCAGTAGACAAAGATTTGTGGGAGGTGTAATGGTAGGTGGCTGTCTTGGTCACAGTGATCATTCAATGGTTGAGTTTAAATTTTTTAGTGTCATGAGAAAAAAAGACAGCAGCGTTTCTAGTCTTGATTTCAAGAGAGCAAACTTTAAGCTATTCAGGGAGCTATTTAGCAGAGCGCCCTGGTAATCTGCTTTTGAGGGCTTAGGAGTCCATGAGTTCTGGTCAGTCTTTAACAAGCGCCTTTTAGAAGTGCAGGAGCAGGCAATTCCACTGTGTTGTAAGTCAAGCAAGTAGGGCAGAAGACCAGCTTGGCTGAACAGGGAACTCCCTATGGAGCTCAAGAGGAAAAAGAAATTGTATGATCTCTGGAAGAGAGGTCAGGCTTTGCAGGAAGGTTACAGAGCAGTGGTTTGTATATACAGGGAGAAGACATGAAAGGCCAAAGCTCAATTAGAGTTGAAACTGTCCAGTGCTGTTTCAGATAACAGGTGCTTTTTAAAGTAAGTTAATAGTAAGAGGAGGTCTAAAGAAAACACTGGACAGATACTTGTTGAAGATGGTCATCTGACTAAAAGGGATGAAAAAAAAAGCAGAGGCATTCAATGGATTTTTGCTTCAGTCTTTAATAATACTGATAGGCCTTGGGCTGCCCAGTTCCTGAGTCAGAGAACCACAAGGGTGGGAACAGTGACTTTCCATTTGTGGACACTGGTGGTGAGTGACCAGCTGTACCAGCTGAATGGTCACAAGTCCCTAGGGCCTGATGGGATTCATCCCAGAGTAGTGAAGGAGCTAAGGGATATTATGCTGGACCCCTCTCAATCATCAACCAAAGGTCTTGGGAGTCTGGGGAAGTCCCTGCTGACTGGAAGTGAGCTAATGTTATTCCAATTTACAAGAAGGGTGTAAGGGAAGACCCAGTGAACTATAGACCTGTTAGTCTAACCTCAGTTTCTAGACAAATTATGGAGAGGATTATACTGAGTACTACTGAAAGGCATTTAAAGAATAATGCAACCATCAGGCACAGACAACATGGGTTCACAAAGGGAAAGTCTTATTTAACTAATTTAATGTCCTTCTGTGTTAGGGTCACCCATCTAGCAGATGAAGGGAAGGTGGTGGATGTAGTTTTTCTTGATTTTTAGTAAGGCTTTTGATACTGTCTCTCACAGCATCCTTCTGGATAAGTTGTCCAACTGTGGGATGAGTGGGTTCATGGTGTTCTGGGTGAAGAACTGGCTGAAGGGCAGGGTTCAAAGGGTTGTAGTGAATGGCTGGTGACAGGTCACCAGCGGTGTTCCTCAGGGTTCAATTCTAGGGCCAGTTCTTTTCAATATATTTATCAATGATCTGGATGCAGGAGCTAAATGCACCATTAGCAAGTTTGCTGATGATACCAAACTGGGAGGTGCCATTGACTTTCTTGAACAAGAGGCCTTGCAGAGGGATCTGGATAGATTGGAGCATTGGGTTAAGATTAATGGGATGAAATTTAACAAGTGGAAATGCCAGATTCTGCACCTAGCATGGAGTCATGCCAGGCACAAGTATAAACTGGGAGGAGAGTGGCTGGAGAGCAGCCCTGTAGAAAGGGATCTGGAGGCACTGGTCAATAGCAGGCTCAATATGAGTCAGCAGCATGCCCTGGCAGCCAAGAGGGCAAACCGCATCCTGGGGTTAATCAAACACAGCATAACCAGCCAGTCAAAAAAGGTGATTATCCCTCTGTATTCAATGTTGCTGCAGCCTCACCTCAAATACTCTGTGCAATTCTGCACCCCACAATTTAAGAATGATGTTCAGGTCCTTGAATGTGTCCAGAGGGGGGAAAGAACGCTGGTGAAAGGGCTGGAAGGAATGTCCTCTGAGGAGTGGCTAAGGACTATGGGTTTGACTAGTTTGGAGAAAAGGAGGCTGAGGGACAACCTCATTGCTCTGTTACAGCTTTTGAGGAGGGGAAGTGGAGGAGGGAGGTGCTGAGGTCTTCTCTCTGGTATTCAGTGATAAGATGCATGGCAATGGTTCAAAGCTGTGCCAGGGGAGGTGTACTTTTGGAGTGTAGAAATTGCAAGGCCAGAAACATGCCTCAGTAATACCAGATTTGAATATGGATGTAGCAGAACTGGGACTAGGAAATAATTAGGTCCTCACTGATTCTTTTGGGGAGGGAGCTCACACACAGAAAGGAATGGATGAAGGCAAAATAAAAGGACAACCAAGAAATGGGAAAAGGGAGGGTAGGATAGGATAGGATAGGATAGGGTAGGGTAGGGTAGGGTAGGATAGGATAGAATAGAATAGAATAGAATAGAATAGAATAGAGTAGAATATTTCAGTTGGAAGGGGCCTACAATGATCATCTAGTTCAACTGCCTGACCAATTCAGAGCTGACTCAGTTAAAACATGTTATTAAGGACATTTTCCAAATGCCTCTTAAATACTGACAGGCTTTGGGCATTGACCACCTCTCTAGGAAGCCTGTTCCACCCTCTCAGTAAAGAAATGCTTCCTAATGTCTGGATGATTTTACTTATTGAGTCCAACTGTATTCAAGAGAGAAGGACCATTTATGCTTTCTTCCATACTTGCAAACTTGCAACCAAGAAAAATATCTAAGTCCATCATCACTGGGATTTTGTTTATTTTCATGATGCAAATTGTGCAAAGGATCCATATTCCTCACGGTTGCTTCAGCGAAAATAATGCATACTATTTCTTAGACAGAGTGCTGAACTAAAATATTAGGTTCTATTAGATGAGCTAATTTATTGATCTGCACTATTGTTAGCTAACTTTTCTCCTTGTTTTATAAGGATGATTATTGATTACTAAATTACTTTAATTTCAGTAAACAGCACAGAGAGTGAGTTAAATTGAGTTATCAATAATTAATTGCTAAATGTTAGCAGATGTTTACATTGATCTTTGGCAGGGCGTTAAATTCAGAAATTTGAAATGCTTCGGGATGTAATTTCTTCCAAGAATGTCATTATTATTATATTGTTATTAGATTCCCTAGTAATTTTAAAACTAATAATTTAGCTCATTATAACCAGCACCATCTTTTCTTCCTTTGTCATTTGCTGGTTAGCACTATAGTTTAATGACAACTTTGAGCTTAGTTTACAATCACCTGCAAACTGCTGGCTTGCAGGTTATCACTTGAAGACCTCGATCTCCTTCGCATTTCAAATCCAATGTGATCATAAACATACCAAGATTACTGTAAATCTTCCTAATAGGTGAGAGAGAATTATTCTTAAGTAATTACAAGCTGGTACTATTTAATTAATTTGGGCAACTTAAATGGATAAAGTAGGGATTAGTCTTACATCTTTAAGAGATTCCTTGACTGTTTTGGGGGCTGTTTTTGAGACCAGTTCTCCTGAGCTCCACTGTCTTTGCCACGGGTCAGTGCTTCCTAGCAAGTGAGGCAAAGTGGGAAAAATGTCTATGACTCAGCTTCCCTTGTTCCTTGTACAATGCCAAACTGGGTTCATTGACATTTTAAACACAGTGGGCTGAGCTTGGTTGGGCAAGGGGCAGATGTGCACTCTGTTCTGCCTCTGCCACTGCAAGGAGTCTTTGGCAGGGGAGCAAGAAATGCAGCTGAGCACTGTGTGAGCGCTCAGACATGAAAGACACAAAAGATCATCTGTCAGTGTCCAGCAGACACATATGAAGATTTATCTTCTCTCAGGAAGCCGTATAACAACAGGACTTTCTCTCATGTTTACTATGCCCAGCAGGTTATAGAGTACCAGATATTTCTTAAAAGTACTAAAATCCAGATGATCTCTTGGCTTCCCTTTGGTTAAAGACATCAACAGTTCTGCCTCTGCATCAAAGACCCTCAGGAGATGAAAAGGTTTGATGAATAGCAGGTATACCAAAAAGGGGAATGTTTAATTTTGGAAATGTTGAAATATTTAATTTCTGAAGCCTTACAAGATGAAATTCTCCAACTGCCTGTTCAAATTGAATTCACCAGCAAAAATTAGAGATGAAGAGGATTATGACAATGAAGACTCCTTAACTACTGCTCTGAAGTCTATTACTCCTATGGGAAAGATCTTTCGGTACCTCCTTCTTCTGGTGGTGAGAACTCTTTGTCTGCTTCCTATGTTAAGCAACTTCTGCACCCAGGGAATCACAGAAACCCCTGGAGACAGGGTAAATGTGAAGTGCTGTACTAGGAGAGTGTTGGACAGTGTGATGTCAAAGAACTCTCTATAGTATCTCACACTGCTTTTGGGTCAAGGACAGGCAGATCTGGACTTTCTTTACTGCTTTTTGTGCTACACAAAAGATATGCCATCTCATGCTATAAACTAGATTCTTGAATTCTCAGATCATCCTAGGAGTATTTCTTCACACCAAAGGTAGCAGGTAGTTGTAATGAATAGCTTTCTGCTTCCGCAAGCCCAGCGTAATTCTTTTACGTTGCTCAGCTGAGTGGTTATTTATGATGTTTTTAATAGAGACCTAGTAAAAGAAAAAGGAATAAAATATGACAGGAAGGGAAATTTTAACCTGAATGAATTCAGCTCAGATGTCATGAAGATATCTGGCATTGAAAACAAACAAACAAACAAACCCCCCCAAAAAACCCAAGCAAGAACCCTCCCAAGGGAATTAAAAAAGCAAACAAACAAACAAAAAAAAGGACTTCAAAAGAAGAAGGAAATTGAAGCTTAAAATTTCCAGCATATTTAACGTGTTGAAATTTACATGAAGCTTTGTAACACATGCTTTGTTTCAAATCCATTACATTCACTCAAATGCATTTTGTAACTGACAGACCGGTGCCACAAGTTACAAAATCACTGATGTTTCTTTTCTTAATTATTAAGAAATTTCTCTGCCAGCTCTGGTTCATTAAATTTTCTTGTTTGATTTCCTACTGTGATGATTAAAGTTGCTGGATGTGGAATTCCACATCTAGTATTTCATTCTTTTTGTTTGTTCCCCGCCTCCCGCCTTTAAATCCAGCAAACTTTTGTATCTGGCAGCTGTTTCCCTTGTCACATCAGCATATATCTTTATCCTAATCATCTTTAAAAGTAATGAAGTTCACAGTTCTTCCCTTTACTTCTTCTGAATTGCATTTCTTTTGTAATTTACCTTAAAAGTGTTTCCAGAAGGGACTATAGAGCCCCTGCCTTCTGCAGACAATGAAATTAGTAAGCATTGATACCATTTGATATCCCAGATCTACAAAACCAACAGTTTAGTTGGATAGATACTTTCTAGTTCCTCATCAAGCATAACATAGGACTAATAAAATACACAGGAAAAAAAATAACAAAAATAAGAATATTGTTTGTATAGCAATAGCATTCCTAATTGGCATCACAGCAAGGCACTGGGAAACCTCATTAATAACAGAACCACAGGCTTAATCTAGTGAAGAAAACAAGATAGGAGGACAATCTGTGCTTGGACTAGGCCCTAATTCCCAATAATTCCAAAAGGGGATGATCTTCCCAAACCTTTCTCTCTCTTCCTTTCCTTAACTCCTTCTATTTGTCAAAATCACTTTAATGGTGGAGTATTAGGAATAAATGCAAGAAGCAACTCACATTTTCTTCAGACAACTTAATTATTACTCCTCATATTATAGATTTATCTATATATCCCGCTCTACAGCTTATTGAAATAACAGAGTTTTCCATCTACTTCAGTAGATTCTAAGTCCATAAAACTTAAAATTAATCTTGCTTCTTTTGAAGTTATTTCACGTTACATGCCAGGTCATGGGTTAGGATAAGACAAGGAGCAATCACACTTTATAACACTATAACTCTACCTATTCTGTAATTACACAGTTATGGCAGTTTATGTAATTATACTGTATCTAATTACTAATTTTTCTTATAGCAGGGAGGTTAGTCACATTTGTTGAACTGCTTTTTAATATATCTCTCTTTCATATTCCTACAAATCCATTTTAAATGTAGTTACATGATGCAGTTATTTACACTAGGATTGCCGTAATTTATGTACAGGGCTTTGCAGTTATGCTGATGTATTATTAATTACCTGGACCAGAATACAAAACTACCCCAATGTATACAGTATACCACGCTTAAAAAACCAGCTATCAAGTAACTAATACAATGTTTATCTACAACATCTTAACTTTGGCTTTAGATAAAGTCAATAGATTTCTTTATAATGCCTCCTGTGTAATAACAATGCCAATTAAACAGGATAGTGGAACAAATGAATTCAGCTTGCCACCAGTGCTCGGAAACTCTCCCAGTGATCTTAGAAACAGACTATAGACATGCAAAAATACCATCTGGCTTCTTTCTATGGTTTTTAGTTGCCAATGGGCACAACTCGCCTTAGGATGTTTTACCCAACACATATTGTACAGACAGAAGCATGATGTCAGGTATAGACTGCTGAATCCATCTTTGGTGAACTCTGAGAAATAGCTTTCCTTCAAAGTGTTTCAAAAAGGGATGGTAGCTTACAGACAGTGTACAACGATTACATCACAACAAAATATTGTCGTTGAAATTAGCATTTTTTTTCCTTAAAACATTAAATGGGTACTTTCTAATGTCAAGGCACATCCTAAAAGTGGATGAAACTTAATCTCCCTTCTCATGTCTCAGATTTAACAATGAGCACTATACTGATCTAGCAGTATAGAGCTGGATCAGCAATGCTGTATACCTGGTGCCAACACTGTTAAGTGCCAGTGTTATATTTCACTATCTGTGGTATTAGTTTTGTGTATGTCACCATACACCTAAACCTTCATGGTAAGCAGCTATAGCTCTCACCACCCAGGCTCAGTGAGTCCCTGTCCTACATCCTGCCACCCCCTGTCCAGACATGGGGCAAAGGCCCCCTGCCTGGCTTCTCCTCACTCCTCACCCCACCAGCAGCACTGAAGGGGAGGAACTGAAGGCAAGTCACACCCCCATCCCTCTGCTCCCAGCAAATTACTGAAGGAGAGAAGCATTTCCTCTCATGTATTGCCAGTTGCCAGCAAGGATCTAAAGGTTTCAGGAATTCCTCTAGGAGCAGGTACCAGTCCCCAAGGAAAATTAGATCAGCTCCCTGCTCTTACTTGTGCTCCCACTTGCACTATCCTGATATTTCAGACTTAATGGTGGTGTGCCACCTGGGGATGTGATGCTACATTCTGGTACCGTTATTATGAAGGACTCAGCTAGCATCAGCCACTGCTATACAAACTTTTTTGCATGGCTGCACACGCCATTAAACCATTAAACAGATTCTGCAGCAGCAGGATCCAGAGGTCTGAGTCATGTACAGGGAGAGTCAGAATCTTGTGAGGGGGACTCATAAAATCCAATACCATAACCCGAAATGACTGAACTATTTTAGTTAGACCATGGATTGAAAACTTACCACATTTTTATCTATCCCTAGTGTCTGGGCAACAAACCCATCAGAATAGCTGGGCAAAAGGAGGCAACCTATTCAACCATCCCCAAATGGGGATGATCTACACACCTTTACTTCTTAAAAAAAAAAATCAAAATGAAAACCACAGCTGGGTACCTCAAACTGAAAGTTGTTTACATTGGATGATAACAGCAATTCATTTATAAACACAGAAATCTAATCTAAAATATAAAAAGTTTCTGTTGTACTTTACAGGTCAGCTGAAATATTCCAAGAACATCAGAAACTCGTGTAAAGTTTGGAGCTACTGAAGAAGACCTGTAGGTGTCTTACAGAGTTCAAGTTAAGATTTGATTAAACACCTAACATTTTCATTGTTTATCAGAAATGAGCCAAACCTCTGAAGGTTTTGAGATTCACCCATTGCTAGGGAGAGTTCTGCCAGCAGCTTTGTATCTCATTAAAAAATCTATATTTAAGCCACAAGTCAAATGAAAACATTAAAAAATATAATTACAGCCTACAGTGTGTTCTTTAAATATATATATTTTCTCATTTAATTGACAGTGGAAATTATTGGTGGGGTATCATTTTAAAGAAAAACAACATAATGTTCTGTCAAGCTGAGTATGTTCACACAATGGAAGCTTAACTTTGATTAAGCATGATAGCTGTGGTTGTCAGGAACTTGCCCTCTTGTTCAAGCTACGCTTTAACATTTTCTAAGCCTCCTACTAAAGTCAAAGTTAAATTTACAGTCTTGACATTTTCCACTGCCTTTAAATATCCCTGTGACTAGCTATTCAAACATTTTCCTGGTTGCATTGTTCCCTCTTGTTTCTGAAGTTAGAAATGATCTTCAAGTTTGCAGTTCTGAAATAGAGCAGGGGATAATTTGAAGGGAAAAAAAAAAGAAAATGTGTGATTATGACATGAAAATAACTTTTCATGGTTAGTGGGTTGGTGTACTAAGTTGAAATCTAAAATAGAGCACTATCTGTAAGATGCTGAGCTCATCCCATGAAATTCTGACAAACTTCTACTTCCTTAAATTCAGAGGTATGGAGCCACATGCTGGAGGTCTGAGTCTCAAGCAAAGTAAAAAATACAAGTTAGTAAACCTGGTAGCCTTATAAGGAATTGCTAAAGTCAAGGTGTTACTTAATAAACATAAAGCATCATTCTGCTGCCATTAGGTATGTGGCAAAATACAGTGACATAAAGCATGAGGGTTTGTGGGTACCAGTGGTAATGGAGTGCATGAAGACAGTTCTCATGTTAGGATTGCATTTGTCATATGGCAACAGCAAAGGACACGAAACGTCCCAGGAAACATGATGATTTACAGACAGCAGCCTGCAGACATGGCATGTAATTGAGAGCCACTCATGCAGCAGTAGTAGTAGTTACAGTTTTTGTAATCCGTGACTGCAAAGAGAACTGAAGCTGTAAAACCCCATCATTACCAAGATGCTCTGAGAGGAAAGGGACTAATGTTACTGTAGCAAAAAGTGAAAACCTATTTTATGTGAGGATTAGATTATATTACCTTTCGTGACACTACTTACTGCTGAATTTGAACTTGCTACACTTGTTGCAGTATTTTTGAATGTTAATAATAGTAGCTTGTTGATGTCCAAAGAACTGAGCTGAAAAGGTTGCAGCACATCAATAGCATTCACACAATTTGGATATGAATTACTTTCTTAAACACCATAACCTATTATTTTTAACCTTTGTCTAATTTAAATCTATCTTTGAGATTATACCTGTCTATTTTCGAAATAAAATATAGTCTGGGTTTTGGCCTCAGATGAGCATATTATAGTTGTATAAATGACTAGCAAGGTAGATCACTATACTAACTACAGAAAGCAAGTAAGCAAGTTTAAATGAGCCATTTCTCACTACTACCACCACCAAAAAAAAAAAAAAAAAAAAAAAAAAAGCACATATTGGTTATATACAGTAGTTTAAAGTTGCATTCTCCCAGATTTGGGGAAGATCAAGGGTTTTTAAAGTGAAAAGTTTCTTTCATTAAAAATAATTTCATGCAATACAATATTCTGACCTAAAACTCCACAATCAAATCATTAAAAAACCAATACCCACAAAAAATGTAAAATAAATGGAAATATTTCTATCAGGTCTAGCCAAGAATATTTTGTTTAGCCAGTGAGGAGGGGGAAGTTTGTGCATGTATGGATGTGCATATAAAAAAAGTTAGCCAGATCTTCCATTTTGTTAGGCAAAGCCACAGGGAAAGTGAGAGGTGATCATTCCCCTTAATTTACAAAGAACAGATCACTTCCATGAGTATGAAAGCCTGCATGTCATGTCTTGGTTCTTACAACCACACAGAGAAATGATACCCCCTTCTTTTTACTTTACCTTTCTGCCATCACCAATCTGCTGAGAAAAATTCCCTGTCTATGGCTTTGGATGTCCTTCATGTGGCTGCACTCCTCCTTCTCATTTAGCACAGCCCTAGCAGGAGCTGTCTTTTGCTGAGTCTGCCTCTGATAGAACTAGATAAAGTTACTGTGATGTGAATCACATCACTGGGGAAATTGCATCTGGAAATCAAGACTCCTGTGCAGGACTGAGCAATGGGGTCAGAGCGAGTGGCTCCATGTCCCTTGGAGGACAGTTTGATTCTCCACAGCTTTTCCACATGTACCTTATGTACACATGTACTTAGTGCAAGTTGCAGAAAGTGTTTCCTCTTCAGAATGTTCATATCACCAACAGTTTATAAAAGAATAGCTAACATGACAAGGTGAAGAAGAATTATAAAGGCAAGAATAAAAGCATGACAATAGGTTGTCTTTGGCTGGCATAATTTGATGTAATATCGTTAAGTCTAGAAATTAATAATGTGATTTTGATTTATGCCAGCTGGGTACCAAACACCCATGCCTTCTCTCTAATACTTCTAATGTGCTTGGTAAACCTTATTTATAACTTTCAAACACTACCAAAATGGTGATGTTCCAGCAGTATTTTTTGTTACTAGATTTTATATTTAAAGATCTTAGAGATAGTAGTAGTGACTTGTAATGTGTAAGTTACCATGGTGATGGCTTTCTTAATGAACAGTGGATGAAATTGCTTCATAAAACATATATACTTTTAGCCTGTAGACTGCAGGTGTTTTGTTGCATCCATACTGCATGAAACAGTGTTCACACTTAATGGCATGCATGTTTAGTGTAGTATACCAGGCTGCTGGAATATGCTCAAAGGTTCTTATTGTGGCAGAAGATGCTGATCTGCAGAGAATTAAATATCTTTTCCTGGAGCAGAGCCTTCCACTTGGATATAGCAAACGTAGGAACAGTTGGGTCCAGCCAGCTCATGTTACATGCAGAGAGGCTACACGCGGTCTCCTTCAGGCCTGAAAGCCATATTGCTGCATTTGCCTGGCACCACAATGAAGAAAATAAACTCCCTCTCTCAGAAAAGTCACAGCCAGCACAGTCATCTCAACATCTTCTGTACTACAGAAAAGAAATACCTGAGGCAGGTCAGCATCTTTGTCCCATTCGCTAAGAGGGAATGGCACTTAAAGGAAGAGGCAGCTTGCGTAACTGCTGTCTAAAGGGCCTGAAGACCTCCACCATCATACTGGGACTTCAATAGAAATCAAAACTCTCCAGCTGAGGACCACTACAGGTACAATGTACTTCTGGTTCTCCTGTGTACTCCCTATTCCAGTTTATAATTCCTGCCCCGGCGTGCTCTGAGGACAAGCTCAGTGTTAGTGAGTCTGCCACCGCACTTAGGGCAAGAGGGAAATATTATCCAGAAAGTTTTTTAGGAAAGTTGTAAAGTGCTGGTGAGGATGGGTGATGCTATACCCAAGGTAAGAGTCTCCCCTGCCCAGAAGCATCCTGGTCTAGAGAATTAGGATGATAATAGTCTTATTTATGCAACCCAGTGTCTCTCACCCCGCTTTTTTGTCCTCAGATTTCAATAAGACAGTAGGCGACAACTTAGGTCCCACATATATACAAGTGAAAACTATAGCTGAAAACTTCTTTTAAGTCATTTGTCAAAGACATCACAAAGGCAGGGTTTGAACAGAGATTATAGCACTACTCAATCCTCTGGACAAACATGGACAAAGTGTGATAGAATTCCCTGGGTAAATAATGACAAAGAAGTCAAATATTTTGAGATACAACTGAAAAAAAAAGTATGTTAAGTAACATTACATGGGAAAATGCTAGGCTTTTTTGAGTAATAGACCAGATGCAGAACACTTGATTCATTTTCACTATCATTTGAAACAGAGGTGCTGTAAACAGACAGTCAGATAACAGATGAAATATAATGACGTTAAGTACACTATTCTCGCTTTAGCATAACATTACTACTTACACTACGGCTAAAAGTAATAGCCTTTACCACAAGTAGACTTCCAAGTGCTTTTCTGTACACATGATATGATAGGTTTTTTGAAGGTGTCAGAGATCACAGTTTCATGCATTATGCTATTGACAGACTGGCAGAGTAATCCAATGTATTTGCCTTGTGCAAAACACAAGGGAAACATTTTAGTTTCACATATCTTTTCCTCACTCAACCACACAATGCTGCTTCTCTCTGTTCTTACTTCTTTGCTCCAACTCCACCCACTTTGCCCAGAAATATCTTATTTTATTTAAATAAGACAACCTTAAAGGCAGTGTTAGGTTAATGGTTGGACTCGATGATCTCAAAGGTCTTTTCCAACCTAAACGATTCTATGATTCTATGAACTTCGAAAGGGTTTTCCTGGAAGGCATACATTATCTTTATCCAGAACTTTGTTTCACAGTGTACATGGAGTTGCATTTAAAGTATGCATGTAGGAAAGACCCTTTGAAAGGTTTATTAATATAAAATAAATGGACATTTTCTCAGTTTTGAAAAGGTAAAGTAAAATTTTAAGAATATAATAAATTTCAGTTATATTCATAATGATAGACACAGCAAGAATTTATATTTCTTTTTTTTCTACCAAAATACATGGCATCTTCAAGCATTTAAATAACTTGCCAGCTCTGAAATTTGTAAATCTCATAATGCAGATAGAGGGAGTTACCTAGTCCTGTAGCATAGTACCCAAACACACAAGACATTTTCATTGTAACTCTACACGTAATAATCCATATATTATAAATTTTGGTAATATTATATATACTGGCCAGTGGCATAAGGCTTTCTGTGCTTTCATTTTAAAGCCGGTATTCTGTTCCTTATAATTTTGCCAGACTTGGACGAAAGAGACTAAGGTTGTTCTTTTAAATTTATGCATGAATTGCACACACAGCTGCTGAGGAATCTGGCTGGTTTTGTTGGCAAGGGGTAGGATCAGGGAAGATACAGGCTGGTGAGCTTCATCTCAGTCTCTGGAAAGGTGATGGAGAGAAAATTCCTGGAAGCCTTTTTGAAGCATATTAAGCAGAACAAGATGAATAGGAACAGTCAGAGTGGATTTTCAAAGGAGAGTTTATGCTTGACCAACCCAATAACCTTCTATGATGAGGTGACTAGTGAGGTGGATGAAGTAAGACCAGTAGGTGCTGTTTATCTTGATTTAAGCAAGGCTTTCAACACTGTCTTCCGTAACATCCTCATGGACAAGTTGGTGAAGTATGGGCCATATAAGGACAGTGAGATGGATTAGAAAACTTGCCAAACAATTGGGCTCAAAGGGTTGTGATCAGTGGCCTGAAGTGCAGCTGGATACCAGTCTGTAATGGTGTATGCCAGGGGATGATACCAGGACCAATACTTTTAACATCTTCATGAACAACCTAAATGATGGGACAGAATGTACCCTCAATAAGTTCACAGATGATACAAAACTGGCAAAAGTAGTTGATACACCAGACAGATGTGCTGTCATTCAGAGCATCCTCAGCAGAACAGAGAAATGGACCAACAGGAATCTCATGAAGTTCAACATAGAGAAATGCCAACTCCTGCCCCTGTGGAGGAATAACTTCAAGTTAAGTATAGGCTGGGGGGGCTGACTGGCTGGGAGGCAGCTTGGAGAAGAGGACCAGGAGGTACTGTTTGACACCAAATTGACCATAATACAGCAATGAGCCCCTACAATAAAGAAGTCTCTAAATGACCCTGCTTTGAGCAGGGATTTGGAGTAGATGATTTCCAGAAGTTCCATCACACATCAGCTGTTCTGTGACTGTGAGGATGGGAATGCTCTCTTGCCTAAGAGAGGAGCTTGCAGAGGACTTCCCAATACACAAAGGTGAAGATGAATGTTCACAGGGTAGTTGAAAGTGGGCAGAACAACTGAAACATGAGATGCTGTATTCTTACTGCAGTCTGTAATACTGCCTACACAGTACTGCCTACTGACGTGGATGCAGAATGATTATAGTCTGGATCTTGCTCTCCGTCTTTCTCAGGGGAATACTGGCTTTCCATTCCACTTTTCCTTGCTGCAGCCACATGGCAAAGTTGACACACCTGATACTTTTACCATCTGCACGGTAAAATCACTTTGATTTCTTTGATCGGAACTGTGTAGCCTTGTACACATTAGAGATGTCTCAGATTTCCCAATGTCCTTTCACCATGATGGAGTTTAATATTTCTTCCCAAAATACCTTACTTACTAAATTTCTTACTTCCTGCTAATGTGGTTTCCTTAATTCTTATAACCTTGTCCTGATGTACTGCTAAAAACAAACACTTCTTGAACTATTTTAAGCTGAAAACATATTGGCCCCTAATGCTCTAATCAAATTAAACAGAAGATCAAGTTAAGCAGTGATTGAATCAGCTGGTCCTGTTATTTGTGTAGCCAGATTAAATTTTGAATATCTACTCAGGCAGGTATCCTCTAGCCGTGGGTGAGTACTTCTGTTAAAAGCTCTGAAAAGTGCATTCACTGCTGTCTCGTTTCATTATTTTGTTGTAAGTAGTCATTTAGGATATAAAATTATTATTTCTACAGCTGTTGGAATCATGTTATTACTAGAGAACCTTATCTTTCTTAAAGAAAATGAACAAGTAGTCTGCTAACATTTCTATTTCCCAAAAAATCCCAGGCAGTGTGAACATCTGCAGAATACCTATCTGGTCAGTAAGAGGAAGAAGAAAAGGAAAAAAAGACAACATTTAATATTGTTAAGCTTCATGTTTTTAGAAAAATAACTTCATGATTTTGGAGGCATTATTTTCTTACATAGCAAGCACTTGAGATTAACAAAGTTCAATTCCAAGAAACCAGTAAATGAAAAAAAAAAAAAATTTGAAATGAGATATTGAGAAACCAATTAGGTAATTTCTCTATGGATTTTCTCTTTCTACAAATCGAGATTGATTGAATTGAGATTGAATTGCAGGGAGGCATACTGAAGAATGCTGAAGATAGAGCACAACATAAAGTATGCAGTGTGCACTGTGCTTCCTGACATGCTTGCATTACCTCTATGGACAGATAAATTAAGCAGTGATTTTTCTCTTCCAGATCTGATTTCTTATAACCCATCTGGTCTTCCATGTAGACCAGTACACATGCTCATTATTAAAATTGTTCATCCTTATGGTACAGACAAAATAAAAAAAACAGGATTATATTTAATTTTCTGGTGATTGCATGTATTACAAATATTTAGATTTCATAACATAAGGAATCTCCTCCCTTAGTGGATGCAGATATTTTTGGTCCTTCATTGAATGAGGATATATTTGGTTTATACATTAAAGCAATATTATAAAAATACTAGATAAAGTAATACCACTATGGGACAAGAATAATAGTAGCGTAATATAAATTACAGTAATACTATAACTTGTATATAACTTATATATAACTTATATATAACCCTGATCTAGTTAGCGGTGTCCCTGCTCCTGCGGGGGGGTTGGACTAGATGACCTCTAGGGGTCCCTTCCAACCCAAAACATTCTATGATTCTATGATTCTATGAACTTATTGTAAATTTCCTCCTTTTTCCACTAGTGTTTATTCGCTCTTTTTTTTTTTTTTGAATGTCCAACACCTCATGAGCATTTCTGTAGATTTTTCACCTGATGGTAAAATTAAAGTATTTAGACATATTCCTATAGCTATTTGAAAATCTGCAGGAAATATCTGTCTTAAGAATGCAGAAAGCTATCTTTTAAAGAAATAAAAAAGTGGCATAATTTCTAGCTTTAGAGCCTTTAGGCATTCCCTGTCTGCAGGCACTCTGTGCTTTGAATTTGTTCATGGTATTAACCTCTCATTCTATAAACATCTCTTGTCTTAAAAGAGGAAAAGTCGAATTTTCATATAAAACCAAGAGCTTCACTGTCAAAGGAGTCTTAGCCTTTACTTTGAAATTTGTCTATGGAAAAGAATATTTTCTACAAACACCTAAAGCTAGCTGGACTGAAGGAAACTTAATTTTTCAATAGTAGCAAAGTGGCAAATTAGGAAGATTACTGAAAATGCTCATCTTAATCTAGTTGTAAACTCTATGATCTTTCACAATAAACAGTCACGGTTTGGGAACATATATTAGAAAAATGTTATGAAAATTGACTATAGGGGACTTAGGGAAATATATTTTTCTTTACAGGAAAGTAAATTCATATCCTGAGATCAAGAAATAAACCTAATTATTGAAATGGGAGACATAAAGAATGGCTCATGAGAGAACACTCTTCTTTAACTACAGCTGCATTGAGTTGATATAAGGAAGCAGCACGTGGATGGGATTAAACTCCTAATTGTAGACACCTACACTTTGCATCAATATGTGAGCTTGGTATCTTGGCTCCCATCACTGGTACCCAGGCAGTTCCATCACTGTAAGCATCTCCTTTCAGCTGGGACACTCTGGAACATCTAGGATATCTGCAAACATGACTCAGGACCTAGAGGAACCCTATGCTTTGCTGAATGGCATCTGAGGGTATTTCCATGTCTATGAATACGGAGCTGAACCAAGCTCTTTAAATGGTACCACTCTCTGAAGTCCATTGAACTTTTCTGAGCAGACCCTTGGTTATGATGGGAAAACAGATCTTCAGATCACAAGCAGACAACTGCACTTGGGCACATAAAAATCGAAGTGTCTAAGAATTGAGAGCTGAATGTTGCCCTTGACAGATGCTGTATTGGTATGATTTATTTGCAAGAGCTTTGATCAGATGGCAGAGGGGGTCCTTACAAACTTTCCTCTGAAAACTGGTTCTCATCTTCCTCTCTCTAATTATGGGAAAGCTTGAGTGAATCAGTAAGAACATTTTGTGGTTATTACCACAAACAGGTATTATTTTTTTATATGTTTTAGATGCATGTTTTTCTACAGTTATTTCACTGAATAAACAAATAAAAGTTTAACGATTTAACTGATTTTTTTTTTCTTTTTTACCATGTTACTGTCCCAAGGAACAAAAGAAGACTTGTTAATAAGCATGTGTCTTGTTTGTTTTGGAACTGTGGTGTTAGGTTTTTTTGATGTGTATATATGCATATACAGGTCTATATATACATATGACAGGTCTATATATACACATGACAGTGAGTGGACTTGGATACAGTTTTACATTTTATTGAAAAATTCATTTCTTCATCAAAGAATATTACCAGCAAAATATTTTTGTTCATTTCCAATTAAAACTTTTAATGTTTTGTTAAGTAATATTTTCACTGTTTTGTCTTGGAATAAAACCCATCTGACCCTGTGTTTACTCCTAGCAGCAGCAGTGAGGTTGTGCAGAAAAAGTGATAGGTCTCATTTATTTAAATAAACTACTATGAAAATTTGGGGATTATTTTGCCTTTGGCAATTATTTGAAATCCAGGAATGTAGTACTGGTTAGATTTATCTAATTAATCTTCATGTCTTTCATTAGTCACAACTCATTTTGCATCTAATTGAGGGTCCAGATCTTTTCCTTAGTTCAGTGGGCCAACGTGGTGCCTTTTGGGCCTGAGGAGCAGATGCAGAACATCAGCTGTGTGGTGTATAGTGGGGTAACAAGCTCCAGGTTGCACATGTCAATGTTACTAGAGCTGTGCTGAAGAATTCCAGGTGAGGTGGCCTGTCTGTAATGGGAATACCTTTGAAATGTACTTACTATGGGAAATCATCAAAGAGGGGGGGACTAAGAAAAGAGAGGCTTAATCCCATTGATAAAATGTCACCAAATCCCATTCTCTCACGGATTTAAAGAGATAATCCCAGACAACCCTACTGAAGACTTTTTCACCACCTAGTGCTATCGCTACCAGAAACTCCTTCCAGCACTGTGATATTGCAATTGTGTGTGTCAGTTTAGCTGCTTGCCTGCTTAAATTTATGGAAAGCTCTTTGTAAACAGCACCACATTCCCTCACCCTCCAAATATATAACAGATGCAAGAGTACACTTGAGGGTATATATACTAGGAAGACTAAACTGTTCAATTTGACACATTTAGCTTGTTGGCAATGTGCTTTGTTTAAATTAAAAATAACACTTTGCTAAAGATGATGAAGCAGACTGCTGCATTGAAAGAAATATTAATCATAATTATTGTAGTGATTTACTCTTTATTAACACTGTTGTATCAGTAGCCTCAGGCCCAAATCCAGATCACTGCACCGTTTGGGTAGACCAATGCATATTAAAATGCTAATGAATTAAAATACGGATTTCCTATACAGCAACCCTTCCCCAGAGAAGTTGACTCTGCTTTTTCTGTTTAGACTGTAAGGTTTCTGGTAAAAGGCTGGTTTTCTTCTGTCTGTGCAGCAGAGGAACTCACTGGCCATTAACAAGGCCTGAGCATTCCTAGTGCCGCCATTCCTGGGGTTCTGGTTTCCCTGGTGAGAGCAAGCTGTGCCTTTGCACAGTCGCATGAGGCACCCACACAGCTGCACCCATGCATGTGTGTGTGTGTGTGCAAGGGGCCAATGCCACTGAGGAAGGAAGGAACATTTTGTACAGGGTGTGAGAGAAGAGCCATCCTTAGTATATATATTCACATAGGCAAACAGCACAACAGAAAATGTTAAATAATGTGGGTTTTTTTTCCATGGCTGTATTTCACATTAATTATTCTTAAACATGGGTACCTCTGCCATAATTTTCAGGGAATCCATGAGCTGATCCTCAGAGCACTGGTTTTGCATTTACTTTTGGTGGTTATAAATTAGCATAAATCCTGCTGATTCACTGATTTTACTCCTGATACGGGCTCAGAGTCACATGCGAGGTTTGTTAACCAGTCTCTCTTAATTTCCCTTACTGTATTGAAGTAGTTTTTAATGGCTTTTACAAAAGACTTCATCCTAACTCTACTAGTGAAGCTGTATGGCTCACCTCCACAGCTGTGGTGCCAAATTAGCTCTACCTGTGTGGTATGTGCTCCTGGCTGGTGCTTCCTGATAGTGCTGTTCAGTGCTGCTGGTTGCGGGCAGAGCAGGGACCCTTATGGTTGCAGAACTGTAAAGGTTTTCAATTAAAAAAAAAAAAAAAAGAAAAAAAAGATGTATTTTGCATTTGAAAAGCAGGAAATTTTTTCAAAAATTTCATGTGAAGTTATATCCAAACCTCTTTATGAAAGTAGCTAGGAAATTCCAGGAGAGTTTCCTTGTGAGATTTCTATGCTCTGATTCTGCTTGAGAAGTAAATAATATCAGCAGGTTTTACTCTCTCTCAGGAAAATGAGGTGTCTCCATCTCGGTGTGAAACCAGAAACCTAAAGGTTACAAAAACATTGCAATTCTGAGAAAAAATAAAACTAAACTTTTATTGCCCCCAAACCTCTAGGAAAAAAACAAAAGCAAGATGTTGTTTAAGTGGGAAGTGTGGGAGAGTTTCTCTAATGTCTCAGCAAAAGCAGTATTTATCTCCTTTAAATGAAAACATGAATAGTATTCCTTGTTCTATAGCTTAGTGATCAGAGTTCTACCCTGGGATTTTGCTCTTCTTCCTTGAAAAACAAACAAACTGAAAACTCAAGGGGAAAAAAGTCTAGTCTCTGTCTCTTTTTTTCTAATTCATATTCTGGCTTTAGCTTTTTGAGTGAAAATGGGTAAATGGCTTCACTTTTCTGTTTCTTCGTTTTTGTAAACATCTTACAGTTGAAGTCTTCTGTGAGAAACCACGATTCTGATTGAGGTGCAAAGGGCAAAATTGCCAGAGTCTGAATACTTCACTGCTGCAGAACCATCTTCCACCCAGAATGTGTCTGTGTTCCAGTATGCAGAGGGAATGGCAAGTGGATTTGAAGTGAGGATCTATCTATAGTAATGTGTATATATATATGTGTGTGTGTGTCTGTCTATCTATCTATCTATCTTTTATCTGTTTACATTTGTTAATGCTAGTACAATGATTTCAATAAAGATGTTCAATGCTGCCCAGTTTCAGAAATCTACTTTGCTCTGAGGAAGTCAAAGACTAGCCCAGAAAGCTTATATTTAAGTCTAGTCACATGACTATTTTACTTGTATAAGTATTTTTCTCCTAAGCAAACATCCCAGCCACTGTGCTATCACAGAATCACAGAACGACAAGGGTTGGAAGGAACCTCGGGAGATCATCTGGTCCAACCCTCCTGCTAAAGCAGGTTCACCTAGAGCAGGTTGCACAGGACATCGTCCAGGCGGGTTTTGAAAATCCCCAAAGAAGAAGACTCCACAACCCCCCTGGGCAGCCTGTTCCAGTGCTCTGTCACCCTCATAGTAAAGAAGTTCTTCTTCATGTTCAACTGAAATCTCTTATGTTTCAGTTTGTGCCCATTGCCCCTTGTCCTGTCACTGGACACCACTGCCAAGAGTCTGGCTCCATCCTCGTGACATCCACCCTTAAGTTATTTGTATGTGTTGATGAGATCCCCTCTCAGTCTTCTCTTCTTCAGGTTCAACAAGCCCAGCTCCCTCAGCCTTTCCTCATAGGGGAGATGCTCCAGTCCCCTAATCATCTTTATTGCCCTCCCCTGGACTCTGTCTGGGAGTTCCTCATCTTTCTTGAACTGGGGAGCCCAGAACTGGACACAGTACTCCAGGTGGGGTCTCACCAGGGCAGAGTAGAGGGGGAGGATAACCTCCCTCGACCTGCTGGCCACACTCCTCTTAATGCACCCCAGGATACCATTGGCCTTCTTGGCAACAAGGGCACACTGCTGGCTCATGGTCAGCTTGTCATCCACCAGGACTCCTGGGTCCATCTCAGCAGAGCTGCTTTCCAGCAGGTCAGCCCCCAGCCTGTACTGGTGCATGGGGTTCAACCTCCCCGGGTGCAGCACTCGACACTTGCCCTTGTTGAACTTCATCAAGTTCCTCTCTGCCCAACTCTCCAGTCTGTCCAGGTCCCGCTGAATGGCAGCACAGCCTTCCGGCGTATCAGCCACTCCTCCCAGTTTTGTGTCATCAGTAAACTTGCTGATGGTACACTCTGTCCCCTCGTCCAGGTCTCTGAAGAATAAGTTGAACAAGACCGGGCCGAGTACTGAGCCCTGTACTCAGTACTCTACTGTATGTAGAAGCACACTTCCTAGACACTAGAAGAAAAGGTAAAGATAAAGCTTTATTCATATCTTTAGAAGTCTGGAATCAGTTACTCTAAATTTATTTTAGACTGTTCTGGTGACAGAAAAGGATCATGGCAACAACAGCAAAAGGATGCTTTGCTGAACGATACAGAAACAAGGTAGGGCATCTATAATGTAATGTATGCAAACATGCGGGAAAGTCTTGTCCAGCAGACAACAACAAGTCGGTATGTTTTTAAGCTTGTTGAAACTCAGAATTTCTTTTCATGTATTGAGAACAATGGTAATAACAAAGAACAAAAGTCATGGAGCTATTGGGTGGATGAGAGAGAGACAGATGTCAGTGTGACAATGTCATTTCATAAATCAAAGTAATCTGTGCCAGTTTGGGGATAATGTGGTTCATGCTGGATAATGAAATATGTTTTGAAACAGAAAGAGATTTCAAAACGATAGCTGAGAAAGCTAAACATTGTATTCCAAAATTGCCCAAATGTTCTATTGTTTCAGCTATGTTTTCAGACCCAATTTTGTCAAAATTCACATACCATTTCAGCAATATTGATGCTGAAATTGATTGAAATGGCTTTGCTACTGCACCCATCATTTTCTATGCACCAGGCTGTCCTGGCAATGTTTTCTTCACCCTCACTTAGATCTCTTATGTCATCTGTAGAGTGGAGAAATTAACTTTGCATCACAACAGTGAATTTTTGGTATCTAGAGATCTGTATCAACTTTACTACATGTAGACATTCTTATAACTAGTTAAAACGTGATAAATCAAAGTCTTTTGATGATGCAAAACAGCCTGAAGTAGCCCAATATCACTCTTTGTCAATGCTTTGGAAGGGTAATTTTTCAGAAATTTTATCCTCTTAGTTTCTGATGAGGTTAAATGAATTTTTAAGGTGGTGCATTTTGACATATTCTATTATTCCAAAACTGAATCTAAAAGTTGCTAAGCACTGCACAATGGCTGATTTTCAAAATTCAGTATACTGAGTCCATTGCTCAAGACTGTCTGGGCATCGGTCGTCTTGTGGGAGGAGGTGAGTGACTGCCTTTGGATACTTGCTTTGTGGGTTTTTTGATTTGTCTTTCTATCACTTACTGAACTGTCTTTGTCTTGACCCATGAGTTTTATTGCTTCTGTTTTTCCTGTTCTCTCCCCTGTCCTGCTGGGGAGTGAATGGTCTGTGTGGTGCTTAGCTGCTAGCTGGGGTCAGCACACCACATCTTGAGATTTTCTTTTGTTTTCAAATGCCAAAAGTTTCTCCTACACATATCGGTGATGCAAATTAAGAAATCAAAAAATTACCTGAAGTGTAGCATAGACAATATTGTACTGATTAAAACTTTGGGTTTATTATTAGTCATAAAGTCTCTCAGACTATAATGGTTAGCAATGAAAAGAAAGGGGTTTGTTTTTGAACAGGAGCACAGATCTTACATTTCCAGGGGTCAACAAAGTCACCAAATATATCTTTGTAGAAAAATTTATGTCTGTGAAAACAGAGGAACAAAAGCCATAACAAAATCCTAATCTTAGCGGTATTTTATAATTTCTTTTTGTATTAAAAAAACCAAACCAAACCAAAACCCAAAATCAAACCTGGTTCAGCATCTCTAGGAGTTTTGTGAAGAGTAAGAAACCGTGCTGCTTCCGATGACTGCCTTTGCTGTCACCATGCTGCAGTCATAGAGGGAACGTGGTGTGCTCCGATGAGGTTGGTTCTGGTGGGTAAGTACCCTGCGGGGGTGCAGGGGTGGCGGGCCCTAAGCCAGCAGTGCGGTTTGTGCTGGTGCTTCTGCAGCACGATGCCAAGCAAGGTGCTAGGGAGGGGTTTTGCAAACTGTTAACTAGCACAGCCATCCCAGCAGAGCTCTGTGGCATAGACACAGCCTCATAACCGTGTGTCTTGTAAGAAACTGTTCGTTGTGCTCACCATATCATAAAATGAATGTCAGTACTCAATCTTCTACAAAAAAAAAAAAAAAATTATGCTTGTTCTTAAAAGCAAATTATATCTATAACTGAAAACTGTAACCACAGAGCAGTATAGTCCTATGCAAAATTAGTCTATGAAGATAAATTAACAAATTAATGCTATTTCATGTTACTTTGCATATTATATCATATTAAAAACACATCCTTTGATTCTTTCTATAAATAGATCCTGCTTATAAAACAAGAAATACACTTAAAAGTTCTGGTATTACTGCTGAAAAGTAAGTTGATATAAAGTTACTGAATCAAAAAAAGCATAGATCATACCATGGTTTTATCTCATGTTATTTATGTTATTCTTCTAAAATTCTGTTACCAATAATGGGGCTCCTGTTCTCTCATTTTCTTACTTTTTACTCATCCCAACCAAAAGTTTAACCAATATGAAGCTGTTTCCTGAGTTTCAGTTAGTCAGCTCTATTGATGTGAGTGGAATACAAGAGGTGGAGGCAGCCTTCATTATATTTGCTTTAAACACAGCTCAGAAGAGTAAAAAGTTCATCATATAGATAGGGAGCTGAGGTGCATAAAGTAAGGGTCTTCAAAGGTGTGTATTGCAGTGTTTAATTTTTTTTCAGAGTTGCTTGAGCTTGTAAGTCATTATGCTTGACTTAAAAATAAGAGGACAAAAAAAAATACACTCCCAATTATTTCACAGCTATTTTTTCCAATATTTGTTGTGAATGTAAAAATAAAATAAATTTTTTAAAATTGAATTAAATGTTGTAAAATACAGCAAAAGTTTTATAGATTTTTGAGGATGCAGAGCAGATTTCTGAATGTCACGGATACTTGGAAACAGATGGCCATGTGTACCAGACTCTTTTCAGGATTGGGTTTGTTAGAAATTATACATGCTCAGGGTCAGGTGCACTATGCCTCTGAACACCTCCTGTTTGTGTACTATTTGGAGGAGAAAGCAGGTGTATGTTTATCCTTCTTCCAGATAATGTAATGTTGTTTACATGTTCCATATTTAAGTTTTAGCTTTATTTTCTGGAAAGAAGTAACCTGTACAATCATACTCTTATTTTTGTGTATCTGCTCTCTTCAGGAATTTTGAACTTGATACAGCTTTTCAGACAAACTTAGCAGTAGTGGAACGGTAAGGACACTAAACCCCACAAAGTTTCAAAAAGTTTCATGAAGCTTCGTGGCCAGATAGAGAAGCAAAATCTTACTATAACTCCAGCAGAAGATGTTAATTAAAGCATCCTTTTCCAGATACAAATTTATTTTCATTAGTTTTTTGCTGATAGAATTACTTGTTATTAAACCAACTCATCCCTTTGCTCTCTATTAAATAGCATCAAACTCTTCTCAGAAGACAAAAGCCAGTAGGTAGCATGTTTATACTATAGACAGCAGTACAAATTTTAGGTTTAACTATTTAAGACATATATGGTCAGCAGAACACAATTTTCATCAAAGTTTTTACAGTCTGTCTTACCTGTCAGAATGCTAAAGTCCAAAACCAGCAGCGTTAGCAGAGAATGCAACTGATGTAAATTCAGCCTTGACATATGGGCTACGAACCTAAGAGGAGCCTGTACTAGTTGTTGCTCTTCTATATATATGAACTCCTAAGAGAAAAATTCACCTTTCCTGAGTCCCCAGATTCTGCACTTCAGCTTAAAAGAAATTAAATATTCGCCTGTCGTTCTTAGTAAAAAATAATGTTTGTTTTTTTTTTCTTTTTGCTATGTTTTGAAGCAGCTGTGCTGCTATGCGATTTAAATAATTAGTCTAGTTCAAGTAGGGCTTTCAGTGCTTTCAACTTTGTAGGGAGATATATTTTCCTAATTACTGCAACCTTTAGACACTTAAGAAAAAAGAGCAGTCGACCATTACTGGTATGCAGTTCATGGTTTTCAGAAACACACAATATTGTATGGATTAGTGGTTACTTTTCATGTGCTGAGACATGTAGTTGACAAATGCACCTGGAACTGACATCCATGTAAAACAACGGAATGATGCCTGTTGCTTATGTACAGGGAAAATGATACAGGTAATAAAGCTGTAAGTGATTATTCACCATCTGATAAGCATTTGAATTTTACTTCGGGGGAGTAGATAATGTTTCAGATAAATAGAATTTGTATTGCTTTCTAGAAAATATGTTGAATCCAGGTATTCATAGTCTTTCATTTAATTGTTGCTGCATTTGGTGGGGTTTTTTTGGTGTTGACAGAAACATTTTGAGAGATGATTTTAGGATATTTTGAATTGCACTGCATTAATTACAGAAAAATTACAAATCCTGAGGAACAATGGTAGATGGGGAGCCATGGTGCCACTCCAACTTGGCTGTTTCTGGGGCATCACAGGAGAGTGACCAGACCCCTAAAGGCTCAACCACCCCACCCTCCATAGGACCCAGTGGCACAAGGGCAGGGAGGAGCCCCAGGGACCCTGCCACAGATGTGACCCTGACCCCTGTTCCTGAAGGGCTCTCCCAGGGAAACTTCAGCCCATGGGCCAGGGGACATTTGTCACCATGAGTCAACATGAGATGATCCCCAGCACCACACAGACTGAGGGGTCACTGCCATCAAGGGGATAGGGTCAGTATGCGGTGCAGGGGAAGGGTATTCTGGGATTTCACAAGATTTACTAAGGGATGTTTTAGGGATGAACCAAGGGTGGGCAAAGGGAGGGATCAAGGTGTTCTGGAGAGGAACAGGAGGGAAATAGAGGGATAAGTGGGTAAAGGAGTGGGTGGTGTGCAAGCAGAGGCTGGTCAGTGCACCTGCTTGTCCATGACCTGTTCCTGACCAGCACAGTGTGTCCTGGCTTCTCACCAAACCGCATTCCTAGCTATTTTTCTGAGTAAGTCAGAATGGTCCATATGTCTGTGGTGCCAGTGCCTGGAGTTAGTGCAGGTATGTGAGTGAGTGTGAGTGCTAGGAAAGGTCCCGATGGACAAGATCCTCCTCCCATTGGAGACCGCTCACAAGCGGTGTTCCCCAGGGCTCAGTATTGGGGCTAATTCTGTTTAACATCTTTATCAAGCACTAGGACGAATGTATTGAGCGTAATCCTGCAAGTATAGATGACACTAAGCTGGATGGAAGTGCTGATCTGCTTGAGGGTAAGAAGGCTCTACAGAGGGACCTGGACAGGCCGGATTGGTTGGCTGCGGCCAGTTGTATGGGGTTCAACAAGACCAAGTGCCCGGTCCTGCACCTGGGTCACAACAACCCCATGCAATGCTACAGGCTTGGGGAAGAGTGGCTGCAAAAGTGCCCAGCAGAAAATGACCTGGGGGTGTTGGCTGACATCCAGCTGAATATGAGCCAGCAGTGTGCCCAGGTTGCCAAGAAGGCCAACATCTTCAGAAACAGTGTGACCAAGACGACCAGGGAAGTCATCCTTCCCCTGTACTCAACACTGTTGAGGCTGCACCTTGAATACTGTGTTCAGTTTTGGGCCCCTCACTACGAAAAGGACATTGAGATACTGGGGTGTGTCCAAAGAAGGGCAATAAAGCTGGTGAGGGGTCTGGAGCACAAGTCTTGCAAGGAGCGGCTGAGGGAACTGGAGAAAAGGAGGCTGGGAGGAGACCTTATCACTCTCTACAACTGCCTGAAAGGAGGTTGTAGCAAGGTGGGTATCAGTTTCTTCTCCCAAGTAACAAGCAATAGGATGAGAGGAAATGGCCTCAAATTGTGCCAGGGGAGGTTTAGATTGGACATTAGGAAAAGTTTCTTCACTGAAAGGGTTATCAGACACTGGAATGGGCTGCCCAGGGAGGTGGTTGAGTCCTCATCCCTGGAGGTATTTAGAAAATGAGTAGACGAGGTGCTTAGAGACATGGTTTAGTGGTGGAGAGGCATGGCTGGACTCAGTGATCTTAAAGGTCTTTTCCAGCTAAATGATTCTGTGATTCTATGATTCTATGAGATGATGAACAGGTAATGTGGGCTGGGGTCTGGAAGGGACTCTCTAAGGGTGCAATCACAGGAGTCACTGGAGTGACCAGGGGTCAATTGCTGGAGATACTGTGGGGTCTGGGGGTGCACTGGGAAGTGTGAGTGTGTGTGTGTGTGTGTGTGTGTGTGTGTGTGTATTTGTGCTGAAGGCAACTGGATCCAGGACTGCAGACTGGATGGCCTGGTTGTCTAAACTCAGTTACTAGAGGGTCCACAGTGTCTCTCTGTGTGTGTATGTATCTGTGTATACACACCAGTGAAGCAGCCTGTACCTGCAGCTGGAGTGGGGCTGTGACTTTGGAGGCTTGTATGTCCATGTGAAAGCAAATGGGGAGACTGGCATCCAGGATCAGCTACTGGGCAAATTGTCTGAGCGTAATTATGGGAGCTGTCCACATTGTACATAGGTGTATATATATCCCCACTGAAAGGTTTTCATCTTGCTCAGCTAGAAAAGGGGAGCAGCATGAGGTCATTGGTGCTATTGGTCTTTATGTGAGTGCCTCTGTTGATCTGGGTGGCTGACTGTGAATACATGTGTATGGGTGGTGCATACATGTGCTCCATGTGCATGTGTCTGCTGGGAATACAAACTCAGCCTTGCTGATGGTTGGCCCTGGGGGTATGGAGCTGCTACAGTGTCATGTCTATCAGGCCACTGAATTAATCCCCTAATGAAGAACATATTGTAAGAATTTACTGTTCTGACATTTTACCAGTTAACTTTTATCTTCAGTGGGTTTCCAAAAAGCAGTCAAAATACTTTGAGCAAATAAGTGTCGAAAGATTCACATTTCAAATATTTTCAGTAACTCCTACAACTGTATAGTCCTTAATTGGAAGCAGTTATAGTTGTTTAGATTGTTCTTTTGCAATTTTGTGCACTTTTCACATTTTAATATTAATGTTGGTGATATGTCCAATCCAAAATAGTTTTTCTCTGAGGTCACAGAATCACAGAATGGTTGAGGTTGGAAGGGACTCTGGAGGTCATCTGGCCCAAACATCTAAAGCTGGTTGCTCAGGATTGCATCCAGACAACTTTTGAATATCCCCAACGACGGAGACTCCACCATGTCCCTGGGTAACCTGTGCCATGCTCAGTCACCCTCACACAAAAAAAAAAGTTTCCTAACATTCAGACAGAGCCTCCTGTGTTTCAGTTTGTACCCAATAGTCAGTCCAATAGTAAACTGCAGACAGGAGTGCATTGCACAATAATAGCAGTAACTGGTAGATTGGTTATGGAAGCCTGATATTTCCATAGGCATGATATATTATGCAAAATATACTTCCCATGAGATGGGGAACTTGAGCTCAGTTCTAAATTATTTGCCCTGGATGCTTCAACTTTTGTATTATACCTTCATGTCTATCAGGCCACTGAATTAATCCCCTAATGAAGAACATATTGTAAGAATTTACTGTTCTGACATTTTACCAGTTAACTTTTATCTTCAGTGGGTTTCCAAAAAGCAGTCAAAATACTTTGAGCAAATAAGTGTCGAAAGATTCACATTTCAAATATTTTCAGTAACTCCTACAACTGTATAGTCCTTAATTGGAAGCAGTTATAGTTGTTTAGATTGTTCTTTTGCAATTTTGTGCACTTTTCACATTTTAATATTAATGTTGGTGATATGTCCAATCCAAAATAGTTTTTCTCTGAGGTCACAGAATCACAGAATGGTTGAGGTTGGAAGGGACTCTGGAGGTCATCTGGCCCAAACATCTAAAGCTGGTTGCTCAGGATTGCATCCAGACAACTTTTGAATATCCCCAACGACGGAGACTCCACCATGTCCCTGGGTAACCTGTGCCATGCTCAGTCACCCTCACACAAAAAAAAAAGTTTCCTAACATTCAGACAGAGCCTCCTGTGTTTCAGTTTGTACCCAATAGTCAGTCCAATAGTAAACTGCAGACAGGAGTGCATTGCACAATAATAGCAGTAACTGGTAGATTGGTTATGGAAGCCTGATATTTCCATAGGCATGATATATTATGCAAAATATACTTCCCATGAGATGGGGAACTTGAGCTCAGTTCTAAATTATTTGCCCTGGATGCTTCAACTTTTGTATTATACCTATGTTAAATGTTGACTGTAGAAGTTGAAGCAATGGAGTCCAAAGAAAATATTTCAATGGTCCAAGGAAAAGGGACAGTTTTTTTCTTATTGAAATGTAATCATTTCACATAGGAAAAAGCAAAATATGTGTTCATGAAAAACATTTTGATTAATATTTTCTGACAGAAAATAGTTGCATTGGAAATATTTTGAATGGTAAGTAGTGTTGAGATATTAAACTAAATCTTCATCTTTTATATTAATATTACCTCTTTGGATGATGATGTAACTTCATATTGGGTCTGTCTTGGATGGAGTTAACCTTCTTCATAGCAGCCTGTATGATGCTTTATCTTGGTTCTCTGACTAAACCAGTGTTGATAACACACCAGTGTTATGTCTGTGGCTGAACAGTGGTGGTACAGCATCAAGGCTTTCCCTTTTCTCATTCTGACACCCTCCTCCTGAGTCAGTAAGCTGGGGGTGAGCAAGAAACTGTGATGGGACACAGAAGGGACCAGTGATCAAAAATGGCCAAAGGGATAATCCACATGATATGACGTGATGCTCAGTGACAAAAATGGGGTCGAGGGCTGTTTGCCTTCCAGGTAACCGTTGCTCAGACACTGGCTAATCATCGCTGTGCTTGTGGGAGGTGGCGAGTGATTGCCTTTGCATCACTGGTGGTTCTTTCTCCCCC
>NW_009260692.1:552388-567781 GCF_000687185.1 Egretta garzetta
TCTTCCCACGCTGGTGGTTCTTCCCCCCCCCCCCCCCCCTTCCCTCACTTACTAAACTATCTTATTCCTGATCCAGGAGTTTTTTTCATTTTTGCTCTTTGTATTTTCCTCCATCCCACTGGGGAAGGCAGTGAGTGAGCAGCTATGTGGGTGCTCAGCTCCTGCCTGGGGAGGGATTCCAACACAAATTTCCAGACCTAGTTGGGAGTTTTCCATAAACATAATTTTACATACACAAACAATTGCAGTTTTCTGAAAACTGTAGGTCTTTAAAAGCATACATCTTATTTTAGCATTTGTGTTGGAAAATTAAATGCATTACCTAAATACAAATATTTAATTTTACTAAACTGACTTCATTTTATTACCATTTTAGCAAAACAGTAAACGATTCCCATCATTCGTGGGGATTGAGTTCACAATCACTGACTCATGACAGATGTGTTTTGGATAAGGCTCCCTGTCCACATCAAGAACCTGTCGCTTCCATATTGCAGTCACTGTTGTGCCCTGCTCCTGTATAGAAAAACGCAGTTTAGTATTGAACAGTATTGAACAGACTTGTGAGAAATAACTGGATCCATATCAGCCACCTTTAAATATATTTGGTGGGTGTGACTGGTCCCTTTGGGTTCATTTAATAATCAAATGTGGGGGAAGGGGGAATAAACAAACAAACAAAAACATTTTAGGCTCTCATCCTGATGTAGATGTTTAGAATAAATGAAAGGACCTGCTCCCTATCATTGCTTACTTCTATCAGCTACAGAAGGAATATAAAATGACTCAGATGAAGACTAAAATTAGGCTTGATGAATCCCATCTTCATTTTTACAGGGAATTTGCACTCGGGAATGCACAGATTTTTCATTTAAATTAAAATACCAGAATTAAGTTCTTTAAAAAAATTTACATTCCACAAAATTTTTTTGAATTTGGTTCATCCTTCCTACTTTTAGACTTAAAAATTTTGGATTTTTTGTCTCCCAAAAGTTTAGTTTCACTTAGTACTGTTAATTATGGCTTCATTCTTTTAAAGCATCCCCCTATTTCTAATTCTTTGAGGCTGCATCTAGACTGTGGTGTTTCCTCAGATTCCCCACTTAGACTGTAGTGGGGATCTGGCATACTTGACTGGCCCAGAGAATATTACTGTCTAGGCGCTGTGCAAGGGGCCAGTGAGGACTATTCACCACCTCAAATAAAGAGTAAAAATAAAAATTTAAAGTTGGTAGTGCTTAAGTAAACTGAACTGTAAAACTTTAGGGTTGCACTGATTCCGTAATATCTTAACATTTGTCCTTACAAAAGAAATAAACAATCCAAAAATGCAATGTAGTAGTGTGCAATGTGGATTTCTCACATTTATTTGAGGAATATCAGTTCATGAGTTTCTGTTTTAATTAGAATGAGGAATAGGTTTTGTATTTTATTTCATGACAGAGACTTTTTTTATTCTATTCACAGAAGACGCTTTTTTTAGCTCACAAGTTAGATAAGCAGCATCATCTCAGCATGGTATGAGTGATCTAGAATTATATTTGAAAAGGAAGCTTTAAAATTATAATTATGATCTGAGATTTAATTTCAAACTATACTTCACAGTTGGTTTTTTTTATACAGGGAAATAATTTTGTCTTGCTGAACTTTTAGACTATTTGGCTATGTCAGAGGAACACAGTTTACTCAATAGTTTCTCTGCACCATAAGGATCATTAATGTCTTCCTCAGTCCAGTCCCTAGGTATTCCAATGGTCTTGTGAAATTATTTATTTCATAATAGTCTTTATAATATTAAATTTGAGCCTACTCCTCTTGTTTAAAATACATTCCAGAACATCAATGCTCTAATAAATAGAAATGTATTTCCTACTCTACATTTATTTCTGGTTCACTCAGTTCTTCTATTGATGAGAGGTTTAGAGGTTTTCCTCCTGTGTCCGCAGACCCCTGTGTGTCTGTGGACTACTTTGAAAGAGACTGTAAAGGGAATCAGAGAAAAGCCTGTTTATATTCGATGTAAAGAATAATACCTACGTGATTATTCTCAAGTCATCAAAAGCTCCTAAAGAAGTGTTAGATGTCTACAAACTGAAAAGGTTGGAAAACATTGGATCAGCTCAAAAATAATTCTGATTCTCTAGTACTTACTCCACAGATATGTTTATAGGTGATAGTTATGTGCCTTTTGGGAATTAATGTGTTTTAACAATTTTTTTTGTCTTTTCTTGTAAAAATGGAAGTCCAGATCCCCAATCTATTTGTCTTTCTTGGGCTATCTGTCTGAATTACTCTTTCTGGAGCCTAAGGATGTGTCTACTCTAATGAATAAAAGAAAGACAAGGAGCAGCTCGGATGCCAGGTAGAACCGGTCTGCTCATGCCCATGCTGTGCCAGGGACAGCCCCTCTCTGGCAGGCTGGCTACATCCACAAGCATACATGGGCCCTTGACATCTTCAGGCCCAGCTAGTGCCCCTATGATATAAAACTATTAGCATGTGTGGCAGTGGTGGTGGTGGGGATAATTTCAAAGTGCTGGAAATAATGCAAGGATTATATTGCAGTTTGCTAGGGAAAAGGTTTTGTAGCATGAAAATGAGAATACAGCTTCTATTCCCTAGTATATGGCATATGTAGGAGTGCCCAAAGGTACAAAAGTGGTTTGGTTAATATTATAAGATAATAATATACAGTGGTAATACAGAGAATTGTGTCAGGCAGACCTTGTGTAATTATATTTATACTGCCCTATGAACACACAACCTGGATGGCATTGTTCCCTGAATGGGATTCCACTTGTCTTGTGGAAATCTTGCTGGAGTGGTCCAGGACAGATGTGGACAGTGAGCTAACAGTTAAGCAGTGTGGAGAACCAAGTCTGGCACTTGAACTTGTTCTTGACTGTGTTATAGTTGGCAACGTAAATGTATACTGAATGACCAGGGTATGCAATATTCCAGATGAAATCTTGTCTGTGATTGCTGATTCAATTCTAGTATAGTTTGGAAAAAATGTGATGCTACTTGTGTAGTCAAGGATTAGCCTTTATGATGACTTTGTCATGATGGTGGCTCACCATCATCCTCCAATCGACTAAAAATTTAGGATTCCTTTCTTTCTCTCTCATATGTCAAATAACTTAGAATTAACCCTAATATGCAGAAGCGTCTTAGTCATAGTTGCACTCTAAAACTACTGACACTCACACAGTTACTTCTAGGGCCTGTATTGTGTTTTCTGCTCCTCAAATGGACTTGGGATATAGGGAATTAAAAAGATTCTTTGTGCTTTTCATTGCTTCGCTAAACCATATGTGTGGATGTTTGCTGAGATAAAGCTAGTGCTGGAAACCTTCCCATTATGGTCAGATTTGCAAAGTACTAATTAAAAGTTGCCAAGCAAATGCTGACAGGTTTTCACTGGGAAAAAACAAAGTATTGTGTAATCGCATCACTGAGCAGGGCATATTTAATAGGAATATTAGGATGCTAAGCCAAAAAAGAGAAGAGAATTTACAATTTCAACAGACATCAGAACTGCTGCAGCTGTTTAAGGGTGATATACAGGACTAACTGCTTTGAACTGCTGAAGCAGATTAAATATAATTCTGTACCAGTAAAGTTTTGCAAAGTTCAACTGATGAGCTTCCAGTTTATGGCCGAAATGTATTTCATTAAACCTGTAAAACAGGCCTAGTCATAACTAGACATCCTTTGAACTCAATTTACAGTCAATGAAAGGCTTCCCCAGAAAATGATTCATTCATTTGGAATTCTGTATCTCAGTCTGGAGGTGCCTGTTGCTCTCAACTGATTGTAGAAGCAACTTCCAATAACTAGCCCCCAGACCTGTCTAAATTGAGATAAATAAAGAGATAGGTGCATGGCAGTACTCCCTAAATTATTATTTTTCACCATTTTTCTATATCACCCTTGTTTTCCTCTGTAAAATACACTCCGATCTTTTGGTATGTTAACAATGCTTCCAAATTAACAGTCCTCAACAATCATTATTAACATATTAACTCTTTTCCTACCAAAGGTATCAGTTATTTTTCTGTATTAGAAAAAAATACTAAATAATGTTTGTCCCAGGATTTTTTTTTAAGATTTTGTCAATTGAGGCTGCTATTTCTACATCCTGTTAAACATGTTATGTCTTCTCTTTGATATCCAGTTCCAAATTCTTTTCCATCTTCCTTTGCTTAAATAATTATTTTCCCAATGACAATAGCTCTGTTGACATTATCTTATTTTCTATTTTTTTCTATGTATGTGATTTTTCTTCCTTGCAAAATCTGTTCTAAAACCTTGTACATAGTTGAGGTCATGCTATTCTCTGATGGTATAGCACCTTTACAAGTATTATTAAAAGCTTTCTTACTGAATTTGTAACTTTCTCTGTTTGTTGTTACAAAATTTTAAAGCAGAAGTTAGATCTCTGAGGGGTTTTTTTTACATCTCTGCTGCCATATTCCATTTCCAGAACCTGTCTTTATTCCACTGTTCAATGTCATTGTCCTTACTGACAAAAATTCAGATAGTTTTGAGTCTCTAGATTAAGCTTAATAGCAATTTTCTTTAAAAAGAAAATTACCTCTTTTGGCAACTTGTTCCGGTGTTTGAGTGTTTGACCATCCTCACTGTAAAAAAAAAAAAAAAAAAAAAAAAAAAGAGGAAAAAAATTCATGTTTAAAAGGATTTTTTTTGTATTTCATTTTGTGCTCATTGCCTCATGTCTATTCACTGGGCGCCACTGAGAAGACTCTGGCTCCATCTTCTTAACTTCCCCCATCAGGTATTTGTACACATTGTCATGGCCCCCCTCAGTCTTCTCTTCTCCAGGCTGAACAGTTCCAGCTCTCTTAGCCTCTCCTCATATGACAGATGCTCCAAGCCCTTCATCACCTTTGAGGTCCTTCTCTGGTGTGTCTCTTTAACTGGGCAGCCCAGCACTGGCCACAACACTCCAGAGGTGTCTCACCAGCGCTGAGCAGAGAAGGATCACCACCCCTGAGCTGCTGGCAACACTGCCTAATATAACCCAGAACACTGTTGGCCTTCTTTGCACTGAGGGCATATTTCTAGCTCATGTTTAACTTGGTGTCCATCAGATCCTTCCCAGCCAAGCTGCTTTCCAGACATCCAGACCAAACCTGGTCCTTGTACCTGGGGTTATTCCTCCCCAGGCGCAGGACTTTGAATTTTCCTGTGTTGGCCCATTTCTACAGCCTGTCAAGGTCTCTTTGAATGGCAGCACAGCCATATGGTGCATCAGCTACTGCTACCAGTTTTGTAACATCTGCAAACATCTTGCTGTTGAACAGAATTGGCCCTGGTATTGAACCCTGGCACACATCACTAGTGACTGGCCTCCAGCTGGACTTGATGTGGCTGATCACAATTCTCTGAGCCTGTTAGTTGAGCCGCTTTTCAATCCACCTCGCTGCCCACTTTTCTAGTCTATATTTTATCAGTTTGTTCATGAGGATTTTATGGAGACAGTGTCAAAATCTGAAGTCAACATAAACAACATGAGCTAATCTGCTGAGCCAGTCATCTCTTTGCAGAAGGCTATCAGGTTGTTCAGGTATGATTTCCCCTTTGAAAATCCACGTTGACTACTCTCAATCAGCTTATTTTCCTCAATATGATTGGAAATGTATTTTGGTATTATTTTCTTTCTCACTTTCCCAGGGACTGAGGCGAGCTAACTGGCCTGTAGTTTTCCTGACCTCATTCTTGCCTGTCTTGATCAGTTTGATTTTTTACATTGCCCAAGAATCTCTTGTGGTTGCCATGATCTTTTCAAGATAATTGGGAGTGGCCTTGCAATGACATTTTCCAGCTCCATCAGCACTCATAGGTGCTCAGGTCCCATGAATTTGTGCATGTTCATTTTCTTTAAATATTCCCTAATCTGATCCTCCTCTATGGAGAGTATTCTTCCTTGCTCCAGACTTTCCCATGGATTTCAGGAACCTGGGTTTCCCAAAGATGAGTCTTAGCAGTAAAGACCAAGGTCTTTTCCATCTTCTCTGTCACTAAGTTCCCTGCCCCTCTTTCTGTGTTACCTGACCCAGCTTCCACCTCTCATATGCTTCCATTTTTACATTTGAATGTACTCAATACATGTAAGGCATGTTCATCCATGCAGGCATCCCGTCACCTTTACTTGATTTCCCAGACATTGGGATGGACCATTCACAAACTTGGAGGCAGTGACCCTTCAAAGTCAAACAGTTCTCCTGGACCTCTCTTTTGCCTTGTTTCCTCTTTTCAGGATCACAAACACCACCATCTCTTTGGGGCCAAGACTTCCCCCAGCCTTCACATTCCTGAACAGTTCATCATTTGTTATAATTCTGAGATCCAGCAAAGCACCTTCCTTCATCAACTTCTTGATCACCTGTGCCAGGAAATTGTCATCAATGCACTCCAGAAACCTCATGGATTGCTTGAGCTCTGCTGTATTGTCCCTCCCGCAGATATTGGTGGTGTTTAAGTTCCTCCTGAGTGCCAGGACCTATGAATGTGAGACTTCTTCCGCTTGTCTAAGGAAAGCCTCATCTAATTCTTTTGCATCAGGCAGTCACCCAATGTGATCTGCCTCCTAATCCTAGCCCATCAGCTCTCACATGGCTCTTCATCCACCTCCAGGCAGAGCTCCAGACAGTCTCCTCCCTCGCATAAAGAACAACTCACCTTTCCAGGCTGTCCTTCCTAAAGACCCTGTATCCATCCATTGCGGTGCTCGAGCTATGTGAGCTATCCCGCCATGTCTCTATGATTGCAATGAGATTGCAGCCCTGCAGTTGTACACAGACTTCTAATCCCTCCTGTTTTTTCCTCATGTTGCAAATGTTTGGGTACAGGCAGTTCAAAGACACAGCCACTTGTGCTGAATTCCCGAAAAGGGTATGAGAGCTTTCCCCATCATAACGTCCTCTTGCTACTTCTTATTTGTGTGCATACACTTGAGGTGGCCTCCCTTCAGACCTGGTTTGCTGATTGCACATTCTCTCTTGTTCACATCTTGATCTTGCCTACCTCCAGCTTCCAGACACTATTAGGCCCCTTTTTGTCTATCAAGCCTTTTCTCCACAGAAGTACTACTGAATAGAAGCTTCTTTTTAAATAGCAGAACCTCATCCAAGTTTGAACTGTTGTTAAGGTATTAACTGAGGAGAGTTCCTATGTATTCCATTAGACAGTTATTTACCCAAGTTGTACTTTACCACAGCTGCTATTAACATATAATGGTGGTTCTTTTGCTGGCAGTTATTAAAAGCAATATTAGCCATATGTGCTTACATTTAAAAGAAAATATATTCTATGCTTCTTTTGGTTTTGAATTCATTCCTAAGTGCATCATTAGCATTCAGAAGGAATTATAACAAGATAATGACTAGAAAATAACCTTTCTAATGATAGCTGTTAAATTTTGAAAAACGATACATAGGCAATAAAGTCTTTAAAACCCTCCTTCATTGTATGTCTTAGTGGATACATATATACATATAGGCCTCTCTAGGAAAGATCTTCTCAGGAATGTGTGCTTTACCTAAAGAGGAACAAAGCTCATTACCGCTAGAGTAATCAATAACCCCTGCTAATGTGTTCAGCTGGCGACATAGACCAGATCAATAAAACCTGCCACATGCTTTTGTTTTAGGAAATGAAACCTTTTAGTTCTTAATTAAGGGAGAGACCTCACATCCTTAATGATGTTTGCAATGACTGTTTCCACGGAGGACAAGGAGAACTGAGTCTGAGGTTTGCTCTAAAAGACTTTGACAAAGTAATAAGAGAGTTGAGCCAAAACTGGTCTAAATTTGTTTAATTTATTTTAATGCAGGAAGACTGGGGAAAAAATTGTTGAAGAAGAAGGAGAAATATTCTGATGAATTACTGTGGTTATCAGAGGAAATAACACTTCCATTAGTACAACGTGTGTGTCTGCAATCTGGCAACAAAGGATACAGAATCCAAGCATGCAGGAGTGCTTTGTGTGGCACTGATTGTGGGTCTTAAAGGCATGACCACTGTAAAATGTAAGTTATTATTTTTAGTTTTATTTCTATTATTATTATTCTGACTTCTGTATAATTCTATGGACTTGTACATTTTCTACAAGGCAGTTAAGCTAGGGGAAACCACATGTAGAGTGGAGAGCAGGAACAAACTAACAATAATGAATGCCCTGAAAATGGCTCAGCTATGTACTGCTAATAAAAGCATAAACATATGCGAAGGAATGAATTACGTTAAATGTTTAATAAAATATCTCATGTGCATAATATATGAAAGATGCAAATGGCCTTGTACCCATTGGTCTCGATGATGGTATTATTGTCTTTTCCGATGCTGCTATGTTGGAAAACAGTGGAAATCTGAGGCATGTACAACTGCAACTAACCCTTTCATTCCCAACATAGTTTCTATGATAGATTTGCTGCAATTAAGTCTTAAAGGTTCAAACGTGGTTTAAGAGCAGCGTATCTAAGGGTTCAGATTTGTAAAGCATTAAACCTTCACAGAAAGTGACTAACAGTTCACCTGTCTGAGAAGGTGTGAGGATATGGAAGGGAACGCAGGAATCAAAAGGCAAATTGCTATGCATTTGCATAGCAACCTAACAATGCCAAAGCTTCCATTATCAGTAATCCTACAAATGCAAATCTATATGCCTAATTTTACCCACATGAATGATCATTTGCAGGACCAAGCTCAAAGATCATAATTATTAACGGAGAAATAAAAGGCTCTAAAAGCATAATGATTGACTCCCCTTTCATTTGCACAGTACAAGCCACCACTTAATATACTGAAAGCAGTAGTATTGTAGTAGTACAAAACTAAGAAATTAAATTGAGGCTATGTGTACATACAGGGAACAGTGTGATGCAGAAGAGATCGGGATAGGTAAAGAGGTGAAGCAATTATGTTTTGTGCACAAAAAAATTGTGAAGCATACCATTTCAAAAGTATTTTTTTAATACACATTGCAGTGTTTTGTGAACACCACTTGCATCTTGAAATGCAAAATCTGGCATGTCTAAGGCCTGAATTTATTACAGCAAATGATTGGGGTTTGTTTTGTTTTGTTTAGTGTGGTTTTGGGGGTGTGGTCTTTTTTGGTTTGGGTTTGGGGGGGGGGGGTATTTTGGGTTTAGTTGGGGGTTTTGGGGTTTTTTTGTTGTTTTGTTTTTTTTGTGGCAATGGTGTTGGAGCAGTTCTGGCTGAGTAAAAACAAACAACCAAGCCAGTATTTTAGCTTGTCAAACAACTTTTTTTTTTCACTGGTGAACATTTCTTTCATTTTTTTCAGTTTGGCATTCCTTTTTAATGTTAAACAAAATATGAAACCAAGCACTGCAACTAAATTTTTAATTTTATGATTCCATACATGGTAAGTGCTTGTTCTGGTGGATAAACTATTCGCTTGGAAAATGACCTACCTATACTTATCACTGAAAGAAGCACAGTGGATAGTTTCATAACATTTTTTACTTCTCTGTAGCCATCTTCAAATGTAGACATCTGAAGTCAATTCAATAGCTTAAATGTAGGTATTGGCTGGTTTTTAGTTTTCCTACAATATCTGACACCTCAAAATGCAGCTTGCATCTGACAGAATATCAAGAGTAAACTTCTTGCCTTTCTGCTTGGATACGATATGGCATATTGTCACAGTTTAACCCCAAGTGGCATCTAACCACTACACAGCCACTCACTCGCTCTCCCCTGGTGGGATGGGGGAGAGAATGGGAAAAGTAAAAGTGAGAAAACTCATGGGTTGAGATAAAGGCAGTTTAATAGGGAAAGCAAAAGCTGTGTGTGCAAGCAAAGCAAAACAAGGAATTAATTCACTGCTTCCCACGGGCAGGCAGGTGTTCAGCCATCTCCAGGGAAGCAGGGCTCCACCACACGTAACAGTTACTTGGGAAGATGAACACCATCACTCCAAGTTTCCTCCCTTCCTTCTTCTTCCCCCAGATTTTATTGCTGACCATGATGTCATACGGTCTGGGATGTCCCTTTTGTCAGTTGGGGTCAGCTGTCCTGGCTGTGCCCCCTCCCAGCTTCTTGTGTACCCCCAACCTCCTTGCTGGTGGGGTGGGGTGAAGAGCAGAAAAGGCCTTGACTCTGCTGAAGCACTGCTCAGCAATAACGAAAACATCTCTGTATTGTCAAGATGGTTTTCAGCACATATCCAAAATATAGCCTCATGCTAGCTACTGTGAAGAAAATTAACTCTATCTGAGCCAAAACTAGCACACATATCTGTACTAGACTATGTGTTGGCAAATGAGTTGCCTCCCAGGCCAAAACTAAATTGCTTTACAGCCACTGGAGCAACAGAAGTGAAATGAGCTGACCTCTAGAGACACCTCTTGAAGATGCCTGTGTTAGGAAGAAATGAAACACTATTGAGAAGTGCTGCTCTTTCTGATGACAAAATAAGTTGCTTGATGATTTGCCTAGGTCAATACTAATTCTTGAAAAAAATTATTTTGCCTGCTATGAAAATAACAGCACATCTACATGCTTCAATATTACATTCTGTCTAAAGACACTGAGGACCTTGCTGCTAACTTGAGTGATAGCAACAGTGGACATTTTATTAATATGAATTAAGGTACAACAATACAGTAATTATTTTCCACACTTTCTATTTTTGAACAAGATAGTTCAAGTCTCAAATTTTGCATACTGCCAAGTATCTTTAGATGCTCATAGAGTACACCACTGGCAAATAGAAAACAACCTATTTTAGAAGATTTTGCTATATAAAATACAAGCTAACTTTCTGAGAAAATGAAGAGGGCAAAAATAGCTCTAAGAGGCTATATTTCAACCATATGAGGAAGCTTAGTAAAGAAATATGATCAAAGCAATTTAATATATGCCTGCCAGAAATAATAGGTACATATTCAAATTTCTACTTTTAACTTGGGTATGGTTGTTTGAAGATTTGCATATATCCATAGCTGTTGAACATTTTTCTTTTTAAGGATTCTGCGAAATGACCTGTAACTCAATGGAATGCAGAAAAAAAAAGTCAGGAGAGGAGAAGAGAGGGTGCCAGGGAGACTTTCAGGATTAACATATCTGTGCTGAATATTTAATTCGCCATAGATAACAACAGGTAATTATGAAATCAAGCAAAGTTTTATTATACATCACTTTATAGTTCATACAGGTGTGTCATAAAATTACAAGCATTTGTACTTTTGAAAAACTAACCATGTGTTTAATGCAAATGTAATCACGCTAATGTAATTTACATTCTTTAAAGTGCACATTGGGAGAGTGAGTAATAAGGAGAGGCTTTGTAAACAAAAGCACTGGGAGATACTAGATGTAGCACTACTAAAGCATGTTATTTATTGCAAAATTTGGAGAAGAGAAAAAATTACCTATAATCAGGTCTTCATTTGCCTTTTTTAATTCTCAGGTATTTGGGGATTACATTTTTCTTTATTTGTAAATGCTTCTAGTAGAAGCATTAGCCTAGTCAGAGCTTTTCTCCACCTTGCAGAGGCCTTGGATATGTAAGTCCAGGAGAAGGAGTGAATAAACAGAGGGGGTGAGGACATGTTCATACCATTTCACTTTAATGCAGCTAGTTAAGTGGAAGGAGATGATCTCCTCCTCTGAACTATGTTTGACAGAAGCTCTGGTGACTCCAGGGGGAACCTCAGCCTATGTGGATAAAGTTATATAACAGAGTTATATATAAAGTTATAATAAAGTCAATGGAAACTGGAAGGTGATTGATTAGCTATATAAGGTTAGTTGTTACATTAATATCTAAACCCAAGTTGCCAATGGCTTCTAGGGTACCACAGGGTTTCCAAGAGATTCACATAGGATGGCAAATGTGATCTCCTAGTGAGTGGCAGCTAGAAGGCATGGAAAATACCCTATATCCTGTATAAAGCACAAGCCACCTACATTTACAGAACTGAATCCCACCAGGGTATCTATTTTCAGGTGAATTGAATAGCTTTCCATTCCTCACTAATGATAGTCAATAGACTAGATTAATTATACCTGGTGCACTCCTGGACCTAAATGTTCATGTCTTAATCTCAAATGAGATCCTAACATCAATGCCTAATATGACTGTAATAAGACTTAATGATCTGCTTCAGCCAGAATGATGCCAGCAGACCTTGGGAGGTGAACCTTCCACCATGGTCAGCCTGGAGTGCTGTGTCCAGTGCTGGGCTGCCCAGCACAAGACTTATCAAGAGCAGCTGATGGAACCAGGATAGTTTAGACTGGAAAAAGAGGCTGAGGGAGACCTTATCACTCTCTACAGCTACCTGAAAAGAGTTTGTAGCAAGGTGCGTGTCAGTCTCTTCTCCCAAGTTACAAGTGATAAGACAAGAGGAAATGGCTTCAAGTTGCATAAGGGGAGATTTAGATTGGAGACTAGGAAAAATTTCTTCACATAAGGAGCTGTCAAGCATTGGAACAGGTTGCCCAGGGAAGTGATTGAGTCCCCACCCCTAGAGGCATTTAAGAGATGTAGATGCGGTGCTTGGTGGAATGGCAGTTTTAGGTTAATGGTTGGATTTGATGATCTTAAAGGTCTTTTTCAACCTGAATGATTCTAAGATTCTGAGAGAGACACATAGTTACTGGAGCAAGTCCAGTGAAGGACCTCAAAGGTGATGAAGGGCTTGGAGCATCTGTCATATGAGGAGAGGTTAAGAGAGCAGGGACTGTTCAGCCTGGAGAAGAGAAGGCTGAGAGGGGCCATGACAATGTGTACAAATACCTGATGAGGGAAGTTAAGAAGAGTCTTCTACATTGTGGACACAGTAGCTCATCTTGCAACCTGAGAAACACAGCAAGGTATCACTGTGTAGAGTGTTTTCTCTTTCCAATGTACCATTTTGTTAGAAGTCTGATTTTAAGGCCTCATAAATGTGTATAAGTCAGAACATGGGGTCTAACTAAAGGTTTTATACAGATTCCTAGATCTCTGTTCATAATCAAAATATATGGCAATTATCCAGAATAGGTTTTTGAAGGATTTGTTTGCTGGTAAATAACTTGACGACTCATATGACTCCTTTTTCTTGGTATCCAGATCATTCACACAGAACTATTATTTCATTCCTTCATTTTATTTTGAAGCATTTAAACTACTTACCCTCAAAATGGTATTAGAGAATGGTTCATACCAGGGTTCTTCCCAAAAGTCAGTAGAAATGAGACTGCACTGGATTTGCCTCTTTGTCAGGTCTGTAGTCTTTCAACATTATCTCAATGCTAGTGCTCTCAAACACTACTGCAAGTCCTCATAAAGACATAAGAATGCTATATTTAGATCAAAGATCTATACAATTCAACAGCCTGTTTTCAATAGTAATAGAAAGCTGGGTAAAGCATATATGTTACCTTCCCTTAATAGTGTCCCATTATATCATTCATGCCCCAAATTATTACCAATTACTCTATTAATTAGGCATAGCACGTTCTAAATCTGGGAAGTATAGTATAAATAAAAAGTAGTAAATAAATATCTTCTCTTAATACCTGTGAAGGAAAACAATCCAACAGAATTCATCTGCAGAAAGAGGTTTTGGTGTAGTTTCAGTTTTGCTTTGTTAAATCTTTGCTAAAAACCTTCACTCTGTTGTTCCTGTACAAATATAATCTTGCAGAAATGACTCAACTACACATACATTTTTTCACTCCTTTGTGATGTGGAACTTAATTCTAACAAGTTTTTCTTCACAGAGGAGTATGGAGGGCAGGCAGTGAGATTTAAGATGTCAGTATAATTTCTCCCACTCAAAGACTCTCCGCAGACTCTTCACAGAAATCCTTTAGCTTCTATCCCATTTGCTTCAGTCCCATTGCTCTTAAGATTATGTTGTAAATAGCTGAATGATCAGAAAAACAAGTTAATTTTAAGACTGCATCCCTAACTTCAATTTCAGTTCAAAAAGTGTAAATTATATTTGCAAACAGATACCTTGTTTTTTCAACTTAAGACAGAGCCAGTCATTTTGTGAAGAGTGGTTGGTATTTTTCCTCTATGATATTGTAATCAAAACTCTTTCTAGGGCAAGACATTCCAGCATTAGACTTAGAAAGATTTTTTTAAGTTTTTATAGCTGACTCATAAACCCTGAAAAATGGATCTTATAATGAAAATGCTGACACAACATTAACCATAGCAGCAAGAACAGCACCACAGTAATTTATTTACATGTTGCTTTTCAATTACTTTGCATGCTATTGTTATTATTTTTATGGCAAGTATTATTTTTCACAAGTTTCTGATTTGCAATTTTATACCACAATCTTTACAGTTGGCTGGGGTCTTCTTACAAATTAATTACACTGTTCAAGGAAATTGCTTAGGCCTGGAAAACTGACACAATTTATTATTGTTTCCAAAGGGAAAACTTATTGTCTTCACTACAGTATGGGCCCAGTCCTACTGTAGTTTTCTCTGTAGTGGTAAGCATAATAACACAAATAATAATGTAATAATAATTCTTAAGAATCATCGGCAGACATCTGTTCAAGTCAGAAAAGATTGCTGGCCTAATTCTCTTCTCGATTTAAGATTTAATATTGGTACAACTCCAAATTCTGTGAATTTATTACAGATTGTACCACTTAGAAGAGCTAAACCTATCTCTTTTCTAATGGAATAAACTAAAATCTGAAGGAATATATATAAATCACAGAATTAAAACTCAAGATTTATGGGGAAGGAGAGGACAAGGACTTTATTCATAACAGAATTATAGGAAGAAAAATTAGACTATCTTAGGTGTCTGTATACTATTAACACAGAAGTACAAGGAGGTACATCAAGTCTTAATTCATGATCAAAATGATGACTTAACTGTCATCACAGAGACTTTGTGGGATATGTTGCACATCAGTGGACAAGGGAAAACCAACAAACGTCATCTATCTGGACTTCTGCAAAGCCTTTGACACGGTCCCCCACAACATCCTTCTCTCTAAATTGGAGAGCTATGGATTTGATGGGTGGACTGTTCGGTGGATAAGGAACTGGCTGGATGGTCGTGTCCAGAGGGTAGTGGTCAATGGCTCGATGTCCGGATGGAGACCGGTGACGAGTGGTGTCCCTCAGGGGCCCGTACTGGGACCGGTGCCGTTTAATGTTTTCATCAATGACTTAGACAGTGAGATCGAGTGCACCCTCAGCAAGTTTGCAGATGACACCAAGCTGAGTGGTGCGGTTGACACACCAGAAGGATGGGATGTCATCCAGAGAGACCTGGGCAAGCTGGAAAAGTGGGCCTGTGTGAACCTCATGAGGTTCAACAAGGCCAAGTGCAAGGTCCTGCACCTGGGTCGGGGTAACCCCCAGTATCAGTACAGGCT
>NW_009260692.1:568373-579340 GCF_000687185.1 Egretta garzetta
CATTCAAGGCCAGGTTGGACGGGGCTCTGAGCAACCTGATCTAGTTAGCGCTGTCCCTGCTCCTGCAGGGGGGTTGGACTAGATGACCTCTAGGGGTCCCTTCCATCCCAAAACATTCTATGATTCTATGATTCTGACACAGATATAGAAAAATACAGTTTGTTCAGGGAGACAAGGAAAAAGGCAGGAAATGTGTTTTATATCAAAGGTGTAAATATTAGTTTAGACGCTACATAAGAATAGACTGATTGAAAATCTGTGACTAATGTTAAAAGGGAAAAAGAAAAGGGAACTTCTATGGCTGGGGATTACTCTAAGCCACCAAATACATATGATGAGTAAAACCCAGGAGAGAAGTCTTTTTGTGACTAATCGAAGAACGAGCAAAGTGTCATAACTGGTAATAAGGGGAATATTTAGCTATCAAGAGGCCTGTTGAGAGTAGGGAAAAGGAAAATGGATTGTTCAGAAAGACTTTGGAATTAGTTAAAAAGTTATTTAAACAGAAGGTGGAGACATCCATGTGACAGGCAAGCTTTCCTGTACTGATTCTGTTATAATGGGAAGAATTTGTTGAAATGAAGGTGAGAGTGAAAACATTATGACACAATCCTTAAAAAAAAGTTGGATAGAGAAGAGCAAAGTAAGAGCAAGGGGTTGTAAGGAAAAAAAAAAAATTAAAACTGGCAAGCAAGGAAAGAATATATGTATAAAAAAAAAGAGTGCAGGAGATAACTTTTAAAAGAAATAAGTTCATATTATGCCATTTCAGATGGTGGCTAGAGGAAACAGCAATAGATTAACTCAGGTAACTCAGGTTATCTTTGCTGTCCTTAAATTCAACAGGAAAGCTCACAAAATGACCACATACTGAGAAGTAGTATTAATGGGAGCATTTGCATAAGGCTGTAGGCCTTAAAAAGAAAAGAGATGCACCTACAGAGAGACTTCTGAAAAAACACCACTCTGCAAGACATTAACTGTAAGAGGAAGGAAGGTGTTAGTTTGCTAGTGAGTGGAGGCGAATTCAGTGTGCTACCAAATCAAATGCGTTTGCAGCCTTGTTTGCACCACTGTAACTGGGAAGATACAATCCACATCCCAAATCTGACTGTCGACTTGGAGGAGCTTGGATTTCCACGTGCCCCACTGCATTCCATTTTACTTTGGCCATAATGTGAAATCAAAGGAGGACTTCTCCAATGAAATGCAAGAAGTACAAAATATGAAGTCTGTTTATCACACAGAGTGCTACCTCATGAGTCTGAAGTGCCAATGACACTATTCATTATGTTAATTATTTCAGACTTTATCCACTAGAAACTAATACAGAAATCTAACAGTGAAAAAGAAATAGTGGCGCACTTTTTACACTCTTGTGTTGACTATATCAAGGGAAAATATTCTGATTTATAGCACTGAAGCAATATGAGGGAGAACTTGATGTTTTCTTGGTTGGTTGGTTTCTTTCCCTCCCAGTTCATCTTACCTGATGTTTCATGACGTTACAGAAAATGTCAAAATAGTCCTCTTCAGTTTTGAGATCTTCTTACTGTATCTATATTATTAGTGCTATCTGTCCTATGGTAACGTTCAGAAGTTAAAGAAACTACAGTATAAGTAGACAAGACAGCAAAGAGTGCAAGAAAGGCTTGCAGCATTCCTCTGCAGTACATATTTTTCACTCGTACTGCCTATCCACACTGACTGTCTACTGCAACTGTGCCAGGGGATGAATAAAGCAAGCACAGAAGAAATAGTCATCTTGACATGCAGGGGGAGCAGTGGGTTTCAGAGACTTAGCACCAATCCATAATTATCTATGCAGAGGGGAGATAGTACATATTACATGCATAAACTTGTAATTGTATTTCATCAGGCATTCCCAGGTACTGCCTGATAAGGGGTGTATCTGGATACATCAATCTAGGAAGGTTAGAAGAAAACAATCTCTCTACTATGCCCATATTATCTTAAAAGAGCAATGATTGTTTCTCCTCTTTGCTCACCTCATTGATATGTAGTTTTGTATACAGTGTACTGCTGTTGACTCCCTGGATGCATGCTAGCCTCTGCCTGCTTTATTTATTTGAGGTATAACTCACCTTCTGCAGTAAGATACTTCTTTACATACGTTCATTTTGACGACACGGGCATTCCAAGGGGACGTCTCTAAGATTTTCTCAGTAGCTAGAATATATCTCCTAGGCAGCCAGAAGTGCTGTCAGGAAGGTTTTAGATCCTGATCCAAAGGTCCAAGGAACATCCAGCCTCTTTCACTGATTTTGCAGGGGTTTGGATCAGGCCCATATTTAGTTAGGTTATGTGATAAAATGCTGGTCATCACACAAAAAGGACCCCTGAGGAGCAACGGCAGATAGGGAGCCCAAATAACACCCTGGCTCGGCTGCTCCCATGGCATTGTAGGATAGTGACGAGCACCCCAAAAGCTCATTCCTACCCCAAAAGATCCCAGGGAACAAGAGCAGGGAGGAGCCCCAGGGACCCTGCCACAGATGTGACCCTGACCCCTGTTCCTGAAGGGCTCTCCCAGGGAAACTTCAGCCCATGGGCCAGGGGACACTTGTCACCATGAGTCAACATGAGATGATCCCCAGCACCACACAGACTGAGGGGTCACTGCCATCAAGGGGATAGGGTCAGTATGGGGTGCAGGGGAAGGGTATTCTGGGATTTCACAGGATTTACTAAGGGATGTTTTAGGGATGAACCAAGGGTGGGCAAAGGGAGGGATCAAGGTGTTCTGGAGAGGAACAGGAGGAAAATAGAGGGATAAGTGGGTAAAGGAGCAGGTGGTGTGCAAGCAGAGGCTGGTCAGTGCACCTGCTTGTCCATGACCTGTTCCTGACCAGCACAGTGTGTCCTGGCTTCCACCAAACCACATTCCTAGCTATTTTTCTGAGTAAGGGTATCTCTGTCCTACATACAGAGGTGTGTCTGCATCTCTGTGACAGCCCCTGGGGCTGGGTCCAGGAGTCAGAGAGGTCCATTTGTCCGTGGTGCCAGAACTGGAGTGATCATGGGTGTAATTATTAGTGAAGATCCTTCTTGACAAGCCAGAGAGTAGCTGATGTGGGCTGGGGATTGGGGGGAGGATGTGTGTCTCTGAGAGTGAGACCACGGCAGATGGCAGTTGGATGGACCAGGGGTCCAGGCCAACTGCTGGAGATATTGTGAGGGCTGGGGGTGAACTGGGAGACCCACATATGTGTGTGCATATGCAAGAGCGTACCTGCAGCTAAAGTGGGTCTTCATGTGGCCTTGAAGGTTTGTATGTCCGTGTGCCAGCAACTGGGGAGACTGGGATCCAGGGGAAGCTCCTGGGCAGATTGACTGTCTGAGTCCAGCTACTGGAGCTGTCCACATTGTACATAGATATTTATAGATACCCACTAAAAGATCTTCACCTTGCTTAGCTAGAAAAGGGAGAAGGATGAGCCTGTTGGTGCTGGTGGTGTTTCTGTGAGTACTCTGTGTTGATCTGTGTGGCTGACTGTAAATATATGTATACAGGCCGTGCATACATGTGCTCCATCACCATGTGTTTATTGGGAATACAAACCCAGTCTTGCTGCTGGGTGGACCTGGGGGTGTGGAGGTGTCACAGCCTCACCCCTAACAGGTTTCTGGATTTGGCAACATCCTAACTTCTAGAAATCAAGGATTAATTAATTTACCCAAACCAAGTGCTGCATATCAAGGTAAGGAGCCTTAGTTGTTTCTGTATTTCCTGAGACAGTCTTAGAGCATACAAACATTTAATGGCATATATAAAATATAGCCATATTAAAATGAAGATTAGGTTTATGTGTCTCTTCTCTCTGTGTTTGTATGTATTTTCACAGGCTGTAGACTAAAACTACAACCTACATTATTTAAAGAAAGGAGTAAGCTATAACTAGATTCTCCAAGGAGATGGTGGCAAAGAAGTTTAGCGGCTCAGTTCCTAAATCTATTCTAAGATACAGCTAAAATCCTAGAGTCACAATACTTGGTTATTCTTCTGTGATCAATGGCCTTTTTGCCAGCACCAGATCTTCTGTTCTTTTTCTTCTCTCTTTTTTATGACTATCTTCTTGAGGCATGCTGAGTGAAAATAAATGGATAGGGGAAAAAAAAAAAGCACACTGCTTAATGTTTGAATACCCTTTAACAAGTTACTATAGAGACGACCTTCCCATTGATAATATAAAAATCAGTGAATTCAGAAGACTTCTAATTTACTTTGTAAAGTCAAATTCCATGTAAATATTCAAATTCTATGAAGATCAAATGTAGTTTAAAATTGCACTTTTCACAGTTCAAGAAAATTCACACTCAAAACACCCAAGAATCCAAAGTCATAGCCTGAGTGCCATGTCTTAGAGATAAGCAATGTTTATTGCATACCAGCACTGCCCTCCCCTTCAGAAACTCTCTAGTGAGGGAAGGGAAAGGAGGCACTTTAAATTCACACTTTCAAAAACTTTGATGACATGTTTGGCATTTCATCTCTCAGCTAAATGAGAAGTCAATTACTTTCATGGGCTATGAAGCTTTCTGAAAATTAAGATACTTCCTTTGTTCCATGGATGTCTACTGAAAAGGGTCTTACTGTTATTAAAGGATTTTGTCATGTCTTGTAATGGCAGTGTGCATGTAGGGGAAAATATTTATGTGTAGAAAGACCAACATAAACTTTAGGGGAAATAACACGCTTTCCAAAATAAACCAAAAAAGAACAAGTGAAATCTGTCAGATGATCATGCTGAGGAGGAGCTGGAACAACAGAAACCATAAGACCATACTGGTCCCTGAGTCTGCTGTGTACTTGGTATTGGGTCCTTATTCTTGATTCATACTTGGAAAACCAACCAGCAAGTAGTATTAACTTAGGCAGATCAACAATGCCACTGCTTTGTTGTTATCTGGCACATTTGTTGGCAGCCACTTTGTTTGTCTTTGTGTAGTTTATCACAAAGAATAATTTCAGATAGGCATTCAGAGTTCATTTGCAAAATACCCTTTTTCTGCTCTAGTGATTTTTTGGGGACCTACAAAACTCTGCCTTTCTCTAAAATTACTTCTTTCCATTATTATTTCCATGACTTATAACTATCTTAACAGCATCCAGATCTTTGTCAACATTGGTACTTATTCTTTCCAAGTAAGTCAACCTTTGACTGCAATGTAAAATCTAAACCATGCTATTAGGCATGTAAACAGTGACCGGCTCTACTGGTTGTATACTGCACTGTGATTATTGAATGTTTGTAGAAAGAAAGACCTGAAAACCAACAGAGCGTCTAAAAATCTAAAAACATCTCTAAGACTTTTAGTCTGGACTTTTCCAGTTATTTTCAACATTTCAGTGAGAACAAAAGAAACTACATAATTTCATTTAGAGATATTTTCTTCCAATTTGTGGAGATAATTTGATTATTATTACCTTATAATTTAAGGCTAGATTCTGAAAATACCTTATTCTTTACTCTATTTCACAGAAATCAAGGTACTGTTCAATAAGAATGAGGTTATCAGGAACTAGCCCTGCTGGAGAAAACCTTAGGCAAAACGTGTGTTCACACAAACCATTCATTAAGTGACTGTGAATAATGAAGAAATTAATAGAAATTGCTGTCTATTCACAGACAATTCAGTAACAGGTTGGCTTTGACAAACTGTTTGCTACAAATAGTTCACACCAGCAATGCATATAATCTCTCCAGCTGTATGCATATTTTGGATTAATAGATTTTTTTTCAGACCCATTTTCCCCCTACATCATCGGTTTGTTTTGTTCTGTTTGTACATTTTGCACAAAATTGCTCAGCTTGTGGTCTATAGCCGGCAATTAACACCACTTAACAGCTGTTAAATAGGGTAATCGCCTGTTGTTATCCTCATGTAGCTCAATTCAGGCACTAATTGCTCTCAGTGCACCACTCATAAACTCAACAAAACACCAGGTATGATTGCTGAAGATGGTCTGATGTGAAATGGGTTTTCCTTTCCCCCCTAGTAATCAGTTCGACGGGTGACTAACACCTACCGAGAGTGGAAGAACGTGGGAACACTGGAAAAGATTTCCTCTTGTGGAAAGCAGGGGCTTGTGAGCCCACAGCTGGTCAGGTTTAGTGGATAAGAGGAATTGCAGGTAAAATCACAGGCAGCAACTAGTGCCAGTGTGAACGGCGCTGGCTCTATTGCTGCCCTGGTTTGAAGAGAGAGAAGGAAATAAATTATGAAGCACAGCGTCCTGTGTGATCCCCTCATCACTCCTGAATGGATGGCTAATGCTTTCTCATTCCTTCTTCTGACTACTATTCTGAAGATATTTTTAATGCAGATGAAACAGAAATATTTTTCCTATTAAAACTGACCGCTTAAAACCAGAAGAATAATAGTGGTGGAAATAAATGGAATGAAATGAGTTAATTAATAAATTAACAGAATTAAGTTGTGATTGTGTTACATTATTTACTTATGGAATACGTTTAATGTACTCTTTTTGGTGAAGTATTCTTGAAGCACCAGTAATCAGTAATGTGAGTGTATTTCAAATAGATGCACATCTTCTCTTGCCCTGCAGCTATGAGTAGAAAGGAAATATGCCTCCTAATACAAATGAAATGTGCTTTTTAATTAATGGGGAACGTACAAGGGCAGCAGTCAAAAGTAGAAGAGGTGTTTTTTATTCACTGTACATATCTCTTTGCCAAATATTGAATGTGGTTCTAGAATAAGTAATGTAAAGCGAATCATGATGTCTTAAATTTACCTATGGCCCTTGTGCTGGTTACTTATGCCAGATACTTGAGAAACGCTCCTGGATGTCATGTTTCCTCTATTTCAGAGAGCTACTAGCTTTACTAATCTAATTAGAAAACATAACAATGACTTGTAACTCCCAAAGAGTTGGATAAGAAGTCTAGGCCTTCCATACCACTGGAAGTTAGTTTTCTCCATGTACTTCAGGACAAGCTCATGCAAGTGAAAATATAAAAAATGTTTATTGCACTGAAAAGAAAACTAAGAATCTCCTTGTTTTTTCCTATGTATTAAATTATACACTTGAAAAATTATATGTGCATTGGAAGGAACAATGTTTGATTGCCTGTAAAGTGTTGAAATAGGATGTTATTCAACTTTCCCTTCAAGACAATTTAAATGTTTTAGCTAAAGATCCAGACAGGAGGGTTGAGGTTTATTGACTCTGCTATGAGCTAACACCGAAAATAAGACAGAAAACATTTTGTTTACATTGATAATTGGTTTTCTTTATTGCCTTTCTGTTAATCTGGCAGGGTTGTTTGAATGCTGTTTGCATACGTGTACATGTATTAGGTTCAAGCATCAATTTCAGGATCCATAACCCTTGCATATAATTCATATTACACTCCCACCCCCAAAACTAACAACACAAACCCCACCAGCAAACCCCAAACAACAATAAAGAACCTGAAGCAACACAAATAACTTGCAAGTTCAAATTCACATATATTGAGTGAAATTGAAATGCATCTGTTACAGGTCAAATCTATTTCACTGTACAAATTTGTACAATGACTGTATGCTCGTTTCTGTTAAAACATTCTGCATCAGCAGAAGAGAAATGCGGAAGTTTAGCAGGAATTCATTGTTTTGACTGTGAAAATGATGTGTCTAAGCATAATGCTTCTGTCTGCAATCCTAATTCCCAGAAGTTACAAATCTGAGCTGAGTCCTTGGGTTCCCATGCAGCAAAGGGAAAGAATTACAGCTTTAATAATAGCCAGCCTGCTGATCAGAGAGACCTACATGGCTTTCAGCAGTTCATATTAACAAGGTCTGAAACCTGGGTTGTCCCCCGTATTATGTGTGTCTACATCAGAATGAGGTATAACATGAGATGGTGATTTTTCAAGTTGAAACCTCCTGATGAACCTGCCTTGATCATTTGTTTACAGATAACTCACACACTACTCTGAACACTCAGGATAGTGTTACCTATTCGTACCTACTAGTTTGGTCATTAGAATAGTCATCCAGAAAGGAGGATGGGATTTTGAAGTTTTCCCTCCACTAGTTTAGTAGCAGTTCCTCAGGGTTCAGAGAACACCTCTCTTGGTCCAGAAATTGCACACACATTTTCATGTCCTTATAATTCGTCATTTGCTTGTTACAGCACGCTTCAATCCTTTGCAACCTGCTGTCTCTCCACATTTCCCCAAACTCTGCAGCAATATACCACAGCAGATACACTCTCTCATAGGTATCAACATAATATTGCCTAGTAAGGTGGAAACAGAAACATTCCAGCTTTTCCAGGAGTTGCTAAAGTCAAAACAGACAGAAAAGATTTCCTGAAGCTGTTATGCGTAACAGAGGAATTTGTTGCGCTAAGCAAGTGCCTAATATACCTATAGCTGTGGTTATTGCATATAATCTCAAAGGGATTTCCATTAAATGGACCATCCAAAATCCCATGAAACTTCAAAGAAAAAATCCAGTATTTAACTGAGTTTGGGATAGAATACAGAACTGGTATGGCAGATCTGCATGAGAAAAAGAAAAGGAAATAAAGGAAGCTGTGAAAATTCATTTTCTTCTTTGTTTTTGCTTTGTTCATTCCCTCTCTTCTGAGTGTTTAATAAATTTCTCAGATGTTTTACAGCACTGTTTGCAATGGGCATAAGCAAGAGATAACTTTCCAAAACACTGGCCATGTTTCACATAACATCATCAGTCTATTTCATTAAAAGCATTGAAATTCAAGCAGTTAACAAAAATTTGCATCCAAATGTTATTTTTATGTTTGTAATTGGCATTATTAGGCCCTCTTCCCAAGCACATCAAATTCTATTTCAGCCCAAGTAGGGCAGGATCAGTATCCAGCAGACTAGCAGTAATGTGGACTTTCTAATTCTGTTAACGAGAAGTTGAAGGTAAAATCAGATACTGTTTAAATAATTTGGCTGAAAGCTTCAAATTCAGCAAAAGTGGCCAAAGGAAAAGTATAAATTACTTCTGTGAAATGCCACATTTGTCTGTGAGGGACGACTACTGGTGAGAAATAAATGACTACATAGGAAATCAACTTTGATATTAGAAAGAACCTGTAAGGTCCGGGAAGTCTCTCATTTATGGGTTATTGATAAGCTTGATAAATCAAGAGTTTATTATAGACATAACTGAGTTCTTCATTTGATTCACCACTAAACAAGAAAGACTTCTACACACCTTTAATTGTTTTTTTTCCAAAAGATCTTAGGCAAGTTCAGAACTAATGTGTAATTCTGAACAATGGTGCTTCAGTTCAAATAATAAAAAAGGTAATTAAACCCATGCTACCTGCTAGTGAAGTACATTAAGTTTTGGTTTTCTTAATCTTGTTCTTTCAAAAACCACAAACATATAAATCTAAAAATCCACAGCTGAAATATGTCATATAGATCTATGTCTGACTTGCTTTACAAAAGCCTCTTTTTTGATACCATATGCAATGTGGACAATTATTCTGTGACAAATAACGGCATTTAAACTGATAGTGAAACCTACCACATTAGTATGGGTTAAACCCTCCACATCTTTTCTATCCTGAAACAAAACTAAAGGGAATTTCCATATGAAGGGTGCCTATCAGATGTGGGCAGTGTGCTTCTCTCTGTAACACCTTGTGGGAAGGAGTCCTGGAGCAGATTGTGGTTAAGCCTCATTAATATTCTCTGCTACTGAAGAGCAATGGCTGCTGGCAGTTTAGCAGAAATCATGTCAACCACTGACACTGTTCTGGCCTTGAGATGTATAAATCAGTTACTGCTGTCTTATTTCCACAGCAAGTGAGCAGATGTATGATGGGATGGTAAGGTTATGCTTTCACAAACTTTTGCTTTACAGGCATGCTGGTTTCAGGAATTTCTGTTGTCTAGCTACATTTTCTTATTCTTGCATTTCCCTTGCAGTTATATCACTAATTATGAAACCAGATTGGAAAAAAGCAAGTTGTTAGCTTGCATTGGTTTACTGATCATTTTAATCCAACAGTTCTTAGAATATCTGTGAGGGATGAGTGCAATTGTAGGTTGCAGGAAGTCTTTCTTGCCATCAGGAAAAGTATCTGGAATCGTATACCAAGTTACAGTTTTAAAACGCCTGTTTAAAGTTGCAAGATGTGCTTCAGACAATGGATGGGGAACTGTTTTTCTGAAGAAGGTGAGTTCCCTGCTTCAATAGAGAAAGAAGATTTTCAGGATTATTCCAAATCCTAAAGCTCTTCTTTTTCAATAAAAACAAATGTGTGCTAACAAATTTGTAAGAGCTCTGCAGAAGTCTCTGAAACAGAGTCTGTAGAAATACAGAAAAAGCATTTTTGTTGCACAGCTATAGAAACACATTCAGTGCCTCCCTCCACTGAAGCCAATGACAAGATATGTAGTCATTAGAACAGAATCATAGACTCATAGAATCGTTTAGGTTGGAAAAGATCTTTAAGAGCATCAAGTCCAACCTTTAATCTAAAACTGCCATCCCACCACTAAACCATATCCCTAAGCACCTCATCTGCCTGTCTTTTAAATACCTCTAGGAATGATTACAATAAGAACAGTATGGGATTATTAGTACTTATTACTTTTCCATTAAAAATAGGCATTTAATCCTTTCTTTCTCCTGGCTTGTCTTACTCCAAGGTGTTTTATACTCCCAAAATCTAGGAGATGTTGGGAAGGTGCTGGGAAGGAAGAAAATTCTTTTCCACATAGAGCACAATTAGAGCATGTAATTTATTGCCAAAAAATGTTATGATGGTCAAAAATACAAATGAGTTCAAAAAGGAATTGGACGTATGCACGCACAAAGAATAAGTCTTTAATGGCTGCTAAACATGATTCTGAGGATGTAGTCTCTGGTTTGGAAAAGTCCCTGAACTGCGCATTAGGGAAATTTGGCAGCTGTATGAGGACCAGAACTGCTCTATCTAAGCCTTA
>NW_009260692.1:579380-595211 GCF_000687185.1 Egretta garzetta
TTTTGCTCTGACCATTTAGTAGGGATAAATGCAATTTCTGTATTCCCTATATGGCAGCTCTCATGCTGCTTCAAATATTTCCTGTGCTGGATACAACTTAGTTAGATTACCGCTGTGTGACCAGACTCTGAGTTAAAGAATGGAAAAAGAAAAGGAATGCAGTAGAGACAGTATACTATTTGCAGTAAATTTTTGTTAAGCACATCAGTGTTTTCTTTCAGTCCCTTAATTTTGTTGCTTGAGTCCCTTGTGCATTAATCTAGTTGTTAATCTAATACAGACAGAAAGTAATTTTAATTATCTAATTATTATTTTCTACTCAAGAACATTTTAACTGCTGATATTTGGGGTTGTGCTATTGAAAGGAAATGCAAGAGGCATCTAGAAGACTTCTGAACAGACAACGGGTTTTGTTTTTCTTTTCAGCAAAATGGGATATTTTCCCTAATAGGGAACAAAAAGCCTATTTTGAAATTTTATGTGCTGGCACTTACTTTATGCTATTTTTCATTTAGCATCTGCATAACCTTTAATTAATATTCAGGTTGCTATGACAGTTATCAAAACAAGAATAAGTTCACTGTTCAGTGGTGACTTTCATACATTATAACTATGTAACTAATTATAAGCAAGGGAACATGAAATGACATCACATGCCTAATGGAGGAATCCTCTTTGAAATAGACTGTTGTGTATTAACAACAGTCCTAAGCCCCACCCCAGCTGCTTGCTCACTCTCCCCTCCAATGGGATAGGGGAGAGAATGGGGAGAGTAGAAGTGAGAAAACTCATGGGCTGAGATAAAGACAGTTCAATAGGGGAAAGCAAAAGCTGTGCATGCAAACAATGCAAAGCAAGGAATTCATTCACCTCTTCCCATGGACAGGCAGGTGCTCAGCCATCTCCAGGAAAGCAGGGCTCCATCACGCGCAATGGTGGCTTGGGAAGACAAACACCATCACTCCAAATGGCCCCCTGTCCTCCTTCTTCCCTTGGTGCTATATGTTGAGCATGACACCGTATGGTCTGGAATAGCCCTTTGGTCAGTTGGGGTCAGCTGTCCTGGCTGTGCCCCCTCCCAACTCCTTGTGCACCCTCAGCCTCCTTGCTGGTGGGGTGGGGTGAGAAGCAGAAAAGGCCTTGACTCTGTGTCAGCCCCGCTCAGCAGTAATGAAAACATCCCTGTGCTATCAACACTGTTTTCAACACAAATCCAAAACATAGCCCCATACAAGATGCTATGAAAAATATTAACTCTGTCCCAGCAAAAACCTGTACATAAACATACCCTCAAAAACAATGTTAGAAATGCCACGGTTATTTTGTTCAATGTCCCGTCTCCAAAGTCACTAACTGACTAGAAATTTTGTAGGCAAGCTGGACTCCACTGGTAAAGTTTCTACATTAAAATTAGGCAAATGAGCATTGCACCATCAAAACCAATCATCTGCAAAATCAAGTTATTATTCTGAAATTACTGATGTTTACTTTTTAAACCTTCCAGTACTTATTTAGCAGCAATGATATTTTCCTATCTTGGTGTTATATAGGGAATTTTAATTAATTAACTTATCCAATCATCTATTTTGTAAAACTCTTGAAATATGATTATGTAGAGATTTACAGATTATATCTGCCATTTCTGTAAAAATATTTTCAAACCTATTTGGGAATCTACATTTTTTTAAAACCTGTACCAAAACTTAAATGCTTAATATGTTTAGACATCTTTTAAGGACTACACTAGGTGGCTTTTTTTTTTCTTTTTTTCAACTTTAGCCCAGATTCATCCCACACACTTGTGCATATAGTGGTGTAGGTAGATGTAACTTGTTAAAAACACTTCTGTAGGGTCTGAAATCAGAAAATATGTCCACTAAACTCTTACATAGAAGCAGCCTAAAGAGATCCAAGTTTTAACCATTGAAATCTTGTCTATGCTGAGCAGTGATGTATCTGGATTTTGTCAAAAAATACCAAGTATCCAGCCTGATGCGGTAGATGTTCATTTAGCTATTGGGTCTCTACACAAAATAAAGACAGAATATGATGCTATTCGTTGCATAAGACTTATGTCCAGTAACTCATCAGGTAGGATATTCTTGTTAATGTGCACATCCAAGTTTAGCTCCCTCATCTGCCTAAGGACATTTTATTTCCAAGATAGACCAAAATCCTTTCTTACCAATGGCTATTTCAAAAAGTTTTGTTCATAGCTTTTTGCTTCACATTCGTAGTGCTATCTTGCTGTGCTAATACACCAAATGTCATCCAGGCTCACTTGGTAGGAGCAGTTGTATGAAAATCCTGAAAACACACTAGGACTTTCCAATTAACAGAATCTTTTACACAGCCTTCTAATATATAACCTGAAAATATTATAATGTCTTTAACTAATGAAATGCAAATCACATGGGCTGGCACAACAGATTCACCTAAAGCCTTTGCACATACGGGTTCCAGATTCACAAGAACTAGTGCAATATAATTTTAGGTAGAATTTCCCTTGGAGGAAAATTCTGTGAAACACTAGTCATTAGCAACTGTCTTACATCAATATCCTCAGCATGCCTTTTTCTTAGACTGTGCCAGTTCCCTGTTTTCCCACCAGGATCCCATGCCATACCAGTTTTCTAGAATCAAAACTTCCTCCCTAATGGGTTTTTGTGGAAAAAAAAAAAAAAAAAAAAGTGTTATGTTTATACCACAAGCAGTCAGTGTAATCAGGTCTATTATATTCTTTCCAGTAATGTTACATAATATAAAATTATGGTTATTCTGAGTTAGAAATGTAGGTCTAAGAGTACATTGACACTGCAATTTGACATAGATACCAGACTATCCTGAACACTGCAATCAGTCTACCATGTCAGCAGAAAGCTCAATGCAGGTTAATAAACTCTGCTGAGAGGAGATGTTTCTAGTGTTGTCTAACTCGCTGCATTTGCTTTGCTCTCTGTATACCCTTGCTCTTAAAAAAAAGTGGGGTTTTCCTTATTCAGTATGCACAGAGCTTTGCAGTCAATTAAAACTGAAACAGCAAAAGAAATCTAAGGCTGAAACCATTTGGATCCCTAGTCTATCATTATCATAAAGTTGCTGGTCAAAGTTTCCCTTGAGCTCTTGTAAAGACAGTAGAAAATAAAACCAATAATAATTTTGCCTCCATGACTGAATGATTGCCAATTTAAGTGGAAAACTAATATTCATAACGAGGGAGCTATTTCTTATTACAGCAACATATATTGTATGTGACACCCATCATTGATGTGACCCCACTGATTCAAGAATGATTTTTCTAATGAAATTTAGGAAAAGAAAAAACTATATGTCTTCAGTCCTACACGTCAGTATTAATACTTGTGCATCTCATACCATCTCAGAGATTTATCTCAGAGATAAATATCCTTTGAATGCTTCCCACTCTACATTCTCAAACACAGTGGAAACAGAGAGGCATGGGAACTTCAGCATTAGAAAATGGTTTGCCTTCTCAGGGTCAGAATGACTTTTTATTGTGTTGTTCCTGAAAAACCTTAATGGAGTGCAGAGCTCAACAGATAAATACAGACAGCCAATGTAAAAAAGGACTAGAAATCAGATGTACTTTCTGACATTTACTGTAATATCTCTCGATTTTTTTCCTGGTCCTTGCTATGCTTGGAAGTGGAGCAACAGAAGAAAGGTGAATCTAACTGCCTTGTCTACATCTTTTCTTCGTTCATCTTTTATATATGCTTCAGGAAAAGCTAGGGTATGCAGTGACTGAAATGTGTTATTCACCTTATTTGTAGAACGGCTGCAATGTGTAGCCACTGGATAAGTAATTTATGAAAATGTTGGCCCTTCAACGGACTTTTTGAAGATTCCAAAGGACCTTTTATTTGTTCTTAAGGAGCACTCACAATGTCTAACTTCTGGGTTTAAGTTAGGTAACTTTCCAGTCCTGCTATTTAGTCAAAGGAAAGAAATAGGTTCCACTTGAGTGGAGCTGAGTTAGTCAGATTCCAGCTTTGGGTTGCCCTTAGAGAGGCCTTTTTCTCCACTGACTGAAGAGGGAAACTGAAGTGACTCTTCTGCTAATGTAGGGCTCTGATGGATGAATGGCGAGAGCTTGCCTTAGAATGGTACACCCACCTCTCCATCTTGCTCTCACTTGATGGACTCCTGACCTGCTCATTAATCAATTTCTGAACCTCTCAGCTTTTTACAGTAAGATATCACTGATACCACTTTTCCTTGAGACATCCTGTTATAAACTACAGATGCTGATTGATGGGTGGGAATGGCTTAACTCAGATGGGTGGCCAGCCTCTGTCTATGCTCTACCCTTGCTGCAGGGACATCTGAAATGGACATTAATCAAATCCTGAGTAACAAGAGTTTATGGTGCAATTTTCTGAGGGTAAAAACCCTAACTGAATTTAGCCTGCAATCAGGAGGTGAGTGACAAAGAGCTCAGAAATCTGTGCAGCAGTTTGAATGGACAGGAAAAGGTAGCAACTTGATCAGTTGTTTCAAGTGACACCATCCTTGCTTGCCAGCTAAGCCTTTAGCTAGCGAAGACAGATCCATAACACTGGAGAGTGCAAATAGCTTCTTTAACATTCCTCTAATCACCTACTTTCCTACTGAGACTGCATGCACATGTTCCATCAGTTCCTGTCATGATTGACACTTGTTCTACATGAGCAGCACTGAGATCTTTGATTCCTTATGCAGAGATTATGAATGAGCTATGAGACAGCTATGACAAAGGGTAGTTATGGCATGACCAGAAGACTGCAAACTATCAAAACATTGCACTTTGTATGCATTCATTAGGTACTTTTAAACTAAACATTCAATATCACAAACATACATTTGCATACCTGATAAATTATTTGCAAGTTTCCAATTTTATATTCAATTAATATTAAGCAAGCCATGAAATGTGGTGAATTTCAATGAATAACGCTTTAATTTGTTTGGGGTTTTTTTAGTATCACCCAAAAAGCCACAATGAGGGAAAATCAAAGTTTTGCACCTAATGACCTAGCCTCACAATCACACTTCAAAACTTCATTATCCCTATTGTCTCAGGCTAAAATTATTTTTCTGTGCCATCTTCTAATAAAACAAAGAGTAATAGAAAAAATATGTTAATATAATTAAAAGACTAAAATACAAAGAGGGAAAATCATATAAATCTATATCCTGCCCTTGGTTGTTTTTCTAGTATCTATATATGAGGAGGATTAAAATGGAGTTGTTTATGAACAAATTATTACGAGCTATTAATTTAAAGGCAGAAACACAGAAGTCATAATTTGGATTTAATTTTTTAAGAATGTAATTTAAATTGTTTCCATTCTGTTTCGTGCTCAGTCACCACCAAACTGTACCACTTGTGCAGATTTCTTTTTTGCTTTGGACAAATATTAAAACCATTTGAAGACCCATTGTGCTGTGATTAATGCTGACATACACACATATGGCCATCTTGTAATGATGAAACAGAGAATTCTACGTTGAATAGAGAATTTAGAGCTGACAGCATGGTTATTGGTATGATAATTGGTCTGATAGAAGGAATCGGTTTTGGGATGAAGAGTCTATGAAAAGATATGGCTATTAAAAAAAAAAGAAAGCAAAAAAAAAAAAAGAAAGCCTGTGCTTCAGGGGTGTTATAGGATTCATCTCACTTATTCACTCCACTCAAGAGTTAGGCTAGTCATTGATCCATCTTTCCTATGCGTTAGACATCTACCATAATTTGCGTAAACTTCTCATGGATGATGCCTGTTTCTTCTATTTACTGTAAAAGCAATCTGGGTGACTGGTTAAATTAGAAGACTAAATTTTTGTGGTTAAAGCTAGATGATCTAAATCCCACTTTTCATGCTACTTTTGATCTGAAAAATATTGGCTTTTTTTAACTGGACCTCAGTCATTTACAAGTGATTTTTGACATAATAAAAGCTATTAAAAAAGAAATAAAATAATTTAAAAAGGAGAGTAGAAGGAAATTATACTCTGAATTTTCCCGGTCCAATGAGGCTATGTTATTTTTGCATTTTTTGATTTGATATTTCACCTTCCTGAGTTTCTGAATTATTTTACTTAGTGTCTTTTCCTCCTTCCTGTATAGCTGCGCATTATGTTTCAGAAGCAAAGCACTATATTAAGAGTATTAATTGCGCTATCCTGCAGAAAGTATACAAAACAAATCCACTAAAACTTTTGTTTTATTGTTTTAATTTTAACTAGACCCAAGTGTGAAATGCGAAAGACTAACAGCTCTTTCAGAAATGACATTTTCAAGCTGTCGCTTCTTTATCACAGCAGAAGGGTGCCATGGCCTCGTCTTGGCTCCCAGTGCTGGATCCAGGCTCACTTAAAAATGCCTAACTTTCTCAGTGAACTGCCAGCATTTTGCCCTAACATCTGGGTGATACTCAGAAAACCATATTTGCTGTCAACAAATTCCCTGGAAAACCAAGGGAGGCTAAGAACTGTTGAAGGCTCCTAGAAGTATGATATTTTGCAGGCATTGATGCAGTCTAGATTTCGTGAAGAAGATGGTCAGTTTTGTGTTCAGTGTTAATGTGTACTGCTCCTCTCACTGCTGACTGAAGGGACTGGGCATGCAGGGCCCTGGGGATGTGAAGGCACTCCCATCATTAGTAATGTTGGTTCTCAAACTGCCACATCTGACCAGGTCTCCCCCATCCATCAGTGACAGCCAAAGGACAGTCTGTGTCTCCAGGGTTTACTAATTTGATCTTCATCCTTGCAGTGGCAAAATTTAACTTTGCTTACACTGCTAAGACACACTGAACTGACTCTTCTTATATTAGCAGTAAAAATGTTTCTAAAAAATTCTTGGTGAATCATTTGTTATCCCAGGTTGGAGTCAATGATTACTTTCTTTATTCTACTTTTAGAGTGAATTACAGCATGTAATTGATTATTTTAGGCGTATTTCTATACTGGGTCTGGCTGGGATGGAGTTAACTTTCCTCATAGCAGCCCATAATAATAAATAACAAACCAATAACAAACTGTCTTTATCTCAGATCCTGAGTTTTTCCATCATATTTTCTTCACCTGTCCTGTTGAGAAGGGGGAGTGAGAATGTCACCGGGTGGGGGTCTGGCAGCCAGCCAAGGTCAACCTCCCCCACTCTAGAGTTTAGTACCAACAGAAAACTTTCTAGTGAGTTACAGCTGTTCTGTGTGCTCCATGTGCCATATTCATCAAGGACTTAATGCATATCTTTATTTCTTTCCTGCTCTTATTTTCACTGTGTGTGAAAATTATATCACTTGTTTTTCTGGCTTGTGCCTACTGGAAAACTTGCAGGTAGTTAATAATAATTTTATAATTGAGAAAAACCTGTACTTCATGCTTGCTGATAAAAGCACAAGTGGGTGTCCATTCAGTAATTCAGAGAATGTTGATAAAAATAGCCATTTACAACAGAAAGAAGATAAATAAGCAGAGATGTCACTTAGCTATTAAATGCCAGAAGACCAATAGTGTCTACCGTCTATTCCTTGGTGAGCCCCCCTTGTCTGAATAGTTTATAGTAACAATGACAACAGGTTTTCCTTTAGACAGTTTACTTGTTTATTTTTATTATTATTATTATTATTATTGGTTATACGGTTTATATTTGAACATTTATTTTATTTACATTTTAGGAGATAGATCATTATTCTGTATTTTAAGACTTACAGATCAGTTTACAGAGTCAGAGAATATTAGCCAAATTTTAAATCTGCATGACTGATGAAGTGCTTTTCAGTATAAATAAATGTTTACTGAAAATCCACAGACACTCATGGACAGATCTGCAAAGGAATGGCCAAAGCTGGGAGACTGAAAACTTCTGTCGCTCAGGTATCTCAGGAAGATAGGAAATTTCATTCTTATACATAGCACTCATTACAGAGTCATAATCAACTCTATGCTGTGACAGAGATATTGTGTGAGTTGGACAGTTCATAATTGTGCTTTAGTTAAAACATAGCTATTTTCTTTCTTTGGCTAGACAACGGGAGGATTTCTATTGCATTTATGGTAGGGACAATGTAGATGTGAGCGATAATGCACTAACATGGAGGAATGTCGCTTTAGACTTTGCTCTTGCCTAGAAAGGTTGGACCAGATGATCCTCGAGGTCCCTTCCAACCTGGTATTCTATGATTCTATGATGCTGTGATAAAATGGAGGAAACATTACCTTTTAATTCATCTCTAGGCTTCCACCACTGACTTAAACTGGAGATATCTTTGGAGGTCAAGCATCATAAAGTTTTACTTTCACCCACATTTATAAGAGAAGCTCTGCTGCTTTTAGTCTACTTATGGCAGATGTTAAGTGAAAACATTTGCAAGTCTCAGACTCCTTGTATTTTCCAGTGTATTCCTGAGAAAGGCTCTCAGACCTTCCTGTCCCACTGCTGCAACAACTAAGCAACTTGACAGGCTTTGGAGAACCTGTGAAACTTCTCTTTTCATACCTCAGCCCCTGACTAAGTGAAGGAACTCAGCTTGTCCAGCTAGTTTGCTGCACCACAGGCTAGCTGCTGAAAGCCCCAGATGCAACTGCTTTACCTTCATGGAGGACTTCACCTGGGTAGCCTCCAGCTGGGGACGCACCAGCCACTGTTGCCTGGAAAGGAAGCCTTCAGGAAAAGGTCACACCTCAAGACTTCCTTCCAGCTGCCTCACTCCAGTGAAACTGCTGGTTTTTGTTAAGAAATTAGGTCTGGGATCGTTTGTCCACTGAACTGCAATTACACATTTAGGCACATTCTTTCTTCTGACAGACTGAGCAGCTCTAAATTGTGCCACCCTTCAGTATATGAGAGAGGACCAATATCACGAGCACTGGAAATGGCTAGGATCTTGCTGCAATCTGCTTTTCCAGGTCAGTAGTTTGGAACAGGTTGTTTTACAGCATTAGGCTACAAAAGAAGATGTAAATTAAACCCAAAGATTTTTAGTAGTGGTTTTCACAGCAAACCACATACACCACTTGTTAACACTGGTTTTCAGTTCACAATTCACATGATCATGGTTAATTAGTTGTATGAATTATTAATTTAATAGTCAGTACACAATACTAAAAACTTCTTAATTCATGTTTTTTATATATGGCCATCTACACACATGAATATTTTCTGGGATTCACTTTATCATGAAAATATAGTATTTCTAACTAATAATTACTGTGTTCTCATTTAGGACGAATTTGAGATTTTACAGGCCACGTTTTAGCTCATAGTTCCATGTTGTCCACTTTTATTTTGCTAGCTGGAGAGTAAAATCTCATGGTGATCAGAACTGGTTCTACATTTGATCAAAATAATGGCTTAACAGGCTAAATCAAAAGGTCTCCAGAAAAAAGAAATGAATAATTGATTTTTTAATGCATACACAATACCCATTAAAATCAGGATACAAATTGTGGTATTTCTAGCAATATATGACCAAACTTAAAGTTGCTTTAAAAATATGTGCATATGTATGAATAAAATGTGATCCAATTTGAGTAATAAAGTGTATTTTTTATCTGAGGATGTTGTAGCAGTCCAGTATGAAACAATAGCACAATCTGGGCTCCTAATAATAGCCAGTATGCTCATTTAGTCCTAACTTGGAGCAAAAGGATCAGTGAGTGCTTCAGAGCTGCTGTGCTACGGTTCTGTGAGAATTTGTCACTTGACTCCTACTGACACCGGTGGGATTTGCAAAGTTGGGATTTGCAAGGTAAGGAAGTCTGACAGTACTTTTCATTTATCTCAAAATCCAAATAAGTCTTACTGGCTCTTTCTAAAGCATTGTAGAACATTACATAAAGAAGGAGGCACATGGCAATTATGCTAATTCCCTTCTTCCTTCAAACATCTTTCTGAATTATTTCTTAAAGAAAGTGATCTTGCAGAAAAGGAAAGTGCCATTGCTTTTCTTATTCTCAGAAACATCCAAATGTCCTTTGAGAAAAATTAAACAAACACATGAAAAAAAAAATTACAGCCATTATTTGCTCTATCTAGCCTGCAAATACGAGGACTTTTTGGTCTAAATGTCATGAGTGACCTTCACTAGGAAAATGCTGTGCCTTACATGACAACGACTTATTTTATTCTAGTACCTGACAAGAAAAAGGGCTATATAAGAACACTATTTCCAGGCTTCAGATTAATAAAAAGGAACAATTTTTTTAACCAGTAGCAATTTAAAATATTAAAAAAATAGAACTATGCACTTGCAAAGTGGATGTCTGAAACCTGGAGCTGGGTAAATTTTGGAAGTAGAAGGATAGGTTTGAGTTGAATATCCACAGAGTATACATTAGTTTTTATTTATACTGGTAAAAAAAATAATACTGATTTGTTAGTGAGATCATATGAATTTATTAGATAGTGCAATTTGATACTATTTCCTCACACGGCTCATAGAAAAAAGTGGGAATAACAGTTATACCACAATGCTAACATTTTGTGGCAGATTTTGTGATAAAAATATCATCTCTTTTACCAAGCACAAGCAGGATTTTCAGGGATTATATTAGCCACTTCCTTTGCAGTATTCAGACCAGTCTGGTTAGTTCACAACATATACACAGGTCTTGTTGGCATTCAACAAAGATAAAAATTGAACAGCAAATTATGTTGGCAATTCCATGTGCAGAATACAAGTTACAGAATAACCTTTTCATCTGGAATTGTTGTCTACTAATTGTTTTCAAATTCCAACATTTGCCTCTAAACATAAGTGAAAAAAATCACTTTTTTGTGTCGTATGCTGGTTTCCACTTCTTTACCAAGCATACCTTATTCACAGTACCTTGGGTTTAAATGGGAGTCTCCATCCAGGAGAACAAATTTTTATCTATTCCCTCATATATAAGCAATAAAGAGTACATCAAACCAATGTAAACACAGAGGTTACTTTGTCAGCATTTCTTTTATTTAATGCCTTGCGTGGAAAGTTCCATATTTCAGTAATCCACTAGCTTGTATTTCATTACCATTTTCACCCAAATCTGATAGCATTTTGTGTCAGAAGGGATCATGGTAATAATTAAAATGGACCATCTTACATAGCACTTAGAGTATTTCCACAAGAAATCCTGCAACAGGACTATCTTTCTTCCATGACTGGCATCTCTAGTGATTTTATCACAAGTTTTGTGGCTATTTAGTGTTATTCTTTGAAAGTTTCAGATCTTGGAAATACTTCATTATATATGAATTTCAACTTTCTTTCAAAAAGATAAGCCTTAAGGATTCCAAATTCGCAAGGTCTGATTTTCTTGGATATTAGTTTTTAAATATTGATTTTCAAAAGTATCTCATGATCCTTGGCAATATGTGATGTTAAATTCACCTTCTTTCCCAGTATGTAACCCAATGCTGGAAACTAACAGCACATGTCTGATTTTGCTTGTTTTCTTTAGGGTGACTTCCATCCATGGTTTTTAGGCAGAGATTTGAGAAACCTTGCAAAGACTGTAGCTCCTTTTATATTTTCTCTTGTATCTATTCTAGTAAGCTTGTCTATTCCCAGCTAGCTGACCAGGGGGGCTTTCATACAAACTCTTGTAATATGGTCAGGCTGGAGGCCTGCCAATGGAAATGTCTCTTGCTCACTAAGACACATAGGTCCCACTTCATTTGTGCCTCACTGGTGTGCTACATGTACCTTATGCAACATTTGTCTGCTTCATTCTTGCCGTGTGATCATATTAAATTTTATTATGGATTACTTTTAGCTTTTTTTTTTTAATTTTTGAGCAGCACTGCTTATCGTTAAATTTTATTATGGATTACTTTTAGCTTTTTCTTTTTTTTTTAATTTTTGAGCAGCACTGCTTATCACCTCTACCTGCAGCATGAAGCCACCTTGCAGGGTCCCTGTAGGTGTAAGTCTCACAATTGGTCCTCTCCTCCCTCACCCCTGTCCTTTTGCTCTGTCCTAGAGTTTTGGATATCTTGACGCATACTAGACCCATTGAGTCCCATTTGTCACCCCTTAGGATGTGACAAATTTGAGCAGTAGGGGAGAGAACAGTCTGTGAGTGGATGTGGTCACAGCAGAGCTGTGAGTGTGGTGTGCCAGGTGGGACCTCAGGGTCAACCAGCAAGGTGAATGGTGGGCAATCAGAGGAGAAAGACAGCAAATAATTCAAAGTGATAGAAGAGATCCCTAATACTTCCTGCAGGATACAGTCAGTTCTCAAGTGCCGCTTCGCAATCACGTCTCTCTTCTCCTTTTTTTTCATATAGCACATTTAATAATGCTTTCTGAAATCAGGAAGAACAAGACAAAATCTCTTGGAAGTAGTTGAGACTTCATATAGCTGCTATCTCAGATTCAAATTGTACTTCAGAAAGAAGAACAATGAGAAACTTTACTGTGATCATTACAAAATAGGAAGAGGGCCAATACTAGGAGTCTGGCAGACTTAAGTCTGGGCTAGAGGATAGCTTTAGCCAACCCAGGATTTTGACTGGTTTTCCTTTATATTATTTTTGATACTTTGTAACATTAAATCAATCATAATAGAATGGGAAGAGGCAAAACACTAATTTTTTAAATGTCTTTCAGTAATAAAAACATTTTTCAGGTTGGAGCATCTGTCAGTAGATGCAAGCAATTAAATTTCCAACTATGTCCTGTCTTTCGGCTTTAGAACTTTACAACTTGAAGTTGTATATTATTCAGCCATTCAATGTACTGCTACATAATGTGAAATCTAGTTGTGGTTTAGCTGCATAAGACAGAAAAGTGAGGACAGAGAGTTGGAAAAGTGGCTTTTTGCCACATTTTCATAAATAACCCCAAAATGGATATCTATTGTAGACATCTATAAATTTCCCAGGCTTCCGGATTTGTTTTAAAATCATGATAGGAGTACAGAAAATATTTTTGTACATCACTGTAAATTGATGTAAATGATGAAATTTCTGTACAAGGCAGAATTAAGCAGGAAAGCTAAAAGGAATATTAAGCATGATTGCTTTATGTCATGATAATTTTAACTTCTCTGCTCACACTGAATGCATCCAGACAGTTCTGTCTTTTCTCTGCAGTTTTCTAGGGGCTATGGATAAAATTTATTGGGATAGCTTGCCATAGAATAACTATTTATTTATGGGATAAAAAGCAATGTATTTTTGCCTGAAACTGGAATTTGCAATACCTTACATTGCAGTTATGAAACATTGTATTGAGTGCTTCTGAATGATGTTATTATTTCCTGTAAATGCATAAAACCATCATTTTTTGTCAAACACTAAAATTGAAAGGTTTTTTTATTATTATTTCTGATTAGTAAAAGAATGAACATCCTTAATTGGATTCCCTCTAAGTATCTGACAGGTAATTCTAACAACAAATCTGAACTTGTCACTATACCTATCTTTATATAAATTTCTTTCTTTTGAGGGTAGGTTATCCAAACAATGAAAATTAATTTTCCTGAACATGAATCTGGTCTTCTGTGAAAGAAATATATTCATTGTAACAGAATGATATTGCAACTTAAATTGTAGTTCAGAAATATATGACTCCTGTAGGATTGAATTTAGCTGGGACTTCAAGTCCCATGGGATATAAGAGTAGAAAACACTCCTTGTTTCTAACAGTATAAGAACTAGGGAGCATCAAATGACATCAACAGTGAACAGGTTGAAATGAGCAAACAAGAAATATATTTTTACCTGAATACGTACACTGTGGAAACTCTCCCAAGCAGTGTTCTGGATGTCAAAAGTGCACATAGGTGCAAAAAGCAGTAAGATGAACTCGCAGCAGAGAAATGCATCAGGACTTTAGCAAACAAAAATATTTCTGGTTCCAGAAGTCCCTAGACAGTCTGCTGAAAGCTGGGAGGATAGAACAGGAAAAATACAGAATAAGCCTGTATCTTAAAGGCTTGCCTGGTTCTCACAGGCTTTGTCTAATCAGCTGCTACTTCCTATTGTCAGAGACAGACCATTCAGCAAACAGACTCTTGGTCGGGTCCAGTATGCTCTTCCTATTTTCTTGTATATTATGCAGCCCCTCAAAACCCAGCTAGTCTCCACACATTTGATCTAGATGTGCAAATTTATTCACACAGTTGTATTTCATTCCCACAGTGGAGCTGCTGAGTGGACCCTTAACTCATACAGATAAGATGGGGGGAGGGGCTCTGAATTATTACAAAGTTAGTGAAACATGTGTTATTATTGACTTAGAAAAGAGTCCAGAGAAACAGCATAGCCATGAGGAAAACTATTCTTAAAAGAAAACTTGACTATTATTTTGTCATTGCCCACACTGAGGAACTTAAGCCTTCTATCATTATAGTCACCAGAGACACAATTTATAAAGTGACTGGTAGACTCAGACTTGAGCCAGTATGAAAAAGGATTCTCTAATCAAGACAGCAGTTGTGAAGATTTATACACTGAAGGCACTATTTAGATTATCTGCTTTACATGTGGACATACCTTCTGACACCATGTCCTCTAGCTATTGAGACCTTTTTCCATAAATAAGACAAGCTGCCAGGGTATTCTGACGCTCTACGCCATAGCAAGTTATTTGTGTCTTTCTGGGACTCCATGTTCCATTTTTTCTTGTGCATGTGCTTAAGTGTGGCTCCAAGCAAAATTTCATCTCCAATTTCTGCTGCAATATTATAATGAATTTTGGGTGTGGGAATTGACATTTTGTAAGTTAATTTGTAAAATTCACTAGCTTAGTCTGTTTTTTGTAATAATTGCTCTTTTTTCCCCTGTAGAAATTCCATTATCCAATGTTGTTTTATTATCTGTTTAAGCCCACTGCTGAAAATTCAGTATATTAAGATGAGGTTAATATTTATTTTACCCTAGTTAATATAGCATTTCAGCCTCAATACTTAAGTTTTAAGTAGTTGATTATAATTTTTATTTGGATGTGAATGGTTATTTGCAAAGTCACAGACTTTGAGGAGGAGATACCTAGTGTTCTTGAAGATTCAAAGCAAGGATCAGAAAACATGAGACTCCAATCAAAGTAGGATTAAAGACTTCAATGTTTTGTCTTGGGAAACCTTTCAAATGAAAAATACTGTTCTGTTGTACATGTGTTTAGAATGTTTTCTGTAGACATGTGTGCTGGGTCTGGCTGGGATGGATTTAACTTTCCTCATAGCAGTCCATATAGTGCTTGCTTTGCATTTGTGCATAAAAATGATGGTGCTGCATAATATACAAGAAAATAGGAACAGCATACTGGACCTAGCCGAGGGTCTATTTGCTGAATGGTCTGTCTCCGACAATAGGAAGTGGTAGCTGATTAGATAAAACCTGTGAGAACCAGGCAAGCCTTTAAGATACAGGGAAGTGGTTGAGTCACCATCCCTGAAGGTATTTAAAAAATGAGTAGATGAGGTGCTTAGGGACATGGTTTAGTGGTGGGATGGCAGTGTTAGGTTAACAGCTGGACTTGATGATCTTAAAGGTCTTTCCCAACCTAAATGATTCTATGATTCTATTTTATGATTCTATAACACACCATTTTGGCTATTGCTGAACAGTGCTTGCACAGTACCAAGGCTTGCTCTCTTTCCCATTCTGGTCTGTTCCCACCCCCACAATGAGTAGGTCAGGGATGGGCAAGGGTTTGGGAGGGGATACAACCATGACAGCTGACCCAAACTGACCAAAGGGATATCCCATACTGTATGATACTATGCTCAGTAGTAAAAGATCAGAGGAAGGGGTGTGAGCATGTGCATCCTGGTTATGGCATTTGTCTTCTCAAGCAACTGTTATGTGTGCTCAGGCCCTGTTTCCCAGGAAGC
>NW_009260692.1:595245-600012 GCF_000687185.1 Egretta garzetta
TTAATACCTTATTTTGCATTGCTTGCATATGTAGCTTTTGCTTTCACTATTAACCTGTCTTCATCTCCAACCTATGAGTCTTCTTGCCTTCTTTCTACTTTCTCCCCATTTTGTGGGAGATGGGAGTGAATGAGCAGCTGGGTGAGAGTTTGGCTGGTAGTAAGGCTAACCCAATACAGCATGACTTAGTGTTATAACGTCAGTTAACTGATAACTGTTCTCCTGTTTAATCCACAAATAGTGATCAGCTGAAAATAAACTGATTTATTTTTCTTATTCTCATCAATGTTCTTATTTACTAATTCATAGCTCTATTTTTATAGTCTCTATCTTGGTAAAGCACAATTTGAAAACCCTCCAATACCTAGAATTTATTGAAAAATGTAAAAAAAACATGTAATGAGAAATTTTCAATAATTTTTAATAATTATTTCTAAAAGTATATGCTTTTTGCCCACCCACTTTCTTCTATCTTCCAATGTTTTTAATAGTAAATACAAGAGTGAAGAAGATCCACCACTCTTTTTTTACTTATTTTTTTTTAAACTCCTTGAAATTTGAAATCAATCTTGGTCTTTACTTACAATTTCTTTAGGGTAACTCTTAAAACTATAAACAAACAGGTTCTAAAAAGCATCTGAATATCAAGGTTATTAGATGATTTCTCTTATTTCCCCTGAATAAACAGAATTTGATGTTGAGGAATATTCCAGTCACTTTTTCTGACGAATGTTAAAAAAAACCCAAAAAGTTATAAAAAGTGTCAGTGAAAACTAGAATAGTCTGTTTGGGGATAATCTGGAAAAAATGCCTTTGTGACATCAGAAATGAAGTTCAATGTAGATTACAACATAGATGACTACATCTGACACTGTTGTTTAGGTATGGCTCTTTTTTTAGAGGTTTAGTAAGAAACTAACTGTGCCCTAGAATTGCATCCTCATCACTAATAAGGGGAGCCCAGAACAAGAAGCTCAAATATAAATACGTGCACTAGGGAGATGAAGCCAGCTGCATATGCTCTTGTGTACCTTTTGTGTACCTACGTATGCTCTTGTATATTACATTTGAAAATGCACCAGAATCTCATTGTTTTAATGGTGAGAAAATGTTAACTCTAAAATTATTTATTGTTTGTTTATATGCATTAATTCTTAGGATGGTGCTCTCCCTGGGCAGCAACTGGTGAAGAATTCTGATACTGTATTAAGAATTACTTGATAGTTTCACTTGAGAACGTCACAGTTCCTGGTGCCATTTTTTCCTCTAACATTATAACATCAACATCAAATGAAATCTATACCAGGGTTCCAGAATGGTACTTTTATTTTATTTTTCTTTTTCAAAGTAATTTTGGCCGAAGCAGACTCTGTTTTATTGATGTAATTCCTTAGGCCTCAACTCTCTTTAGTAATTTGAAAAAACTATGTAACTTTGGTTGCTAACTACAGGTCAAGGTTTAGTTCACTGTGTTAGCATGTAAAAGCAAACGTAAAAAGAAATATTGATTTTCTCCTCCCCTAGACAAGCAAGGGAATTCAATCAGAGATTGAACTGCAACAAGATTTGCCACTGTCACTAGGAACTCCTCTATGCAATAAGACATTTTATTTACTTAAAAATATTCTAAAAGAAGTCTTTCTATTTCGGTGCCTCTCATATGATGTGAATTAATTTTTTGTCTACTAATTGCAACTCAAAGCTTTCTGCTTATTACTGTCTGTGGAATAGAGATAGAGATATTGATTCCAAAACACTGCTCAATGACACTTTTTTTAACAGAAACTGTAAGTTTACCATGCTGCAATATTTATGGTGAAGTTTTCTATCTTGAATTTCTGAATTATTTAAAAATAAATAAAACATGGGTAAAGAGGTTATCACAATGAGATTGGAGAGATGATATTGCAGGGTCATATTGAAAACACTAGTAAGAAAAGCAGTATTGTGACTGCTTGACAGAGAGACAAGGTTTTCATGTTTTGACAGCTGACATAGTGGCTCTATGTTCCAAACCTTGTATGAAAATGGACCAGTGCTAAATCATACCCAAAACTTCCCCGAAAACTGCACTTCAGTGGAAGCTTCAGAGAATTTCGTGGTTCATTTTTCAAACGTTCTGCACACCAAGTGCATGTTGTGAGCTTGTGCTGCTGCAGCTGAGTACGAGTTTTAGTGCAGTTGTTTCTTCTGGGTGTCAACAGGTCAGTGGAGATGAGGTCTGTGAACAGGCAGGCTGACCTTGGGTAGTTTGGAGTGGAAAGAAACAGTCACTTCACAGCTCAGAAGGAAGAGATGCAAGGACCAAGATTTAGCAGAATGAGAAACCAAAACAAGGCAATAGCAGGGCAAGAAACCAGGGTAATAAAGGTTGAAACTACAGAGTACTACAGAGTACTGAAACTACAGAGTACTACAGTACTACAGGTACTACAGAGACAAAGGAAGAGCAGCAGAACCTGGTAATAGCAACAACAGTACCAAGCCTGGATTGTCCCCAGGCATCCTCAATCCCCACCTTTGTCTCCTGACAACAAATACCTGGGAAACCTCCCAGTGCTGCTGTGTATTCCCCTTTGCAGTCACTGCCCCAAGTAGAGGCTACTAATGGTACCAGGCCTGCCTGTGGTAGGTTCTCTTGCAGCCTTCTGAATAGCGGTTCTGAAGGATTTGACCCTCAAGAAACCACAACTTGGTTCCAGAGGAAAAGATTTCTTCTCTTTTTTTCTGCCTCAACAACAGTGTTTTTTCATGTTTTAAAAGCTAATTACAATTGATACATAAGGAGTGTTGAGATTGCAAGGTCAATTACTCAGAGGTTAGAAAAATGTCAGAATTGAAGTTGCCTATGCAGTCTTAATTAGTCTGTCTTAGGTGTAAGTATTACCATCTATAATTACATTAGTACATACAATTTTTTCGTAGCATTCTTTCCACATTCAGTTCACAGACTGAAAATCAGGTTTTATAATGAAAAAGATTGTTGACTGTAGGATACCTGTGTGATATTTTTCAGAAAATAAGGTACACAGCTAATGAAGCAGGCGCTGAAAGGAAGATTTAATAATTGTGGTTGCTGGATGCTTCCCAAAGAAAGTGGATTCTATCAGAGAGTTCCTTTGTGGTGCTGGACAAGTCATACTCACAACAGTGTGGGCTTTTTAGCCCTTCTGTGCCCCATTGCTCTAATCTGGGACTGGAGATTAACAAAATACAATGTGACCATGCAGAGACTGTTATCATAACGTGCAAATGTAGGGTGCCAAATCGGGGTTACATCTGAAACCTTAATTCTGGTATTTCCTAACTTTTAAGAACTCGTCTGGCAATATTTTAATTTAGTGCCTCTCATTTTTGAGTGATTTCTTTGTGTGTTTCTTAGGTGTTAAAGGCAACTGGGCTATTCACACCTTAGTACCAATCCTGATTTTTGTCATCATGAAAAAAGTCTGGAAACATTCAGAACAGATTTCAGTCAGAGCTGTGAACAACTGTGGTTAACTCTTATATTTCCTTTTTCTTGCTCCTTTCTGTAAAAGTGCAAATTTATTGCCATAATAATAATGAAGTTAATGTAAACTTTCTAAATTATCTGTTAGTTAAAATTAACTAACTAGCCATGAAAGGAACAAAGTTCTTGAAAACATAGTCATCATAAATCAAGCCTGACATTTATGTATTATGTATCCTCTTGTCATATGACGGAGGAGGAGCTAGGGCAACACACACAGGGACATTCTTCTTCATAATCAAATACCAAAACTTTTATCTCAGCAAAGTAAAGAGTTTGTTGGTGGTGTTCTGCATCCTATCCTTCACTGTTGGAGCATTCCTTCTGAGAAGTCTTGTTGAAGATATGTCAAAATGCTCCACATAGTATCACTTTCCAAGGTCCTCTCTTGACCTGTTTTCTGGTTCTTTGATGGTCTCCTCTAAAAAGTCATGCAACTTGTGATAGTTATGTGACAAAGATGTTGTTTCTCATGGACTCCTATAACATCAGCCACTGGAGAATGCTTACCTTGGATGTCCAGAACTGTCAAGAGAAAGTCTGTGTATCACCAGGGTGAAGGTTTCTTCTATAACTCTCACTCTGAGTGCCTAAGCAAGGGAACAGGCAGCAGCAATCTGCTTCGTCTTTCAGTTCAGCTCCCTTTTGGCAAGAAGTGAAGTGAATTTCCTGCAACTGACAAATGAACAGTATCTACAAAAGATTTAGAATCTGGGGTTATATCATAGTCCTTGTCCCTGACAATAAATAATACCTGGATCTTTTACACTGCTTTTTATCAATGGATCTCAGGATGCTTTACAAAAAAAAGGGGGGTTAACCATATTTTCTTTAGTGTTTTGTCCAGTTTAGCTTTAAATGTTAGTGCTCAGAAATATGCTATATTTCCAGTGCAATTGGAAAGCCCCAAAGCAGAGAGACAACTGCTAGGAGCTTCCCCCATGTCCAACAGAGCCAAAGCCAGCCAGTTCCAAGATGGACCCACCGCTGTCCAAGGCCGAGCCCAAGCAATGATGGTAGTGTCTCTGTGATAACGTGTTTAAGAAGGGGAAAAACCTGCTGCACAATGGCAGCAGGAGGGAGGAGCAAGGGGATGTGAGAGGAGCAGCCCTGCAGCCCCCCAGGCCAGTGCAGCAGGAGGGCAGGAGGGGCTCCAGGTGCCGGAGCAGAGATTCCCCTGCAGCCCCTGGGGCAGCTCATGGTGGGGCAGGCTGTCCCCCTGGTGAGCAGATCCCCACCTGCAGCCCGGGGAGGAC
>NW_009260692.1:600100-613118 GCF_000687185.1 Egretta garzetta
GACCCCGCAGGGGACCCAGGCTGGAACACTGCTCCTGAGGGACTGCACCCCGTGGGAAGGACCCAGGCTGGAGCAGTGCGTGGAGCACTGTCTGCCGTGGGAGGGACCCTAGGCTGGAGCAGGGGAGGAGTGTGAGGAGTCCTGCCCTGAGGAGGAAGGAGCAGCAGAGAATGCGTGGGATGAACTGACCCCAATCCCCATTCCCCATCCCCCTATGCTGCTTGGGGAGAGGGTGGAGAGAAATCAGGATTGAAGTTGAGCCTGGGGAGAAGGGAGGTATGGGGGGGAAGGTGTTTTAAGATTTAGTTTTTCTTTCTCATTATCTGACTCTGATTTGATTGGTAATATATTAAATTACTTTATTACAGCCCCTGATGGTAATTGCTGAGTGATCTCGGATCTTGACCACAAGCTTTTCGTTATATTTCCTCTCCCCTGTCCAGCTGAGGAGAGGAGTGATAGAGTGGCTTTGGTGGGCACCTGGTGTCCAGCCAGGGTCAATCCACCACAACATGTCACGTAAAACTTAATGATGAAACCATCAAAGAATAAGAATCAAAGCACACTGCATGTAATTGCCCTTTGATAATCACTCTTGCCATTTTAATTCCACATAATCACTTGGAAATCCAGCTTAAACTGAAAAACAACCATAGTGAAAACACAGTTTCAAGAATTTTTCAAAATTCAGTAGCCTTTCTATGCAATTAATTTCTGAAATTAATTTTTTAAAAATGAACAGTTTATTTTCTACATTACATGATGGAAACCATTAATACTAGTATTATATAGGCTATGGTAATCAAAGGCTTGCAATCAAAATCAAAGATTAGTCTGAGCAACCGGAAACATGTCAGACTAGTTTGATCATCAACATATCACTTTCTCTTGCTGGCATGATTCATGCTGGTGTTTTGACTAGAGTTACACTCACCTGTGTTTGACTTCTGTAGAACTCATGGCCAGGTTGGCTTTTACAGCCTGTGGATGTGGGAGTAGCTTTTGTGTGCAAGGATTTTGCTTATACTTAGCGTGAATAACGTCTAAGCTAAAAGCTTGTTGGATTCCTCTAACTGATTTTTCATAATGATCAAAAGCCTAAAATGTTGACTAAGTACTTGAGTCAAGGATCAAAAATGAGTTCAGATTAGAAGTTTTACTGTAAATCTATTTTCAAACAAAAAGAGATAATTTACCAAAAGGTAAATTGGAAGAAAGAATCTAGTTTAAAAGAAACTCTACATTTTTTTTTTAATATTTCAAAACTATTGCTTTGTGCTTTGAAATATTTTTAAGTGAAATTTTGTTAATTTGTTTTTCAGCTTTTAAAAGTATTTTCCCATAATTTATACATAAACAGCTTAAATCATTACAAACAAAATAAAGTATATTTTCAGGATAAAATGTTTCCACTTCTCTCATATTGTACTATTATCACTATATTAGAACACTTTAAATTTTTGTTTTTGTCTAAAAGAAAGTCTTGACTCTTAATGAGATTAAACAAGATTTTCCACACAGGATTCTTAAGCATGAATTTTGCAAAAATTTGGACATGATCTATTTGATTACCAAAATTAAATCAGATTTATAACTGCAGAATTATGCTTTCCATATCTATATTTTAAAATATATATTTATTTTTCTGCTATTCCACAACAGTGCCACAGCAAGCACCCATGGTATCTAGACATGAGCTGTATTAGTCATATTTCAGCATAAATTGCCTTAAGCTATCCGTAGAGTATCAGAACTTGTGTACTATATAAACCAGCTATATCTTATGAAATATTAAAGCACAGCATGATAGCAACATAGTACAGTCAATTAAAAGAACAATATTATCAAACCAAATTCAACAGTCTGCATATTTTTTAAAAAGATGAAAAGTGTTTATACCTGCATCAGAGTTACTAGCTAAATTTTTGTGCTAGTACTGACAGATTTTACCTCATTTTTAGAAAGTTTTGAATTCTGCTGCTTCTTGAAAAGACATGAAAAACCATGACAGGAAAGGCAAAGGAGCAGGAAATAGTTTGTATTCAACTGATTTCTGCTTAATTTACTCCGGTTAGAAGATCCTCCCCATTTCTTGATTTGAAATGGGGATTTGAGACGTGTATCTCCTTAGAGCTGTTTTACCCACTATGCTTAGAAAACCTCTTCTATTCTTTTTGTATATTCATGTAGTTTAAAAAAAAAACATTAGGAAGACCTTATAGCTTGGTGGATATTACAGTTATATACAACTTTGATAAAGAAGGCTAAGTTTATTTTTTACCTGAACAAAATACATACAGCTCGGCGCTTGTGCTACTTATGTAGAAGACATCAGGAACCTGAACCTGTGCCTTCTGATACACAGGTGGATGTGCTGACTTAATCTATCTTATATCCTGGAAGCAACAGTACTAAAAAATCTCCTATTTGATTTTCAGTGTGCTGTGAATAGACCTTCTAGAGATGCTACTGCCAAAGCAAGTGTTTTAATCGTCATATAAAATTAGTCTGATGAGGCCCAATTAATGTTTGTTAATCTCACTGGGCTCGTCTCTGAACAGTCACTCTGAGCTTATTGAACAAAGTCAGAGATTTAATTCTGCAGAAGTAGGGATCTGAGTTAACATTCTTTATCACTAAAATTAAAGTGTCTGTTTTCCAGTAGCGTTTCAGCTTGTTATCTTCTTTCCTTTTCACATGGCCTAGCAGAAGCAGGTGGTCTGGCATTAATAAAAACTGCCCTGGGGAAAACTCTGAAGAATCACTCCTTTAAACATGCCTCATTTTATCTATTTTACATATTCATTCTCCAATATATTCTTACACACATTGAGATCAATATATTAGGGTGTCTAATTCTTATTACCTACACAAATCACTCTTTTCATTAACATCAAACTTACGTTAGCAATTATTAGCATATTACCATAATTATATCATTATTATAACTTAAATTTGCAGATAATTTATTGCCCAAAACCAATTCTATCAAACAATTCAACTGAAACTTGTTACAAATAATATGCCTCTGTTTTCCTTTCTAGCCAACAAAGTTGCTTTCTATTACGAGTTACTTGCTGAATATTAGGATAGCTTCCTGTAAAGCCATACCAATTATTCAGTTTTCTTATATGAAACAAGTTGAAATTTTCTTCTACTGGGTGAACAACAGCCCCATTGGCATCAACAGGTGGGAAACTTCTCACCTGTCACCTTCTGGTCAGGTGCTGTTCCAGGCTAGGAGCAGATGTATCCATCATACCAAAACATAATGGGGCAGATGGTGTTGCCATCTCAGCTGTGGTGACTCATTTGAAGAAAATGCCTCTTAGGAAGAAACGTAATCAAGCTGAGCAAGAGAGGGAAAAAATCATGGCAAGCAGAGGAGGTTCCCACTTTGTAAGAAAGGCAGAAATGAAATCCTGAAAAATACAAGATTATCTCAGTACCTGGAAAGATGTTAAGTCACTTCCTCTTTGAGTTCAGTTCCAAAGGCATGAAGGAGAAGGCAGCAACTGGGAATAGTTAAGAAGGATTTACAAAGGGTCGGTCATGCTTGTTCAGTGTGAAAGGCTACAATGAAATGACTAGCTATGTGGATAGGGAAGAATGGTGATTTGTTCAAGTTATACATATGCTTGAATTTAGTAAAGCTTTGAATATCTCCCACAGCATTCTTATTTGGAAGCTGAGGGAGTATTGGCTGGATCAATGAGCTGGTAAGTATATTGAAGACTGTCTGGCCTGCTGTATTCATCTGTTTCCAGTCTGGCTTGCAACCAGTGATGAATGTTTCAATTAATAACTCCAGGGACTGACACTTGACAGAAACCTCAAGAAGTTCAACAGGCAGCAGTGCCAAGTTCTGTACCTGGAGTGTAATAATTCTGTGGTATATGATGGGAAGCTACTGGCTGAGTAATAGCTTTCCTGAAAGGCATCTGCGGACCATGGAGATTCAACACCACACTGGATATGAACCAGCAGTGAACTTCAATTGAAAATAACATTATAGCCCTAATATAATGGGCTATATTAGAAGAAATGTGACTGCCATATTGAGGGAAGTTATGATTCCCTGGTAGCTGGCGCTGCCAAGGCCACATCTGGCCTGCTGCACCCAATATTGTGTCCACTTTTTCAAGATGGAAAACCTGGTAGACTTCAACAGATACAACTGTCAGAAGCCTTGAGCATGTGAGAAATGAAGAGAGGCTGAGGAAGCTGAGCTTCATTAATCTGGTGTAGAGGTGATTAAGAGGTGATCTAAGAGATGCCTGAAACTACTTCAGTAGCAGTTACAAAGGTCATAGGACCAAATTCTTTTTGGTAGTATCATACCATAAAAGAAGGGGCAAAGGTCAAAAAATCTGTCTTGGTGGTTCGTATTGGGCATTCTGAAAAAAAAATCAGTAGGGAAGCAGTTCAGCACTGAACAAGGTTACTCAAGCTGGTGAAGTCTCCAACTCTGGAGCTTTTCAAGACTTATCTGGACGGCGTCATAATTGGTGTGACATAATGTCCTGGTTTCGGCTGGGATAGAGTTAATTTTCTTCATAGTAGCTAGCATAGTGCTGTGTTTTGGATTTAGTACCAGAAGAATGTTGATAACATCCTGATGTTTTCAGCTGTTGCCAAGTAGTGCTCAGACTACTCAAGGACTTTTTGAGCTTCTCCTGCTCGGCCAGGTGCATAACAAGCTGGGAGTACAGCACAGCTAGCACAGCTAACCCAAACTGACCAAAGGGCTATTCCATACCATAGAACGTCATGCTCGGGGGGTTAGTTAGTTAGTTCAGTCGGTCGCGGCTCGGGGGCTGCTCGCGGCCCCGGGGCTGCGCATCATTCGTTTTGTATATTCTGTATATTCTGTTATCATTCTCATTATTACTATTATTATTATTTTCTCTTATTAAACTGTCTTTATCTCAGCCCTCGGCTCTAACCTTTTATTTTCTTCCCGATTCTCTCCCCCATCCCACTGAGGGAGGGGGGAGTGAGTGAGCGGCTGCGTGGTGCTGAGTTGCCAGCCGGGTTAAACCACGACACCTAGTGCTGTTGAGAGCCCAGCTCTGAAATAGAGGTCGGACCAGATGATACTCCAAAGCCACTGTCCATCTAATATTTCTATGAGTCTACTCTAGACATCTACAACAGGATGAAATTAATCATACTCCAAACAACACTGACTGAAGTGGTTTTTTATACTATTAAGGAAGGTATGGATGAATTCTAGTCATAGCTTGTTAGTCTTACCCTTAGAGACTTCAGGGCTGAGATTCATCTTTCTCAATGTAACTGTCTGTAGTTTGAACTAGTCACCCTCTACTCACCTTTTCATAATTTGTAATGTACAATTCATCTCATCACAGATTATTCAACCAAACTTTGTCAACCAAAAGTTAATTGCATGATAAATGTCACTACTTCTTCCATTGACTATAAAGGAGCCAAATTTAACTAAGTGAGGTATAGATGTCTGTCCGTAGATGTTCTCAATTGTTCTTATGAATCCTACTATGAATATTTAATTAATTCAGTTAAGAAGGATATTGTTTATGTTGAGTCCATCTTCATGTTGGATATTAGCAGTGAAATTACTGGTTGCTTACTAAGTCCCTAAAATTAACTTTCATTTACTTTATTTAAAACAAAGAAAAAGTGTCAGTATGTATTGGATGTTCTAAAAGCAATGTATGAAACATTGTACAGTGCCTATAACAGAGAAATTTTTACAAAGGCAGAGATAAAATTATTAATTGACAGATCATCATGCAATCTCATATATATTTTACTCCTGTTAGTAAAGAGACTAATGACCATTATATAGTGAGAAGACACTCTAAACACTTAGGTAAATTTCTGCAATCACAGTTAAACTTATGCTGTAGAGATTTGAAAAGGGCATTTGTACTTTCAGTAAGGAAACAAAGTGATAATCTACAAAACGCACTATTTTAGAAAGCCAATATTTCTTCAGTGCAAGAATATCAAACTGCATATAATTTGGTTTGTTGCACTGAACTTTGGTTTGTTGCAACATGTCAGGTTATTGAAGTGAGAAAGGAAAAATATGCATAGTTGGAAGTCAAAGAAACAAATATAAATTAAAAAAAAATCCAAACAATGAGGAAATTTTTTCACATTTCTTTTGGACTTGTTCTATTCAATTATTTGATTGTCTGTTTTCATCAGTAACTATAGAATTTTGCAGTAGTGATAACTGGGAATGCAAACATAGGTTAGTATCTTAACTTTTCACATATTCTTTCAATTAGTTTTATATAAGGTCTTATTTTGTTTAAAAAATAACAGAAAATGAGAAACACATGCTCTGAACTAATGGCAGTCCAGTCACCAGGTGTTTCCAATTTAAATGTTTGTCAAGGTCATAAATCACATTCATAAGATTTTTCCTACTGAAGCAGGTTGCCACTGACTGTTATTTTTTTACATCATCTGTGCAGTGAAGGTATTGTCCGTCACATCCATACAAGATTAGAAATGTTAACAATAAATTCTAGAATACCTGAGAAAAATTCTCCTCTGTCTTTTTAGGTTCAATTTAGTTGTTCAGCTATAACTGAAAAGATAATTTGGCAACACTCTTTAGGATACATATTTCCAGATAAAATATCCCATTGGGATCAAGAAATAATATAGCAGCTTTTAATTAGGATGTTTTGCATGAAATGTTTTGCATAGTTAACTAATATAAATAAGCATTTATTGCATAAACTATGGAAATCAGAATATTAATTCAACAATTGCATTAAAAATGGTATTGTGAAGGACACATTCAGAAAAGCAGAATAAACAAATAAAAATGGCCAAAGAAATATATTTTCTTTTTGTTCTTTTTTTTTTTTTTTTACTTTGGAAAACTGTTCTGTTGTCCACCTCCAGTGTAGCTTGTAGAAGGATATCCCAAATCCAGCCGGCTAGGACAACTGCTATAATGAAATAGAGCCACTCACCTCTAGGTCAGAGATTAAATCATAGGAAAGAATAATTTCAAAATCCTAAGCATGTACTCCAGGGACATCCCAGATCCATACTAGAACTAAACCAGACAGTGGTCACTGTCATGTCCATATTCTCTTCAATGGTTTGATTTCCAGTGAAAGGAACTCTGGATAATAACAACAAGCAGGAAACACAATATGCTACAATGGGCTCCAGTCTGGATAGCTGGGGATCAGGAACTCCAGGTATCATTCATCATATACTTGCAGAGCAGGTGGTAAGCTACTGAATATCTCTTTTTCAGTGGTCAAGAACTCTCTTGTATTATCTTCAATCTGTCTCTGGATGTGTAAATTGTCTATTCACTGTCTTATTTCCATTTGTATTTGAAATTACTTGGTGTCGTTTCATGAGATAAGTACTTGTATTCAATAAAAAAACCCTTCTGTATGCAGCATATCCAGTACAACAAATTTGCTTTGTTGTACAAATTCTGTTCTCACTTTCATATCTGTACTAATGTGGAAAGACTCCAGCTAAATCAGTGTTGCAACTTCTGCATTATAGCACTGTAACATATCACTGTTTAGCTTTTTATATCGTTGCAAATCTAATCTTCAGAATTTCCTAAAGGCATAAGAAAGGGCATTCCAGTTCTGGCCTGTGGTTCCATGTTTTGTCTCCAATGTGTGTAGGGGGAATAACAGATGCAGAAAATATATATATACACACACAGAGCTACATACACATACGTATACATATATATGCAGAATATGCTTATTCTGGTATTTCTGTCCCCTCAACACATCCATTGAGAATGGCTTGTTTGTGTGTGTATATATATATGCATGTATAAACAAACACACACATGCACACATACATACTTATATATGTACTTTATAGGCGTGAATATATATGACCTATGTAGGGGGATGTGTGTCTCTATAATACTGAAGATTGTTTAGTTTTATTAGTTCAATTTTGTTGCTTAAATCTGATTAGGCCTGAAAATGAGTTGGCTCAGGAGTAAAATGGATATTGATGTATATGTGTAATCCAAATTGTCTGGAATAAAAATTGTCTTCAGATTATTTAACCAACTTTGAAGCACAGACAAGAACAGCGTTTAGTACCTTCCACAAGTGGCAAAGAAATCCTGTAGCAGAGCAGTGATGATTAAAAGGTTAACGTGAAAAGTAAGTTATTAAAACTATTTTGGACAATCTTTTCAAACTTCTGTGTTCCTGCAGGCTCATAAATGGTAATTCTATCTGACTAGCCCTGGAAATACAACACTTAGACAATCCATTAGAAGGCAAATGCTTGCAAGAGAAAGAAATGGTGTTGCTAGTTTGAGCAGAAGTCTAATAAAGATGTCTAGGCAGCTCCTTTGATTTCTCATATTCACAGGAGCACTGAGATGAAGAACAGAATTTCCTGACTTGAAGGTGGGGGTGCAGAAAAAGCCATCAGATTAGTCAAATGTTGGGAGACCATATCAAATCTTCTAATGCAATGGTCTGTTCTATCTCAGAATTGAGACATACTTTGTATTCTGTTTCATTTGTCAACTACCTCCAGTTATAAAACTAAACTTACTTTGTTTCATGTTTTAGTCCCGTGTTTACCTATATTTCAGGAACTGGTATGTACAGATATAGGGACCCTCGAGGACAACTGGTTAGATGTATGCAGCTGAAGGATGATTAGATATCAAAAAAAGAAATGGGAAATGGAAGCCAATCTGCCTAATCCTATAACACAGCCCCGTAACACAGATGAACATTTGCTATTTTAAGAGGGCCTGTCTGCAGACAGAAAACTGTTTTCTTGGGAAAAGGTCATTGTGTTTGATATATTTGAGCGGTGAAGTGAAGAAGCTCAGAGTATCAATGAAGCTTTCATGTTAAACTGCTTGTCCCTGTAAGACAGGCATAAAACTTTGTGTCAGTGATTGGTAGAAAAAAAATGAGGCAATGCTATACACTTGGTTGCCAGAACTTCTAATCAAGTTAATTTTTGTTCTATATAATTACCTAAAATGTAGCTAATATAAATATTGCAGTTAAATTCTAGGCATACATAACCATTTGGGAAGGTGCTGTCTGAGAAAATTACCCTCTGTAATAGAGAGATATTGTGTCTATATTTAATTTTTATGTGCCTCTCTCATCTATGTATTAGATGTTTGGAAATGTGTTAACAAATATTTTATAATTCTGGGCAGATGGGATCAGTTGCAATTCACAAAACTTTTGACATCAGAAGATCTGTCTCATTTAATTATAATTATGAATCCATAACTGTTAAATTATATGTTGATGTACTTTTTCCCTTTTTTAAACCCTGTGTAGATTGGGAGTAACTTCACTGAAGTAAGCTGTCTCAATTCACACCTGGTTTACCCTATTGCGGTGAATGTCCACCTATTTAACACAGACACATGTGTGGTAGACCTGAAGCCCTGTTAAACTTATGTGCCGGCAAGTTTCCAAAAAGGGAACTTTTATATATAATGAAGCTATTATTATGTAACATAGTGCTGATGCTATGACATTTTCTAGTGTTTGATGTGTTAGGCTGGGATATTTTCTCTCAGGACTTATATATCTTTGCCAATTGAAGAAGATCTCCGGTGGATATTATTTGTTGCTCTGCCTTTGTTTTTAAGAAGCAACTGCCAATGCCCAAATGAATAATGATGGAGCTTCTCTGTTGTGGGATGTGAAGGTTTATAGACAAGTTTATGGAATGTCAAGTCATATTACCTGCTACATGGGGATATGACCTGATGGCCAGAAAACAAGGCTTCAAAGTGTCAACCTGATCCACTGGAGACTGAAAGCCACTGACCTACGTTTTAGTGACATAAATTTGTCTATAGTAATATAAAAATAGCTTCCACTCTGGGTACAACAAGATTACAGCTTGAAAGGTCAAGAAATTTATAATAATTTTTGAATAAAAGATCATAGGCATGTGAGATGCAGTGCTGTTCAATTCCTTTTGTCTATCCGCTTTTACCAATACATAACTGTACTTCACCAAGTTAGTCAGAGGGGCATTATTCTAACAATGACTTGGAGCTGGTTTTGCAAAGATAATAGCAGTACCAAACTTGTATTGAAAGCAACTGAGTCTAAAATTACAGCATCAGAGTTCAGGCAGCTTTCAGGTGATGCTTGGGAGTGGAGACTGGGGAGTTGGGTAAGGCATTGCTGTCACCAACTTCCTGTCCTACATGTATGTGGTGGCTTTATGTTAACTGTACAGTCTTCGATGGTGCATTCAAAAGTGGAGTTTTGTTCACACCAATGCCTAACCTTGGAAGTACTTCAAGCATGTAAAGGACTGCTGTCAACAGTGACATTTTCCAGGAAAGTGAAATTTGGCATCTGAGCAGTTCTGGCTTCTTCTTCACTTGTTCCCCCTGGGGTCCATGATGTAGCTGTGTCTCTGTTGGTGTTATTCATGCCACACTTACTGTAGCAAGCCTTGCACACACAATATGTGACACTTCTACCACTGTTAGCTCCCTGCTTAGAGAATATACAAGGAATAAGAGACCCAGATCCATTCCTTCTTTTGTCTGAAGGAATTAGAGCTAATCTCCAGGCTGATATCCTTTTTGTTGCTTTTCTTTGAAGTTTTCTGCTTAGAATGGAATAAAACAAGCACATAACTGCTATTTTAAATGGTTTGACTTAAAAAGCATTTGGGTCAGGATGCTGTATTTTATTAGGGTTGTTTTTTTAACTTAGTTTTTAATTCCAGGCAGTTAATTTAAGAGCAGCAGTGCTAAATCAGACCAGAGGCTCACTTTTGATGGTGGCCAGCAGCAGATGTTCAGGGAATGAGTATAAGAACAGGGTATGCACAGAGTAGTACTTTCATTGCTTATGTTCTTGCAGTTTCTGGCTATCTCTGGTTCAGGGACCTCCTGAACTAAAGCCAGAGGCTGTAATCAGACCACCATGTTTAGTAGTCCTCGGTGGAGCTTTCCTCCATTAGCTTGCCTAATCAACTTTTGAATCCATTTATGCTCTTGGCATCCAAAACATCCTGTAGCCATAGGTTCAACAATTTATTTTAAGTATTGAATGACAAAGGTATTTCCTTTGAGTATTTCAGGAAAATTTCTTCATAATTCCATTTAATGTTCTCTCATTTCCATGTCATCAAACCCACAATATTATTACCCATTACATATTATTCCTGTTTTTATAGACCTCTGTTATATCTCAGTCATTTGTCTGAGCTTAAGAGTCTCAATCAGTTTAACAGTTTTTTTAGAGAAGCCTTACATGTCCTCCAGCCTTCTAGTGGTACTATGTTACTCTTCATATGAGGTGACCATAACTTCATGAGGTTTTTAAAATGTAGTGCACCAGCAATTTGAATATATTCATAGAGTTACACAGTTTTCAGTTCCATTTCAGTTCTGCTCTCTATTCCTCATTCAACGGTTCTTGACACTGCGTTTTCACCACAGCTAAATATTAAACTCACACTATCAGAAAATTATTAACAATAATTTCAGCTTTTTTTATCTGGAAAGCTAATATGAACTTCAGTGCATATAAATTTTAATGTATAGTTAAATGAAAACATTTTAATGGAAAACATGAAATAAATTAATACTGAATGTTAACATAAACTAAACTGAAATAAACTCAAAATTAACTAAAAGGTGTTACTTTTTTAAGAACTTGAATAATAAAAACTATGTTTTTCTGGAAATCAAACCTATGTTTTTGTTTATGCTACTCACCAGATACAAGGATTTTAGAGGTCCGAGCAAAGGTCATTTCCCTTTTAGTACAGGTATGACCCAAAAATTCAAGCAAAATAAGACAAGATGAAGGAAATGAAATATTACTGCACTATTTTACAGACAGAATAGAAGCAGAGAGTGAGTTTACCAGACCATACAAAAAAACCCTATAAATCTTTAGGAACTACCTTTGAAACTTCTGAACGTCTTAGCCAGTGTTATATTCATAAGACTATCCAACCTTGTTTAAAATCCTAAACGGAACCATGTCTTTTCTATCTGTTTACTTACTTAGAAATCTTATTACAGGGAATATCCCAAACTAATTTGCAAGCTTCCTGAGTTTTTCTAACTTCTCAATGATCAAAGTTTGTAAATGGGTTTACCTGATTTGTCTGTTACAGGAATTTCTCCTACACTGTTTCTCACTGAGGAGACAAGGACAAACTTAGTGTCAGGGAATGAAGAAGAGTGGTATTTCTTCATGTCATTCCCACCCTGTGGATGTTTTCTGGATCACTCATTTGATACACCATATCTGTTGCATTTGCTTCTGGCTTACATGAAGTCATGCCACTGCCTTAGCAGCACCTATCATGGGATCACTACCCTGAACTTTCTTGCATTACTCTGGTCCAGAATTGAAGACAAATATACCCAGCTGGAACCAAAGAGAAATGTCTTTATGGCTGGAAGTACCCACCTAAAGAATCTGGAGCATATTCAATAGTGTTGTGAAATGTTCTATGAGACCTCTAATAGCTATAAATGTCAGAGGGACTCAGCTTTGTAGATTTCCTCAGGGGAAAAAAACCAAAGTCATTTGTAGCACTCTGTCCCATGGGACCAGGATGGGACACTGGGTTATTTCTGATTCATGGTGCAAGAATACTACACACTAAATTGCTGGCACTAATTCCTGCATTGCTGAATGTGCTGGTTTTGGCTGCGATAGTTAATTTTCTTCATAGTAGCTAGTACGAGGCTATGTTTTGAATTGATTGTGGAAACACTTTTGATAATACAGGGATATTTTTGTTATTGCTATGCAGTGCTTACACAGAGTCAAGGCCTTTGCTGCTTCTCACCCCGGCCTACCAGCGAGTAGTCTGGGGGTGCACAAGGAGCTGGGTGTTTCCTGGAGGTAACTGAACACTTGCCTGCCCATGAGAAGTAGTGAATTAATTCCTTGTTTTGCTTTGCTTGCATACGTGGCTTTTGCTTTCCCTATTAAACTGTCTTTATCTCAACCCACGAGTTTTCTCACTTTTACTCTTC
>NW_009260692.1:613177-620901 GCF_000687185.1 Egretta garzetta
CAGTGGGCAGTGAGCAAGTAGATGTGTGATGCTTATATGCTGGCTGGGGTTAAACCAGGACAGTCCTATTTGGCACCCAACAAGGGGCCTGAAGGTTTCGAGATAATGACATGTTTGATTGGAATGTGCTAGATTGAATTTATAGCTGTTATTCCTGTATAGCTATTAATTGGCAGCTCCTTTGCTTGCCATGGAGCTTGCTTGCCTTACTGTATATTAGAGTAGTGCTCATTAGTGGCTGCTTTTTGCTTTCACTGCTTGCTGTACTACTGATCATCTTACTCTGCTGTGCCTGGGAACATTTTCATAACAGCAATGGCCAGGTGCCTGGACTGGCAGATGGCCAAGGCATCCCTGCTGTTTCTGTGCTGCTGTACTGGACAGGTTGGAATTTCAGTGTGAACTGCAGTCGATAAACCCAATTGGATATGCCCAGAACAGAGCAGGTATGCCCTTGGATGAACTGCAGCCATGGGTAAGGCCACGTTGGAGAAGGTTCACTTCTGAAGGGACTGTGGCTGTGGGTAAGGCCACACTGGAGCAGGCATTGTGGCCCATGGAGAAGGCCATGGTGGAACAGGTGTGCCTCAAAGTGGCTGTGGCTGTGGATAAATCTATGCCACAGCAGGTAGATAAGGCTCCTAGATAAGTCTCCACTTGGAGCAGGTACGCCCCTAAGGGACTGCAGTCTGTGGAGCAGTCCAAGCTGGAGTAGGGGCAAGGGGAAGACTTCATTGCCATGTTAAACCCTATGGTCTGGTCCAAAGGGGCCAGAGGTGGACATTGCAGTGGAAATACCTTTAAATTGTTGTAACCCAGGATTTGAGCTGCGTGTTATAAGAATTACTGTAGCAGCAGCCACCTGAACCAGTGGAGGACAAGCCTTACAAGAAGCAGTGCAAGGGCAGCAGTGACCTGACCTGAGATGGCTTTGGTGCCTAGTAACTCCACGCAACACCACCACCTCTCCTGTCCTGAGTGACCACCGTAGCAGATCAAAAGGACTTCCATGGCTTAACCCCAGCTGGCGACTAGACACCACACAGCTACTCTCTCAGTCCCCTCCCGGTGGCAGGGGGAGAGAACCTGAAGGGTAAAAGTGAGAAAACTCCTGAATTGAGATAAAGACAGTTTAATAGGGAAAGCAAAACCAGCACATGCAAGCAAGGCAAAACAAGGAATTCATTCACCACTTCCCATGGGCAGGCAGGTGTTCAGCCATTTCCAGGAAAACAGGGCTCCATCACGCGTAATGGTTAATTGGGAAGACAAATGCCATCGCTCCCCTTCCTTCTTCTTCGCCCAGCTTTACATGCTGAGCATGACATTGTATGGTGTGGGATATCCCTTTGGTCAGCTGGGGTCAGCTGTCCTGGCTGTGCCCCCTCCCAACTTCTCATGCACCCCTAGCCTCCTCAGTGGTGGGGTGGGGTGAGAAGCTGAAAAGGCCTTGACTCTGTGTAAGCCCTGCTCAGCAATAATGAAACCATCCCTGTGTCATCAACATTGTTTTCAGCGCAAATCCTCAAAATACCCTCAAACTAGATACTATGAAGAAAATTAACACTATCCCCACCAAAACTAATACACTGATATACCCTTGGAGGAGACATTTCTGACCTGGTCATAATATCTACAGAGGTCACAGACCAGGGCAGGAATTCTATTGAGGTCATTAACAACTGCGTGGAGGCTTTGTGGAAAGATTTATTCCATTGGATATTTTGCTTGCTGTGAATTTTAGCCTGCTATTCTCTTTGTTTCTCACTCCTGCCTTTCTCTAGCAGTATTGGAAATGTGCCAGTTCCATGAGAGTTTGCTTTCCTTTTCTTGACTGACACACATAGTCAGATTGAAGTGCAAATAGCTCAAAAGGTGATTTTAGGATCAATATAAATAAAAGTGACACTTCTCTGATGGGGAGTTCTTTGTTATTGTTCTGAGTAGAAGTAGCAGTAGACAGGCTTGGAATAATGTGTGGCTTACCATGAACTACACCTTCTGTGCTGATATTTTCTTTGAATGATTTATTGGATTGCTAAGATTAAGGTATAGATGTTTTGTGTAATATGTTGCTCTCTATATATGGATGCAAAATCATGACTTGTAATAAATCCATTCATTGTTCACCTTTGACTTTTAGGTCACATGCCCTCTCCCATTAAGTCATCTTTCTCAGATTTATTCTATTATTACAAAGCTATGAAAAGACACCATCCTTCAAAGCAGGCAGCAGTCTAATACCTCATTCTTTTTCTTCTCAGATGTATATAGAATTGCTTCTGTAAAAAGCACCCCACTCGAGGTTTATGGTGAAAAAAGCTCAGAATATTAATTGTTCTGCCATAAAAGTGCAATGTTTTCTAAGTAAAGTAAGTCCTAATTTTAGGCAGACAACACTGATTATTGCAGCAAGACTTTTTCTGGCGTGTTAAAGACAAAAGTGGATTGAGGGTATTCTGCTTATCCTTGAAGCTGGCAGGACAAGATCCAAATTTAGTCTGAAACTCAAATCTGTGTGACTGCCAAGCCAAAGCCAATGAACCCCATCTCTCAGTGGGACTGTGCTCAGTGCCATACTGTGTGTAGGCATGCTTTTCTGACTGTCTCTCTGACTATCCAGGGCAGATAGCAAGCCTGTGACTGTCTGCACTTCTATGTGAAACGTAAATGTGGTCTGAATGGATCAAGCACCAAAGACAAACGTAGAATAGCAGATAGAGCAAGAGAAAGAAAGGATTAATTAGTGGTCATGAGGATAGCACTATCATAAAAGGGAAAGACGTTGCTACAAAAAGGTGAGTTTTAAAGCATGATTTCAAGAAGGAGAAAACTGCTTTTTGCACTTGTGTTTCTGCAAATGATATAGAAACTATGGGTTTCTGATAATCAGATGAGGACTCCGAGGAAGACATTAGAGTCAAAAGTAGAATGAGTGTAATATTCTTACAAAAAAAATGTTAAACGTGGGGGGTTTTAGTTTGTAACTTATTGCCACTTAACTGTTTGGCAACTCACAGGATGTTGGTTACTTTAATTGATGCAGAGATGCCACGTATGTTTTCCATCAGAACAAGCATACTAGAAACACCAGGCTCCAGTAGGAGGCTGCTAAGATCATTCAGAGCCCAGATAGCAAGAAGGAATTAGCAGTTTTATGAAGATTCCCTTTGGCAAGCTGTAAGTAGTTTATTGACATTTATAACCATTTGTTTAGATATGAAGACTATCTAAAATCTCTTCTACTTATACTTAGTAGTATTTCCTGCTCTCATCTCTACCCAGGGATTGTTCCTCTGTTGTGCTCTCAAGTTAAAACAAACCCAAGATGAATCAGCTTTGCTGGCCAACTGTAAAAAAATAACCCTATACAATGGATTCCTTCTCTGTGCCTAGTAAACCTTGATGGGACCTAATACTCTCTGGGAATCCATGTCTCCTCAAATAGCAAACAATTTCTAAAATAAATAGCATCCCAATTTTCCTATATACTGAAGTTATGTGAGCAGTCACAAAGTTGATGAAATCAAACAGGACTAAGACATACAATGTTTGATATCTTGTGCTATCTGACAATAGCTAGAGCAAAAGTCAACAACCCAGGTAGGAGCATAGCTTCTGCACAGAAAGGCAAAAGTTCACTGACTAAAGGATTAATTTGGTAAAAGTTAAATAGAAAGTGAATTTAGAATAAGCAGTTACACACACAAACACATCCATATTTATTCGCAGCCATATTATGGATCTGCAAAGCTCAACAGGCTAATAAATAGCATGATGAGCTGTTCATTGTGAATCACTAATGGAATTTACTTCTTGTTTCCTAGCATGAATTACTAGGACTCATATCACAGTTTCCATGAATTTTTCGTTATTCAGTATAATTCACTGAATGGCTTGAACAAATAATATTTCAGTGTACAGATTTTCATATTTATGAATATTCATGTATCATTTACTGTTTTTTAGCTTATTCAGAAATTCAGATTTCATCTGTTTTGTTGACACATTTAGACATATTGAACACGCTGTTTAAAATTGACAATTCTTACAGTTGGATTTCTGGGGCAAATATTTACATCAGTATGTTAAAAATACTCTGTGCATTATTATCCTGAAAGAACATACTTAAAATTCTCTGGATACTGCCTTCAGAATACATCTTTGTATATATTCTCTTTTTGCTGGATTATTTACAGAGAATGAATAGAAGCAGTCCAAGTAAAAACTGGACAGAAACACTTTCCCACTATATCTCTCCTCCTTCCCTGTGACAGCAGCCTTATTCAAAGGTTATCAACACATGCAGCGCATTGTGGATGGGTTGTTTTATGGCCTTTATTAACATATGTAGGTAAAAAATCAAAATGAACAATCAAACGCCAATTTGAAATTCATTATTTCCCCTTGAAAAGCTATTCTTTGAACTTTTTTCATTTACCATTTCATATTTTAACTTGGTATTTCTACCTTTCCATCCTGGTCAATGGCTTGTTTATGATCTGGTCCTAAGGGACATGGTTTAGTGGTGGAATGGCAGTGTTAGGTTAGATTGGACTTGATGATCTTACAGGTCTTTTCTAACCTAAATGATTCTATGATTCTATGACTTTAGGAGTCATAGAATAGTCCAGTCTTATTTATGTCTCTTAAAGGCTCCTGCAGCTACCCTTAATTCAACACTGATCTCTCTGTTGTGGCTATAGACTTTACTGATGTGGGCAGAATAAAGATAATACTGAGAAACTATATGTTTATTTTAAGAGATTTCATCACACTCAGATGAGGGAAGATGAGGCCTCATAGGCTTTATTTTCTACAGATTAATACATGTTAATATAGGTGTGGCAAAGTAGATACAATTAATAGACTGTTGTTCGTGTTTCATCATGAAAGCGTATCTCAGGTACTGGTGTCTAAAAAAGCTTGGGGAACTTCACTGGACTTCATGTTTACTTTTTCTGTATCAAATATTTGTCTAAACCCTTTTTACTTTCTTACAATAACACAATGCCATTACATGTAAGAAAAACTAGAGGAACCCTGCGTTCAGACACAGGGATTTCTTTTTGCAGATATGTTTTTAGCTTCTTAACATATTTTCAAGGGAAACCTAATCCAAACATCACAGCAGGAGAAATCATATTTAAAAGTCCTATGTTATGGAAGCTTTTATCCTGTTTTTTAGTGTTACCTATTAAAGAGAGAGAAAATTGAAATTTAGCTCCAAATGTTAGGCTTGTGTCTGTAGCTTGATTACCACATGTAGATTTATCTTTTTAAAGCTTTCTGTCTGCAAGAACACAATTGTTACTAAGTGATATGTTGAACACAAAGAATAATATAAAATTAACTCTACCTGAAACAGGCCAAAAGTCCTTGCCCAAAAGCTTGTCTCCCACATATCTATTCATATCTTATAAAGCTATATATGATATTCTGGAAGATACATGATTTTCTGTCATCACAGCAAGTGATTCCCTGACAAGTATAAAAGTCTTTCAAATGGGGACCCTCCAAATGTACGTCCAAGTCTCTGGTTCATGACTGTAACCATTTCTGACCAAGAGAGCAAAACTGTCTCAAGTCCCAGATGAAATCCACCCTTCCTCTGATGTCGTTTGTCTGCATATCAAAATGTATTTAAGAAAAATTTTTGCAAACCACAAAAGCAATTTCACTGATTGTCTTGTTGAGGGATTTTCACTTCTTTTCCAATACTGCCGTGCTCAACTGAAGTTCCAGATAACAAAACAGAAAGATGGATGGTACAGTTTTTGCCTCTCACAAATGTTAATTTTATTATAGATATACATGCTGTTTTATTTTTAGATTTTGGTGGGTTTATAGACCTTTTTCTGTCATATTTTTTTTCCACATCTTTCTCTTCCTGTCATTTAGTCTGCTTATCTTTAAGGAAATAGTTGTTTACATTGTTTTTCTTTCTATTTTTCCTGTAGAATTATTCTATGTGTAATTTCTTTTTTTTTCTTTTTTATTTTTTTCTTATTGATATTGGTGTTGTGGTCCAAACATCTTTTTCATTTATGTTGTCATTTGCAGCAGTTCTGTTTTACATACTCTCACCTCTAAGCAGATGACAATTTACTGGGAAAAAACCCTCCCTGTCACTTTGTTTTGACACCAATATCCAGAAAAAGTTAAACTCTCTTTATTTTTTTAACCCCTTCTCCTTTTCTGCTTCCTTCTCCCCCTGCTTCACCACTCTTTATTTGTTCCATTAATTTGATTTTCTAAGCAAGATGTCCTTAAAATTGAATAAGGGAAAAGGTAAAAAAATTAGCCCCCAAAATTGAAGTTCTTTATTAAGAGAAAAATATGTTTAAAAGGTAGCAATACAGGTAGATAAGTAAATAATAAAATGAAGAGGAAATGGACTTTGGCTATATTAATATTTTTTTAACACAGCTAACTGTAAAGTCGAAAGTGTGAACAGAGTATAAATAACACATTTTTTTTGAATTGTTTTAAGAACTGGCTCTGAAAGGGATTGAAACTTTTGTGGATAACCAGTGTCTGAGTTGCTGTGTTATGCCATACCTAAGAGGGAAAACGAGACCTTAATTTAAGGTAGGAAATATGATGGGGTAGGAAGATGGCACTGCTTCTATAAGTGGTGGTAATAAGACTGGAAGACCATATCTGTTTCCGGTGTCCCTGGTTTATAAGATATATATGAACAAGCTGGAAAGGATCCAGAAAAAAACCTTATGGATGGTCTGTGGCCTGCAGAACCTACAGGGCAGCAACAACCTATTTAGCTTACAGGGGAACAAGAGGGAAGTTAGCCTATGGACAGAATGATGTGAAGTCTAGGTGTTTCACCCTAGGAGAATCTGGTTTTTTCTTTTTTTTTTTCTCCAAGGAAAGCAAGCATAGAGTACCTATTGTGTTCAACTACAAAAGACTGTCAACAGAAGCTTTGGACTTGTTCAGCCTTTTATGAGTTTAAAAATTGAAATGTAAACAGTATTTTATGTTAAAGATTATATTTTCCATTTTGTATTTGTTATTGAAGTTAAACCCAAATTCTGAATGGTTGCAACTGAAAGGAAATTAAACTACTCAATAAAGAAATTAGTATTCAACAATTTCATTCTGATTTATCCACAGATATAAATCCAAGAATGTCTCCAATAACAGAGTTACATAATTTAGAAAAAAAATGCCTAATGATATACAGCAGATGGGAGATGTAACTAGGTAAATTCAAGCCAGAAAAAATCCTTCCCTTTCTGATTTCTCCACAGTTAAACATTGGAGTAGTGAATGTCTCCAAAAATCAGAGGTTGGTTGCTAAGAATGTTTGACCAATTGCACTATGCAGCTAGACAGCAAAGTAGGTAATTTTAAATTAGTTCTTTTTAGCCTGAAAATTGAATAACACATGCTAGATTTTGGATACTGATGTTCTAATATTGTATCCTGAACCAAAGAATAAAAACCAGACACAATTCATTAAAAGATTGTGCTGGTCTATTTTTAAAGAATAAACAAGAAAAAATACTTTCATGATAGTCCAAACTACAGATTGCCCTTAACTAAAAAGTTTATATTACACTAAACTAAACCAAACCAAACTTCTAATCAATAAGTTTTTATTATCAGAAATTTCAGTTTTACAAAAATATTTTTTAAGAAAAATTATTTTTGAATAATGTCATTTGCCAATTATGAAAATAAAACCTGTATCAATCAAAAAT
>NW_009260692.1:620950-630127 GCF_000687185.1 Egretta garzetta
ATTCCAGAGAAAACCTGCTAAATTTTCTAGGTTATAACTTCTGTTACAGCATTACAGAATTTTTCATTTCATAATGCTTCTTGAATATCCACTTTGAGTTGAAATGAAAAATAAATACGAAACATTAGAATAACCTTCAATAACAAAATTTTATTTTTGTAGACAGATGACATTATTTCCTGGTGAAGAAATTACTTTAAAACAGAGAAAAATAAAGTCTCACAAGTTCCATTCCAGTCCAGGTGGCCAAAAATTAATTTTCAATGTTCATGATATCATTAATTCCTCAGTACTTTTTATACTGAAAGTAATGGAAATTTTATACTAATGACAATCTGTTCTTATTAATCATACCTAAGTTTTTATGGCAAATAACTTAAAAGCTTGTCTAGTCACATTTTGCAACTTTCTCTCCTAAATATACTTTTGTTCTTCCTTTGCAGAATCTTACTGGCAGATGTCTTTTTTCCTGGGGAAAAAAAAAATTGCAAAAGCCCAAAAAAACCCCACCACAACTGTCAAGTGGTGCTTCAGCTGTCATTAACATAACTGCATGTGGCAGATTATTGTGTAGGTGGTGATGAGACTGTGACACAATTAAGTCCCCTTTTTTAGAAGGGGCAATATCTACACTAGTAAGTAGTGTAATGCAGTCACAGCAGTTCAAAAGTTTTTTGAGGACTCAGTACTGACTGTTCTATTTCAGACTAGCTCTTCTCTATTACAGTGCACTAAATGCCTGGTAGTTGTTGGAGGTACATGTAATCCCAGAGTCAATCTGCTAGGTTAGTCTTATTAGAAATAAATCTGATTTATTAGCTCCAAAATTACTTGAAGACACAAAGCCAAACATTATAAATCTCCATCAGGAGGTTTCCTTCAAAAGCACTCTACTAGTCTGACCTAAAAATTCCAACATAGATGCACTCTGCAACGTCTCTTTTTTTTTTCCCCTCACTTCTACCTTTATAGCAACAGACTGAGAGTTCAGATCAGAGATCTGTTTCACAGACTTAACTCCAGACTTCTTTCCTGTAAGAAACAAACAAGTAATCCTCTGCAGCAACTTCAGCCTGTTAGGCTTCCAAAATTAGACCTGAAAAGATCACACCTTTCTCCTTTTCTGAGATATTGTCACTGGCAGCATTCAAGATGCGAATAAGAGAGTGGCTTTCGTTCAATTGCTCCTCCAGAATCAAACAATGAAAGAGGCAGGGTGATTAATTGCATTCTCTGCACTTTCACAGCTCTTCAGAAGCTGATAGGCATTTCCCTATGAAATGTCAGTTAGAGATTACTAAAGTATGTCCATTTTTTTCATATTAAAATTGTGTTTAATAAGCAGCATTAAAGGCTGGGAGTGTTCAGTGCAGAGTTGCCTCTTTTGATGCAGGTCAAAGCTATAGATTGCCACAAATTAAATACTTCAATCCCCCAAAACCAATTCCATGTATAATAAAAACAAAAAAAAAATTAAAAAAGAAAAAAGAAGTATGAACCAAAAGCACCTCAAGAAATAGATAAATTAGGACTATTTCAATTCCTTACTTGATTATGAGATGAAGTTTTTACGTGTCCCTTAGAGAGAGATTTGAACCTCTTCTTTCATAGTTGTTTCCAAATTTGGCTGTAGTAATTCTCCCTCCTTCCTAAAAAAAAAATTATCTGGCTTTCTACCCTTTGGTCCTACCTTTAGCAAAGAGATGGCTGAAGCCATTGTGGTGCCTACTGCCAAGAGACTACTGCATTTACTTTAAAGCAAAACTATACTACCTATGGCCTGTGCATTATACAGTTCATCTGACTTGCACCCTCCTCCCCATTCCTGTTTTTTCCAGCTGTCTTTCAAATGTAAGCATGCATATTTAATAGGATAGAGACAGTCAGTGTCTGAAACATGGTCGTGTTCAACTATGTAACAGAGTGAACACTCGATCCCTGAGTTGTGTGATGGTGCCATGACAAGTGCATAGATGGTGACATAATGGGTTGGGACTGGGCTGTAAGGTCCTTATGTGGCTTCATATTAGGCCTGCTCCAGGAAATACATTTCTTTAAAGTATCATTGCATAAAATGTGTTAGGAGCAGCAGAAGAAAAACTGAATATTCACATATAAATGCCTGTAACACAAGGCTCCTGTTTCATTCGGTACTGCCTCATTTCTGCCTCTGTGAATTCAGCAACAGGGATAGAAGAGACTGGTGCCTTCTGGCAAGGTTACCTACAGAATCACAAAATCACAGAACAGTTGAGTTGGGGAGGGACCTCTGGAGACCATCTAGTCCAACCCCCTGCGCAGATGAGGGCCACCTAGTACAGGTTGCTCAGGACCGTGTCCAGTTGGGTTTTGAATAACTCTAAGGTAGAGACTCCACAACCTACCTGCTCCAGTGTCTGACCACCCTCATAGTATTTCTTTTCTTTTCTTTAAGCAGAATTTCTAGTTCTAGAATTTCAGTTTATGTCTAGATCACTGTCTAGATTGTATTGACCAGCTCTCCAATTGACAGAAATGAGAGCTTAGGTATTTGGTGCACATGAAGACAACTACATATGAATACCTAAATGCAAGTCTCTAATCTTGAACTGAATGCTGCTTCACATATCTGTAAGATCTGTAAATCTTGTGGGGATGAAACTTAAACAGCTTGAGAAAATCAAACAAGAAGGTAAACAAAAATATGGTACAGTGCACAGGAGACCATATTAGCACCGGTATCTTAGCAATGTTACTTACTTAACTGTTTAAGTGGCAAATCCATAATAAGACTTAACTGGAATTTTAACTAGAAGACAACATTAAGTCATGTTACTGCTAGTTATCCACTAGAACCAATGAATCTGGTTTATTACCAAAATTATGAATTTGTAGTTTCTAAGAACCTGTTCTGAGAGGTTCCCAGATGGTGTATTTCTCCATGTAGTAAAAGAAACCTTATGTTTTCTGTTTAAATTACTTTCTGCTTTAAATGAAAGGAAATAACAGAATATAACATAATTAAAGGGAAAGATCTTCATAAGGTTACATGAAATATACAGATGCACATGGTTGCCAGGGACTCACCATATCCTTCTCAGAAGACAAGTACTAATAAAATTAAATGTCTTACCTTCTCCTCTGTTGACAATTTCCCACAGTTTGAGTGATTAGGGACTCAAATGACAGCAGAAGCCGTTAGGGGCTATGTGGATATTTCTGACAATCCCAGTTGTCAGACCAAGGGACATGCATTGGTTTGCATCTTCATTATTTAGGATTAGCCTCCTTTAGAGCAGATTTGTCTCAGAGAGCTGAAGCAGTCCAAAACAGTGTGAGGGAACAAGATGATGATTAAGCATAATGGACAATCAGGTCCTGATTTTACTCCTTGAAGCTCTTTTATTCATAGATGTAGATTTTACGACCTCTTTTTGCAGCTCAATTGGTACTTAAGGAACAGCACTATGAATGAGAATATGGTCCATTATGGTCTTTAGAACTGTTGGGTTGGTTGGTTTTTTTTTTTTTTGGACATAGCATAATCCACCAATGTGAGAGATTCCCAAGCAAGCTCTGAGTGAGATACCAGGTCTCTGCAGAGATATTAGCTTGAGGAGTACAGTCATTTTAGAGCAGTGATTTGTCCATTCTAATTAGCCCTGCTTAGGCAAACCAATCCAGTAATTTAGTTATACTACTTCTAATAGTGTTACTTTGTTCAAATTATTCCATTCAGATTCCATTGCTGATAATATTTTAGTAAAATATATCACATGTGGGGACCTCTTCTCAGTAGGTTATAGTAACTCTAAAACCGAAAATAGAGATTTTCCATGTGAAGGAAATCATTTTGCAAATGGGCATCAAAGAAAGCACCATTTTAAGCCCCAATTAGTATAAAATTTCACAGAAATGAGAGCATACTTTGCATCCTGCAGAGATATAAAACTCAGCTCAGTTCCAATTATAGAACATGATAATCAGTATCTTTGCAACACAGTACACATCCAACAATTATACGATAATGGTGACACTAGAAGTGTTTACCCAATACAGACCAAACAGCCATCTCTTGTCCAAGAACCCTATAACACTTATTCATTTAATAGCAGCTGCCAAAGGGAACCCAGAAGTAATATAGCACACCTCTAAGCTGTAATTAACCACCCATGGCAGTTCGGCAGACACAGAATGTCCTGTGTTTCACTCCTGTTTTGTGCCACTATTGAAGACCCTGTCCAAAAAGACAGAGACACATACCCGTCAGAACAAAAGCATACCTAGAATCAGAATGCACTATAACCAGCCTGCTTGTTACTATTATGATGCTGTTGTTGTTATGGGCCCTGATGTGTACAAAAAAAGTCACTTGTCTTCTCAAAAGACAAATGTAAGGTTCTATTTAAATTGTCCTTGCTTTAGCTTCCATTTTGCCTGCAGTGATATCTTTTACAAAAGATAATTAGCGCCGTGAATGAGCCGCCTGCATCACTCATGTTGATTTTCCACTCACTCCAGAGCTGAACCTTTAGCCTTTAACTTAGCTATTTGGTGCCTATGGGACTAGCTGTGTGTCATGGTCATTGACAAAGATAAATAATGATGCCTTACCAAAGTAAGCAGAAGCTATTAATAAAAATAATGTGAAATGGGCTGATCTGAACATTTCTCACTACTAAGCTTCTCAAACAAAAACTCAGACTTCTAGTAGCACTAAAATTTCCTGCATAGAATCCCCGGAAAAAAAAAAAAAGAAATTACTTAAACCTTGCATAACCTGCTTCTGTCTCTCTATGGAGTTTAATTACAGCTGTCATGATGGGATGTATAGCCAGATTAAGAGATATGTTGCTGGATTCTTCAAGGTGTTAAGCAGGTGTAAGCTTTATTTTTAGTGATTTCAGAAAAAAATGCTAGCCAAATGAGAAGAGCTTTTCTTGCTTTCTGACACTTTGAAGAATCATATAGAAAATATACTTCAAAATATATAGAAAATATATTTTGAAACACCCCCTCTGGCAACCCTGTTGTCCTTAAATCAGCTCCTTATTAGCCAGAAGAGAGAAACATCAATAAAAGATGATTCTGTATCTACATGCCATGTCATCCAATGGTTTTGTTCACTTATTTTTCACTTATTACAATGCACCAAGATTTTAAATCCTGAAGTTTGTATCAGAAATTCTCCTAAACTCTTTAGCAGGATGCTCTGGTCTCTCTATGCAGCTTCTTGCACAAACAGGCTGGACAGTGGGTGGCTGTCAAAGGACTGGCCCTCTCAGGGGTGCCTAGCTAGTATTTGTTGGTCTTCAGCTCCCCTGGGCTGCTAAGGTAGTTCAGAACTGTACACTAGCCAAAATCCTCCATCAGCCACACTTCCTACTTTCTCACTGTGAGACTACATGATGGAGGTGTATCAAAATCACAAGGTTAATGATTTTGTATAAACCTTGTGACCATGGCTTATAAAGGTTCAGAAGGGAGGATAAACTGCTGTAAATAAAGGACAAGTGAATTAAGGTGTTTTTTTTTTCACATGGAGGACAAGTCTCACTCTGGATTGTTAAATTTCCTTGTTTCAGCTCCAGAAGGCAAAAGATTGCCATTAGTTTAACAGTTATGAGTAGGATGAATGTGGGCAGACCATGGAGGAAATAATAATTTTATAATAGTCAACATTCAATCATCCCATTCTGGTCAGCAAGGAAGAATACGTTCAATTTTGTGTGAAAATGTAATATGATAAATACCAACAATTAAAATGAAAGAAGTCACAATTGTCAATAGACAAGTCTGACAATACACAAACTAAATGAAAGGATAATAGGCCATGTTAATTAAAAAAAACCAACAACACAACTATCTTTTAAAATGCCTTGTATGTTATTTGAAAGGTTCATATCTGATTAATGCCTTCACCAGTTAACATTCTTTACCTCTGTCCCAGAAAATTTACTTTTTTCAGATTTAAAATGAATGAAAAAAGGCAAAATGATTATTTAGGATTTCAGTTTCTTTAAGCAACAATACACTAATATACTAAATCTACTAAAAAATGAAAAATCTGGAGTTCTGATTAGTTAGTGAAAAGCTTCTTTCAATGTGATGTAAGAAAACAAATACGATATTTACTTTTCTAATTTTTTTTTGTTGTTTTTTGATGGGTGATTGGCTGTTTCAAGATTGTGATAGGAGTACCAGTTGTATGGACTTTCTTGTGGGTTGGAGTAAATGAACTTCTTGCTGGAAACTGCAGTTCTACCTTCAAGTTAAGATGAGTGGTTGATACTCTTTCAGGTGGAAATAATGGCTCAAGTGTCTAGCTAGTGAAAGCTGTTATCATCTGACCATTTTCTGGCATTGTAAAAAACCCATTTTCAGATTTCAAGAGAACACCTGTCTTTTTAACAAAATTATTGTCAACACTTATTGGGTCTGATCCTGGAAGTCTCACTTAAGAACTAGTCAGAAAACAATGTCTTTAAAGCGGAGTCCTCTAGTATATTTTTATGTGATATTTATGTAGGGCCTCGATTTAACTGGAGACTCAACTGCACAAATGACAATGGCATTCAATAAAAATAGCACTTCATCTGTACTGTTGCCTAACACCCTTCACTGGAAGAGAGTAGAATTTGGATGGATATAGAGGGGTGTTGAGCTTTGTCGTGATAAGAGGAGCTTTTCTCAGTATGAAAATAATGCTTGGATGAGAAGAATGACAATCAACTTCTGACTACTGAGAAAAAAAATCTCATGTACCTTATGATGAAGGTTGTTCTTACACTGATGTTGTCTGACACATGATATTGAGATTTAGTATTTTTTATTCCTTAAAGAAGAAAGAAGATTCTCACCCACCAATATTTTCATTCATACTTATTGTTCAGATATGTATTAAATTTATGCAACTTACTTGTTGCAGCTGCTGTTGCATCTGAGGTCAAGAGAACAGTGACCAACTTAAAACATTTGATGTTTGAGGTTGCCAGATTAGTTTTCAACATGATCAGTAGGGACAACCAGTCACTGAATGTAACATAGAAAGACATTTAGGACTTTCACAAATTCACTCTCACCATAGACAACTTATTGCAGTAGTAAAGTCATGGGATTATTTCCATACTAATGACATTCTGATGACTCCTAGATGAACCACTCAAGCCTTTACTGGTCTGGATATAGAAAGCTCGTTTAGTTTTCCATTCATATTTTTGTTTTATTTGCTTACTGCTTGTGGCAGTTGAAACATCAGCTATCAGGAGAAGCATTCAAATAGGTTGCTTTTAAGTCAACTTCAGTAGCACAAATTTCAGCTCTTGTATACAAAGTGCAGTTTCAGGAGATCTAAGACATACTGAAACTGGAGCCTGCAATACTTAAATAAACAAAGTGTCAGGATGTCTGGTTTAGGAGATAAGTTAATAAAAGAACAAGGAAAGGAGTGCTACCTTTTCTGACAGCTCCAGACCCAGCGTCCTCATTAATGGAGCAAAGGCTGACATTTTTAAACTCATTCATAATCATCTCTCAACTAGACTCTGAAACTGGAACAGTTTTTGTTTCCTTAGTAGTTGACATTATCTTCCTGAATGTTTTGATACCTCACACTAGGGACTTTGTGCTGTGTGTTGGGTTTAGGCGTTTGGGTTTTTTTTGTGAATGACACATCAAAATGTATAAAAGAAAATCAAAGTATCAGAACAACATAAAGATATTACCAGATACTTTAATTAATGTCAGAATGTAGAGAGGGAACAAAAGCATAGATCTTTTATTCATACCAAAGGCTAATAGTCCACATTTATTTATTTAATTTGAATTTTGGATTCTTCAGAAAGGATGTCTTATGCAAAATACATAAACAGCTAGGGAAACATCTCAGCAGATAATAAACAAATTTGTGTTCAGTTTTCCTGGGCACACAAAAAGTTTAGCCTTTCTTGACGAGGTAATAAGATACAAGGAGAAATTAACAATTAAATATTACTTAACAAAGCTTGAAAAATTAGCATGCTATGGTTGGATCTACAAGAATTTTATGCCTAGAGGAAGAAGATAACAACATTTCAACTAAAATGGGAAATGTCAACAAGTATTTCCTAAGTAGACTATAATAGGTTATTAAAATACGCATCAAGAAATGCTTTGTGCTAACACCATATGAAAAGTTTCAGTTTAGTTCCAAATTCATCAGGAAATTTTGAAACTTTGCCTTGCCAATCACTGAATCATAGTAAATAGAGATAAATGAGATTTTGTGTATCTAAATCATCTGTGTACCAAAGCCAGATTATTTTTAACAGCCCATTGTCTAGTCCACTTTACAGTGACTCATACAAAGTCTTCCACAAACAAGTCACAGAGACAGTTTCATGATTTAATAAATCATATGGGACTGGTTTAGAATAGTTCATTCCACTGTAAAATAGAAATTAGGATAAAATTCAATCCATTAACAGGGATTTTCTCTACAAATTCAATAATTTTTCCTGTTTGATCAATGACAACTTAGTATTCCTTCACTATTCACTTTCTTTATTCCTTCCTTTGAATTCCCTCGAAACTTAATCTCAATTGTATTTATTACTATAACACTCATTAACATTGTTCAGCCATTCTGCATATTTTTTTTCAGTTCAAACTGTCCTTTAAATTTTTACTGAGTCCTTTGAATCATTTATTCTGACTGACTTTGGCAGAGTAGTATACAATGGAAAATTATTTTGTGGGCAAGGTCTGTGTTCAGCTATTGTTTGGGAAAGTATGCTACAAAACCAAACCAAACCAAGACAAAAAAACCACGTCCCAAACAAACAAACAGACACAACCCTCAGAAAGATCCCAGATTATTTTCTGTGAGATTTCCAGGCCTTTCAGATGTACTCTAAGATGTGCTTCCTCTTATTTTACTAAATTCGGATGATATCTTCTTTCGTTTATCTTCATACAGTTTGGATGAAATTCCTCTTTTTGCACTCATTAAACATCTCAGTTGCAAAAATTTATCTTTGTTTCATCTCTTACACCAAGGGAAGGCCCTAAAATATACTATTTTTCAATACTAAATCTGTGCTTCAGAATCTCCAGTTAAAATTGTGTATATATTTTTACTTCCATGTTGTCCTGGTTTCGGCTGGGATAGGGTTAATTTTCTTCATAGTAGCTAGCATAGTGCTGTGTTTTGGATTTAGT
>NW_009260692.1:630577-680426 GCF_000687185.1 Egretta garzetta
AGGGAGGGAGCGAGCGGCTGCGTGGTGCTGAGTTGCCAGCTGGGTTAAACCACAACACATGTCTTCCCAGATTTACCTTTGAAGAGCACATCTAAAACTAGAGGAATAGGAATTTAGCATTAATTTTACATTATTTTACTCTTAAATAATTATCTAAACCACATCATTATTATCACATATTTGATCATTAACAAAGTTTTCTCACTGCTTAGTCTACCCACCCATCTTTTATCTTATGGATGTTTTGTATAATTGATTGCATAAACTCTCATAATGACTCAAATAATTGATCGTCTAAACCATGCACTAGTGTTGTTGCTGTCCGAGTGGGCAACCTAAGTTTCATAAGCAGGAAGAAGACCTTTTTTTCTGCTGCACTGAGCCTTAAAATGTTCAAGAGTAGTTTGTGCAGATTTAAGGGATTTTGTGCATTTATGTTCTCCCTTTCCTTCAAACAGAAATGCCATCAGTGGTATTCTGTAAGCTTTCAAGCTGTTACCTGAAGTAGTAACTAGTCAAACTGAATGCACTAAGGCTTATTTGTCACATACATAAGGCTTTATTTATTGAGGAGTTTGAGGATTTTTTAGAGAGGAAAAATGCACAGGTTTTGTTGAGAAAATGTATTCTGAGACACATAACAGATTCAGGTTTCCATATGCAGTCCTGGACAACCTGCTGGCAGATCAAAAGACTCTTGGAGAGTCAAGACTGGAAGGAAGGGGGATTCTTGTGCTGGCAGCAAACTTGCAGCTTCTACCACCCCATCTTTCAGTGATATTAACCTTTGCCCCTGAATGCTGAGTTCTTACCTTCTTATAAAATTGAGTTCTTTACCTTTAGCTAAGATGTAGTTTAGCTACTAGACTACACTGTGTATGATGATGGATGGTGCTACATACTCAGGTTGCACCCGTTTCTTTTTCTTTCTTTCTTTCTTTCTTTCTTTCTTTCTTTCTTTCTTTCTTTCTTTCTTTCTTTCTTTAATCTTTTTAAAATTATTATTTTATTTTATTTTCCTTTCTTACACTTCAGGCAGTTTTTCCCAGCTTTCAATGTTGTACATCTTTAGTGACCGACAATTGACCATCAGTGACTTGTTTATAGCCCCAAGGCTTTTGTTCTTACCTTGTGTCCTTATTTTCAAGTTCTCTGAAAGTCCACTGCCCTAAACTCCACATTGTAACAAGCAACAACAGGTACCAAGTTCCTGTTCCTTGGTTCCCACAACAAACTCTGATACCAAGTTCATAACAAGTCAAATAGAGTCTATCCCTGGTGCCTTGCAAAATTAGTATAAGGAAAATTAGTCTAAAGCCTGCAGCTTTTTTCTAACAATGGCAACAGGGTACTTACTGAGCAATAAGAAAATAAAATTTGAACCTGATGGAAGTTTGTGTAATACATGAAAGTGATGGGTGACACAGTGCTTGCAGTAGAAGGCAACAAGACCAATACCTTCCTTAACAGGTCCTGTTAAGTTCTATCTTCTTACACTAATACATAGATTTTGATTAAACACTGCTGTACAATTTCATCAGCTCCTTAGCATAAAACTCTGATTTGATAAAAACTGTTTTCTCTCCTTTTAGGGCTTTAAGAACCCAGTCAAAAATAGGGAATCAAGGTTCAATAAGACACATAAAAATTTCTGCCAAAGTCTTAGTTCTGTGTATCTCAAAGGGGAGGTATATTTAAGTTTTTAAGTTGTTAAACTTTTGATTCAGATGAAATGGTAGCAGTTATGCTTTCTGTTTAAGGCTAGAATTTTCTGCTGTAGTACTTACACAAAATATATTAACTCTTTGCAGTGAGCATTCCAAAAAGATTAATGCCAGAAGGATAAGGTATATGAAAGTCTAAGTCAGGCACTTAAGCTTTTAATTGGTAGTTACTGGCCTTTATTATCATAATAAGCTTTTAAAGCCTGTTGACTTTTAAGCCTTCTCTAGTTTTACTGCTTGATTTGGTACTTAGCCTGAATCTGTCTCCTTACTTCTTAAAAATTATTCCTAGGAAGAATTATACAAATTATTCCTCTGCTGACCTTTATAAAAGCACTATGATAATTGCATGTTTTCCTACAGTAAATCATCATCTAAACCAAACCACAGAAAGATTTGTTCATAAGGGAAGGCTTAAGACTTGATGACTTCAATTCTTTTTTTAACCTTTTACAGATGATGTCTGAGACTATAGTAGTTATCTGTCATTTACAGCATTTTAATCAGGGTCCTCTGCAGCAGTAAGGAAAGAGCTGTTCACTGCAGCAAAGTGGACATCATATACAGGAGTTATCAATTAGACTTGGTGGGTCAGTCACCTGAAATGAGTTCACATCCTTGTCCCATTAAAACAAGGTGAAGTATTGAAGCCTGGGTTACCATATCTGTACCAGAGCCACTGAACTACAGGGTGCTCTGATGCAGGGGAGTTGTTTCTAGCAGAACTTCTCCCCCACTTCTCCACAAACTTCTTGGGATTCTTCTTTGGAATTGATATTCTATAAGAAATGTTACAAATAGGAAAAAAAGGTGTCAATTTTTGTGTTTTTAGTGGAAGAAACGTAGAATTTTATATTGTAAATGTAGCCATTTCAAAGACAGACATTCTCAAAGAAAACCTTGACACAACCTTGAGGGCAGTTGTTTAATGCTTTAGTGTGTCAAATCAGTCCAGGTAAGTGGAAAATGACTGCTTTATGCAATCATGTAAAACAGTTCAGAAATTTCTGAAGCTCACTTCAGCATCAAATATTTGTACCTATGATGAACCGCAGGAAGTTCAGCCAGAAACTACCCCTGTAATTTTGTTTTAACATATGTAAAATATAATCTAAAAATCCAGTTGATGCTAATTTAACTTGCTCTTGAATAAAAGACCCAGGGATTTGTTCAATTTGTTATGGTGAATTAAAAGGACCTACTAAGAGCACCACAACATTTAATTGATATGGGTAGCCTATGAATAGCCTATGAGTAAAGAGATCAGGACGAAACATGAGGGAGTCATCAACTGCTATGCCCATCCTCCACTGCTGCCTATTTACCACTTCTACTTTTTTATCAGGGATACATTCACAGATTTTGAAGTCTCACTGCAATTCATGCAGCTTTTCTGATTGAGACAGGATGCAAACTTACTTTTTTCTGTTAAGCTCATTCTTAGCAGAACATTTGCTTAAGTACTCCCCCAAGGAAGTTCTTGAATTAAGGAAGAGCTTGACTTAAGGAAGTGGCAAGTTGGAAGTCTTCCACTGAAATCCAGGAAATTTTGCAGCTTGATAAGAAACAAACTCTGACCTGTGTATGTCGGAAGATAAGGTTTATCCAAATCTCTCCTAGCAAACACCCAACAAACCATTCCAAGTAACAGAGTGATGGGGCTTCTTCAACAAAACATGGAATCTTTTGAGGTCACAAAATTGTGCAGTCTTTGTCCTGAAATTTTTTTTTTTAGTTTCACTTTGCAGCAAGCTTTATGCATATAGCCATTTTTACAATCAAACCCAAGAATGTTACATAGCTGTATTTCATACATGAACATGAAGAAAGTTGTTTATAGTTCTATGGCACACCATGCACTAAAAGTTGAAAGTAGTTCTGCAGCTATTTCTAGTTGATAATCAAAAGACATATGTGAGTATAAAAGCTGTTTTACTAACTATCCTTTATGCTTTTCTGTACCCAGAAAAGCTCAAAACTGAATGCTTCCTAAAAGGAGTTAATTCACTAATGTCCTTGACTGTGTAATACTAATATAATACCAAGAACAGAAATTTCTTTTTTAGCTTAGCTGGTGACTTTACTCTTGTGTATGAGGATTGATAGCACTCTTCACTCTTAATTTTAGTATGATGAGTATAGCAGCAGCGTATACTCCAACTTTCAGCTTATTGTATACAAACATATAATTGAAAAGCAGTTTGCATGGTGACCAAAGTAGAACACACTTATTAGAATGAAGGCTGACAAAAATCAATAACATACAGCACTATTCCTTTCAAAACGAGACTTTTATACTGATTTATATCTTCATGATAAGTTACATGTACATGACAAAAGTATCTGGAGTACTAACATCCTTTTGCCTTTTTAAACTTTGTAGCCACAATACATTGTAGTCATAACAAATTATTTAGCTTCAGCTTGCATACAGTCTCACAGAGGTTTAATCTCATGCCAAGGATATAACAAATGAATTTGGTCTTCCTGGGTCTTCTGTTTGCATGAAAGCTCCTTGACAGGCTGATTTTCATAGCAACTATTGTTGGACCTTTTTAGAGTCTTTTGCGATATTAGATGAGTGCTAAAGAGAGCAGATATTTTTCATGGGACAAATCAGAAAGGTGGCATGGTAAACACACTGCAAAGATCAAAGTAGTTTTCAATGAAGAGCAACAACAAAAGCATTCTAATACAAATGCAGAAGACTTGCAAATAATTTATTAATAAAGGATTTAGCTGAAGTAACAAAGTAGAAGCAGAAATTGTCTGACGTCTCTTGCCTTTCTTTTAGTAGACTCAAGAAAAGCACATCAGGAGCATAGTTGAATCCATCATTTAAGAAAACAGATACAAAGAAAGAAGTAGGTGTAGTAAAAAAATAAAATCCAAAGCATAATCTTAGTAGAATAATGTTATTTCAGGTCTGGAGATTGACAGTTATGATGAGGTGCACTCTGAGATTTATTTAGTCAGAGGTACATACTGCAACACCAAAGTCAGTGTGATTCTCAAATCTTTAGACCAACAAGGATTTTTCATGAACCACCTAATGAGCAAAAAAGCAAAGTATCTGAGAATCATTGAGGATGCTGAAATGTAAGGATTCTGTATAAAGTGCCCAAGCTGAAGGCAGGAGCATTTTTTCATTATCTTTGTGTTCAGTCTCATGGCAACAGGCATGACATAAAAAACAGAGAAAACTATTAGAATGATTCAGTAGACTACTTGTGTCTAGACCTCATGACGAATCTCAGGACCATGACCCCAAAGTTACAGGGTGTATAACTGAGCTAATTACTCATTGATCCAAGCATTTTAAGGGTGTGTTGTTGTCTGACCATCTGCATGTAGAGACCAAGATATCTTTTCAAGTACTTTTTTTAACAATCCTGTAACTTCTGATTGCACTACAAAAGGACTAGTAATGACAAAGAATTTATTGAAACCCTATTCTAAGATACAGATCTTCATCATTATATTTTTTTCATCTATATCCACCTTATAAATATATGCAAGTCAGTATGTATAAATAAAAACTTCCTATTTTTATTAAAACTTTCTTTAGTATCACCTACAAGTTTCAGTAGTAATGATTTAATGTTTTCTTTTAGAGAGCTGATAAAACCAGAAGAGGCTTAGGAACAGAGAGACAAATGGAAGAATCTTTTATTTCACAAACAGTTGGAAATAAAGTTTGAAAATACACAAACTGTTAGAAGTATTGGAAGAGCCATGAAATGGAAGGCTCATCAAATCTGGTATCTAGTTTGTGACAATGGCTAATAGCAGATGCGTAGGTGAAAATATGATGAAAAGACTAGTGAAAATAGGAATGTTTTTCCTGGCATGGTCTCCAATACACTCCCAGAAATATGAGCAAGGTCGTGTATCTTTGTGTGTAGCAGCCCTCAATGGATTCTTTTCTTATGAATTTCTCTGTGAGTTTAAAGTTGCTTTCAGAAGCCTTTCTTGCCTATTGACATTCAAAGTAACTTGTGCCAGAGAACTCCACTGTCAATTTAATCTGATGCTCCTTGACGTTTATATTTGAAGAGGCAGTGACAAATCTTTACCCATTCACACTCTCCATGACATTTATGATTTTGTAGATCTCTTTTGCATCTCCTTGTCCATTTCCAACCCACATCAATTTAGCAGATTGAAGAATGTCTTTCTCTTTAGCGGTTCCTTGCATGGGGAATGGTTGCTTACTGTCTGGAAGTAAATCATTCCTGTCACTTTTCTCTGTGCCTTTTCCCTCTAAAACTACTATATTTTTGCTTAATAAGGAAGTCAGATATCTATGTATTATTCAAGATAAGAGTGGATGGATTTGCACAGTAGGACATGATGTCTTCTCTTTTGAAAAAAACACAATCTCTGTTCTTTTCCTAATCATTCCTAACATGTATGGTTTTGCTTTGCTACTCATCACTGAGCTGAGGTTTCCACAGAGTTACCTATTACAAGCCAAGATCTTTTTCCTGAGTTCTAATTGCTCACTTAGAGCTGTCAATGTATATGGAAAATTTGGATTATATTTTCCCTAAAAGCATTACTTTAGATATATAGGCACTGAATTGTTCTACATGGACATTCTGTGTTACTAACAGACTTTATCAACTCACTGTGTCTCCTTTTCCTGTTTGTTCTTTTTTATGAATAGCACAGGGAAAACCACAGATCCCTGTGGCACCTTTCTCCATTAGTAAAAACTCTCCACTAAAGTGGATATCATACTTAAAAAGGCGGGGAAGACTATTTCCTTGCATTTCACATTTATCCACTAATCCTACTTTTACTTACACTTTTTTACCAATAGTGTAGCTAGAGACATAAGACATAATTGTTCATAGCTCTTAGGATTCCTCATGGACGGCATTGGTAAAACTGGCATCACCTTTTCTGTCTTACAGTCCCATAATACTAATACAGTTTTAAACAGGATTTTTTTTTTTTAAATCTTAAGTGAATATCAGTGGCAACTAGATACTGTTCATTTTTTCTAGAATCATAAAATCATAGAATCATTAAGGTTAGAAAAGACCTCCACCATTGTGTGTCAACCCAATACTACCATGCCTACTAAACAATGTCATGAAGTGCCGCAGGTTTTTTGAACACCTCCAGGGATGGTGACTCCACCACCTCTCTGGGCAGCTTGTTCCAAACTTTGACCACTCTTTCAGTAAATAAAGTTTTCCTAATATCCAGTGGAAACCTCCTTTGACACAACTTGAGGCCATTTCCTCTCATAGAATCGTCTAGGTTGGAAAAGACCTTTAAGATCATCACGTGCCACTGTTAACCTAGCACTGCCATCCCACCACTAAACCATGTCCCTAAGCACCTCATCTGCCCATCTTTTAAATACCTCCAGGGATGGGGACTTGACCACTTCCCTGGGCAGCCCATTCCAGAGCCTGACAACCCTTTCGCTGAAGAAATTTTTCCTAATGTCTGGCCTAAACCTCCCCTGGTGCAACTTCAGACCACTTCCCCTTGTCCTATCATCCATTACCAGGGAGAAGAGACCGACGCCCACCTCACTACAACCTCCTGTCAGGCAGTTGTAGATGGTGATCAGGTCTCCCCTCAGCCTCCTTTTTTCCAAGCTAAACAACCCCCAGTTCCCTTAGTCGCTCCTCATGAGACTTGTGCTCCAGACCCCTCACCAGCTTCGTTGCCCTTCTCTGGACATGCTCCAGTGTCTCAATGTCCTTCTTGTAGTGGAGGTCCCAAAACTGAACATAGTATTTGAGGTGTGGCCTCACCAGTGCCAAGTACAGGGGGGATGATCACTTCCCTAGTCCTTCGGGCCACACTATTTCTGATACAAACCAGGATGCTATTGGCCTTCTTGGCCACCTGGGCACACTGCTGGCTCATGCTTAGGTGGCTGTCAACCAGTACCCCCAGGTCCTTTTCTGCCAGGCAGCTTTCCAGCCACTCTTCCCAAGCCTGTAGTGTTGCATGGGGTTGTTGTGACCAAAGTGCAGAATCCAGCACTTAGCCTTGTTGAACCTCATACAATTGACCTCGGCCCATCAATCCAGCCTGTCCAGGTCCCTCTGCAGACCCTCCTTCCCTTGAGCAGATTGGCACTCACACCCAGTTTGGTGTCATCTGCAAACTTACTGAGCATATGATCGATCCCCTGATCAAGAACATTGATACACACATGAAACAGAACTGGCCCCAACACCGAGCCCTAGGGAACACCGCTTGTAACCAGCCACCAACTGGATTTAACTCTTTCACCACAAGTCTCTGGGCTCAGCCATCCAGCCAGTTTTTTACCCAACAAAGAGTACACCTGTCTAAGCCATGAGCTGCCAGCTCCTCTAGGAGAATGCTGTGGGAGACAGTGCCAAAGGCCTTGCTGAAGTCCAGGTAGACAACAGCCAGAGCCTTTCCCTCATCCACCAGGGGAGTCACCTGGTGATAGAATGAAATCAGGTTGGTCAAGCAGGACCTACCTTTCATGAACTCAGGCTGACTGGGCCTGATCACCTGGTTGTCCTGGACGTGCTATGTGATGGCACTCAAGATGATCTGCTCCATAACTGTCAGACTGACAGGCCTTCACCTATTCCTTCACCTATTTTTTCCTTTCTCATGCAAAATTCGCCCTTTCTGTCGATGTGTGTCACATTGGCAAGCCTCCAGTTGTCTGGGACCTCCCCTGTTAACCAGGACTGCTGATAAATGATGGAGAGTGGCTTGGCAAGCTTTTCTGCTTTTCTCCTTCATCACTGTAGGGTGGATCCCACCCAGTGCCACACTTGTGGGTGTCCAGGTGGCATAGCAGGTCGTAAACTGCTTCCTGATGGATTATGTGGGGTTTATTCCGCTCTCCATCCCTGTCTTCCAACTTGGGGGGCTGAGCACCCTGGGGATAACTAAACTGTTAAAGACTGAGGCAAAGAAGCCATGAAGTGCCTCATCCTTTTCCTCATCTTGGTGGCAATGTTCCCCCTGACATCCAATAAAAGATGGAGATTCTCCTTGGCTCTCTTTTTATTGTGAATGCATTTGTGAAAACATTTTTTGTTATCTTTTACAACAGTGGTCAGGTTGAGTTCTAGTTGGGCTTTTGCCTTTCTAATTTTCTTTCTGCATGACCTAACCAGATCCCTGTACTCTTCTTGAGTTGCCTGACTCTTCTTCCAAAAGTGATAAACTCTCTTTTTTTCCCTGACTCCCAGCAAAAGCTCCCTGTTCAGCCAGGCTGGTCGCCTTCCCCGCTGGTTCATCTTATGGTACATGAGGACAGCCTGCTCCTGCACCTTTAAGACTTCCTTGAAGAATGTCCAGCCTTTCTGGACTCCTTTTGTCTGGTAAGTTCTGCCAGCAGTTCAATTTGAAACACAACCCCTGTAGAGAAGGGATCAAATGAGAGTGTCTGTAAGTTTTGGGTTGTAAGCTGTGAACGCTAATGAAAAATCTAAATCATTTTTCTATTGCTTATCTTACCTGTGTTCATTTTCTTGCTTGCTCAGTTTTTGAATTGTGGACTTCCAGATCATTGGAAAAATGAATTTATTACTAGTTTTTATGCCCTTGACAAGCATTTTTGCTCTGATTATATATATTATGTTGCCGCAATTCCCTATCCCTCTCAAGATTTAGATTATAAGCTTTGAGAGAGTGATAGATCAGCTTCTATTCTGCTTATACATCACGGAGCTCATGAAGGTCCAGGTGCTGAGGTTTCCCCAGTTATACAATAAAACATTTTTTTCTAATTGAATATGACTTTAAGAGTAGAAGGTATAACAAAGGTGATGTAAAATTAGTATTGCATAAACAGGTTATGACTGAATGTGAGAAATAGTAATAAAACTGCTTCTGATCTGCAGGTGGGAAAGGAGAACCCCATACCAAACTGTTATGCAAGGGAATAGAAGGCAGAGGATAATTATAAAAGATATATCTGGCACAATGAATGACACATCTTTAATAATAATAATGATCTTGGAGATGTAAGGACCCTGTATTTGAGTGGAGATCTTGAATACTTAAAGATTTTTTTTAAGCAAAGGAGTTTAAAATAGATATTTTCTATTAAATAACAAAGCAATCATTTTTTAACACAATTGTTTTACTTAATAAAGTTTCTTTATTTTAATTTCCCAAGAAAGATTCACTATGGCACTAATTCCTCTGTTGCCTTTCACTGACACCAGCAGTAGAATGCCATTTACCATGAAGACACCTAAAGATTTAATTTTATATGCAAGTTTTACTTGTGAACTAAATATCTAAACTTCCACCATAGTAACTGAAGAAGTAGTCAAAGACATCAATGACATCCAAGGATCAAGTAAGATGCCTGACAATAGGTAAGACTTAAAGTGTTTCTAGAAGATCAACTTAAATATCTAGCTTATATAAAGACTCCTACTGTTGATACCTAAATTTAGAAGACTAAATCTCACCCTTTAAGCTGTCTAAATCTAATTTTTTTGGCTAATGTTGTTGTTGGGCCACTTTTGTAATTTTTAAAAGGCTTTGAAGGTCATGTAAGGTCCCTAATGGCTGGAGAAAGGCCATTACTGCACCCATCTCAAAAAAAGGCAGGAAGGACAATCTGTGGAGCTACAGGCTTCTCAGCTGCAGTTTGGCCCCTGGGAAAATCTAGAAGTTAGTCCTCTTCACAACCCATGTACACATAAAGGTGAAGAAGGTAAATGGGAACAGTCCACATGGATTTAACAAGGAGGCTGGACTAAAGACCTACCGAGTCCCTTGTAGTCTGAACTACTACATGATCCTATGATTTTATGATTAAATCCTTTATTTCCAAATAGTATAATTATTCAAAGACCGTTGCAATGCCAATGAAATACACTTCAGAGATTGCTCTTATTGGAGCAGGATCACTGGAATATGATATGTCATAGCTCTACTGTTTATAATGCATTCTATTAATTATAAAGTATAAGATAGTTCCTGCCCAGCAGAGCTGAAAAACATCCAGAAAGAGAAGAAAAAGCAAGACACATTAAGGAAATGAGGAAAATGTAAAGTATTTTTTTTAGTGGTATTTGATTTGATTGCATATCATATAACAAATAGTAGCTATCACAGCACAGGCAAATCTTCAGAAAAGATCTGAATGACAAAGCAATGATGGAGTTAGAAGCGAAAAAACATTGTCTTCAATTCACATCCAAATAACAAGTTAAATATTCAGTACCTAGGGATATTCCTCCTAGATCAAAAGAGAAATATAAATTAGATAATAGACTTACAACTTCAATGCAATATATATATGTGTGTGTATATATATATATATATATAAAAGAACATTTTGGAATAAGCACAATAAATCTTTGTGAAATATAAGTGGAAAACTGCAGTCTTAATTAGGTAAGTATAAGAAGTTTGATCATGTTTGCAGCTGATATATCAGGCTGTTCTGTCATAACCAGGTGAAATAAACAGGCTGCATGTATAATCTTTAAATTAATCCAATTTAATTTTGTCTAGTTATTCATTTAACTCCCAGACATGACATGCAGCTGTAAAACAAGATGACCTAGTAGCTTTTGTGCTTTACAAAACTGGACGCAAACAAATTCCAGCAAATTCCTGTATACTGGATGGTTGAAAAATCTCCAAAGGAATTTGGTGATGTAAATTTGTTTCAGAAAAATATTACCCACATTAAGAAACCTTGCTGATGTTTACTCAGTTGAGCACTGATAATGGTAAGTGTTTTTTCAGAAGAGGTGATCAGAGTACTAAAGGGTAATATAGTCTCTTACACACTTGCTGAGGGAAAATGTGTTTAAATAGAGACCGGTTCAACTCCACAATAATATTTAGTCATTCTTAGAAATGGCATTCCATTGAAAAGTGATGATTTATGACAGCGTTTCAGCAACATGGTTAAATTAGTTTGTAAAAGGCAGAGTTTTCTAATCTGCAGTACTTACAACGACAGAAAATGTGAGTGGTTTTCTCCTAACTAAATACATATGGGACAAGAAGGCAATAGCCATTCTAGCTAGTCACGTTAAATATGTAGGACTTAGCAAAAATCCCTAGTAAATTGTCTTTCTGATGGGTGAAACATATAAATCACAGGTTGACAAAATGGCTTACAGAAGTTCTGTGGTCCCTTCTCCCAGCCTGTGGCAGAACACAATACCTCTGGATTGTCCTAGTTAGGTGTCTGTCTAATCTGTGTTCCTTTTAATGAGAATTTTACAGCCTCTATCAGTTAGTGCTTAGCTGCAGTCTTATACTGAAAGTCCCTCCAAAAAAAGATCTCTTCTACTAAAAATTAAATTGATTATTCTGTCTTGAAAAAACCTGTAGAAAAAGAAACCTTCATAAGTCTGTAAATGGAAAATTTAATTTTATAAATGTTAAATCTCAACATGTCTATAAATGGAAATTCTCAGCATATCCTTTCCTCAGCTGGAGAAAACTTCTCTGTCAATGAAACCATCTTTTTCTTTCTCTTATTTTTCTAAAGCTCATAGTTTTATTTGCTATTCTCTCTTGGTCTCTAATCTTGTGTATGTTTTGTAACATGTTGTGCTTAAAACTTGACACTCTGCTTCCTGAGGTCTGATGCCAGAGGAAACAGAACTAAGAAATCATCTCTGTATTCTTTCAGTGCTGCTTATTGATCCCTTCCAGGATGGGAGACCAACACTGCCGCTCCTATTCCCACATTCATTGATTTATTCCAAGATTTCACTTAAAATGAAGATTAATTTTTAATAAAATATTGAATGGTGTAGGATTTAGGACACTTGATTCCTCCTTCAAAATGTGTAAATAAGTAGCACAACTTTTTAAATATGTTTTTTTCAATTGGTCTGTAACCACACTGTTGTAATATGGTCATCTCTACTACATTTCCTATTGAACTCATGCTAATCAGTGTAAAAATGATTATCAGAAGATTTAAAAAAAGATTCTAAATTCCTAATTTTCTGTGTCAGTTACCACATCATAGAGGGTAATTAGGTCTGACAATATGTTTTGATAGAAATGTCTGGCAATATATTTATTCTGTTGTCACCTTGTTAATTGTTAAATTCTTACCGATTATTCAGTACTTACCCTGGTATATTTTACAAGCTTCAGAATTAATATGTATACTGTTCTGTTGACAAAGGTTTCCTTTCCAAGGAGCTGTACACTGGTTCATCTTCTCTGGTCCTGTGGGAGTTCTTAAAGATAATTGCTAGTGGGTTAGAAATTGATTGACACATTTCTTAAGTAATTTAGTGCAGTGTCTTGCAAACTGTGGCCTGTGGACTATTGGAGGTCTGTAAGACATCAGGCAGTAGTCACTGCTCTTATTTATTTGTTAGACAAAATAGACTGCAAAATCAGAAAAGCATGGGAAAGGAGAAAAACAATTCATCCAGCAAGATTTCTATTAATGGCTTAAAAAAAAGAGTACATAAAGAAAATGGGGGAGAAGTCTGAGATAAACAGTCAAAGTTTATGGCTGTTGACTGCAGATGCAAACCATAGTGGCAATACTATGGAAGATGTGCTATGAATGTTTTTTTCAGAAATATTGGGGGTGTAGGGGGGAATTGTTTAGTACTATTTTTAACAATGATCTACAGAAGAAAAAAAAAAACATAGTTGAGAAAGTTTACTGATATCAAAAAGATAAAGGAGATCGCAAAAGAAAAGAACTGAACACTGATCTGAAGCAGTATGGATTGCTCTGAAAAATCCATCAAGTAGTGTGTTTCAGTATGGACAGTTATAAAGCTACACATAAGGACTTTCTGTTAGCCTTTTTCCATGAACAAGAACAAAGATATTGCATGGTAATTCTCAGCAGTTTATCACCATTGATTAGAGATGTCAATCAAGTTACACTGGTGTAAATTTTTACTACCAAGTCATACAATTATTTACCTGTAAAAAGACACTCTGCTATGCATAACTGCATGAAATTCTCTGAACTGTGCCGTCAAACCATGTGCTAAAAATGGACTGTTCTGATTTAAAAGTCTAAATTATAAAAAACAGTACCCAGTAAGAATTAGGTGTTGCTTTTTAGTTTAGAGTATCTCATTGGCCCAGGAAAAAAAGCAGTTTGGGAAAAAATAGACTAGACTTTTTCAGCTCTTCTACATCTCTAAAGTATTTCAAACACAGTGCACAAAACACATAGAAAGAAACATAATATAACCCTTCCAGAACCTCAGTGAATGATACGGAAGAGCACTGCTGTGTTGGAGTTGTTCTGACCAGAATCCTCTATCTTTTTCTCCCTTATTTCAGCTGTGTTGATTCAAACGCAAGGAACTCCATGAACATAGTTCTGTAGGAGAGATCTTTAAACACCCCTCTGTTGGACAAAACAGATTACTATTGGACAACTCACCAGTGTTTGCTCAGCATAATGCACCGCTTCATTTGATTAAACATAACAAATTTAAACAAGGGCGTTCTGAGATGAAGCAGGAGTTCACAACGCTCCACTTCCAGAGCTTTAAGATAATAGGGCAAAGAATCTACCACATGAAAGAACATTAGAAATCTGTCAGTCATTTATTTGCCTGCCATGTCTCTTCATGGTATGCTGTGGGATTAGATCATTTTTCTTTCAGAGATGTATGTACATCTTCAGGTAGTTAGGCTGACACAGGAAAAGGTGCAAGATGGTAAGATACTGAACAAAGTGCACCACTCTCCTCTCTGCCTTCTTGGCCAAAATTCAAATTTAAGCAGAGGAATAAAAAAGGAATGCACACTGCCACTATCACTCAGCTGAGAGAGGACAGAGGCAAACCAGCTTTCTTTGGCAGAAATGGCAAGGGAAATAAGAACCCTCCTTCAATCCCACATTGCTGGGAAATGTGGAAACGTCAGAGAGCTATAAAGCTGATTTCATGTGGTCAGCCTAGAAAAGCAATTTCCATTTCCTTTCCTTTGGTCTCATTATTAATATATTTGCATTAAAGGAGAATCAAGGCTTCTTAAGAGTTTATGCTTACTCCCTCCATGACCTTTCTCCTAATATATTTTAAGATTTCAGTTTCTCCCTTAGATTTCTGCTAATATAAAATACATGAATAGCTAATTTAGCTGCCAGTGGAATAACTTCATTACTTTTGTTCTTCTGCCCTTTTTCTCAGCTATTTAAAACTCTAGAAAAAATTATCTTTCTAAATAGACTGTATGTTCTGCTGTAGTTTTGAAGGACAATGAAATAACGCAAAAAACTGGGAATGCTTTACTGCATATTGACCATCCCAAAATGAGAAGTGATGCTGTGCAAAAGACTGCAGGGCTTGAACGCTGAATTCAGACTGTAGATTTTGCTCTGAATAATGCCACAAAAATCACTTCCAGTCCATTTTTGAAGCACTCTAACAGCTATAAAAAGAACAGTCTTGGTATACCTAAATCCAAAATAGCAAAATAACTCTGATTAGATGATGTCTACATTTTCCATGGTGTGTTCTTACTTGAATAACAATTTTCCAAATAAAGACATCAACAGTTTGCTTTAAGAACACATCCAGAACATGTCTGGAGGCTGTGTTTTTTGATGATCCATATTCTATAGAGAAGAGTTCCCAAGTCGCTTGAAGATACTGTTTGAGTATACCTAACACAGAGATAATTTTGCTTTAATAAGCAGTTAAGCAATTATGGTGTTTTAAACCAGCTTAATAGTGCTGATTGACTTCTATATAATGCCTTGCATTTTAGATAACCCACTGATGAAGATGAAAATCCAGTTTCAGGTTTTTCTTTAGCCTGAGGAGGTTCAGACTCAAAACTTCACAAAAGGGTGAACTAATCACCGTGTCATAGATTCAGGTAGGGAAGAAAACCTACTCCATCTGTACCACTCCCCACTGTGAAGCAAAGAGTACAAGTTTCATGGAAGAAGGAAAAATGATGGAGTGTGGACTTAACCTAGTTCAGTCATGCAGCAAAGAGTGGGGTCTCCCAGCTTTTAGTATTTGCTTCTGGAAGAATGCATGTATTTTATATTTAATACCCCTCTCGATCACTTTGATAATAGGATCATTTGGGAAATAGCTCAAGGAGACCTCAGTCTTTCTGGACAGAGAAAACGTTTTTAATTACAGCTGAGGGAAGATTGCATGCCTGCTCTATCTCTTCAGTGAAGAGAAACGCATTACTCTGCTTCAGGCTGGTATTATTTGTTGCACTGCCTTAACTTCAGGCAGGAAAAAAAGAATATTTTCCTTATGTGATTTGTGTTCAGAAGGAGAACCTTTATCACAAAATATATTCATGATATTGTATTGAAATCAAACATGACAAGAGAGTGTGGAAAGACAGTGAGATTGCTGTAGGCTCTGATCATATCAGGTGTGCTGAGCAGAAACCGCGGTGCACCCATGCAGAGCATGTGCATTTTCTTGTAGCGCTTGGCAAGGGTGAGGTAACTCTGTTCTTTCCTGGAAATCAAGAAATCCCAAAATATTTCCTTTTAATACCACATGTTTTTCCTAGACTGTGAACCTCAAGTGCCTTGTAACATGAGAAAACAAGTACTTAAAGCTAATACTTCGACTCACTCACCCACTCTTTTCCTTAGAATAATACTACCTATTTGTTTCAAAGCTCAACAGATCTGATGATCAGGTTTCTGGGACAGACTTGTCTTTTTTGTGTGTTTGTGCAACATCTGACATAGTAAGGAGCCAGTCAGTATTTTTGACTTTTCAGCACTAGTGTATTACAGACTGTTCCATAAAGTTCTACGTCTGTCTTTATTTCTTTCCTATCTGACAACAACAGTAAAAGCATAATCTTGTTGGCCCCTATAGAAAGAGAACAACAGAAATGGCTGACAGCTTGTCATAAAATACATCATACTGGAGAATAAAGATGTGAAAAAATATAAACTTTACTGAAGGGAAGTAGTAATAAATACCCTGAACAAATTCGCTAGGGAAGTTGAGTTTATTGTAACATTTCTTTCTAGCAAATCCTCTGAAGGATGGCATAGAAGAAAGGAATGAACATAACAATAAAGTCATTGTCCATGACCTCCTGTTAGCTTTTCCAAACATTATTTCCATAGAGTTGTGTTGATATGAGGGGAAAAAAAGAACCACATTTACCTTCATTTTCTGTGTGTTGATTTGAAAGATTTAGAGTTCTAAAGGTATTTATATGGCTGTCTCTTCAATGTGTAAATTTATCCCTTATGTCTTGGAAACTTTAATGTTACTAAAGGATGAGGAAGCAAAGACATCATATGCAAAACAGTTGAAATTTTACTAATTAACATGTACATATATTAAGAAAAACTCACTTACGGAAGTGAACAGACTGTTTCATTATCTGAAATTTTCATGTCTAACCTTCCTTGAGATCTATAATGTTTCATGTTAAAATCAGGTTTCTTAGTGATTATCTCCTGTTGAGGGCAGTCACTACATATGTAAGGTGATTAAAAACTGTTGTTGCTGCAAGACAGATCTTGTTCCTTTTACTTGTGCACCTGGCCCTATTGACTGGACATTTCTTCATTTTAGTAGAAGGCGAGTAGGATGGTTCAAGATGTTTAAGTTGAATATTAAATTACCCACATCTGTACAACATTTAATTCAACAGGAATAAAACTGACCAGATTTTTTTCTCAGATAAATTACTACTTATATTTCTTACCATTCCATCGTCACGTTATAGAGAAAAAAAAATCCAGAAAAGATTTTAGAAAGAAATTAGATAGACATCAGCTGGACAGAAAGATTTGTATACAGTAATATCTATATAACTGCACTGCTTAGTTTTCAGAAACAAGTAATAATAGATAATGTGTTACCTGTACATATATTAGCTAATGATATTCTGAAGGTCATACAACGGCTCATCTGTAGCTGATCATATGACATCTAGGCAAAAGGTATTCAAAGGCAACCAATAAAAATGAGGAATATCTAATTAACCCACAGAATTCATTGCTACCTCATTTTACTGTTTCCAATGAATCAGTAACTTACACAGAAGATTAGGTACATGTGAAAGTGTAAGGTGTATTAGAAGTGCAAAATCCTCATGCTTCTGCACATACAACCAGATTTTGCCTGAGATTAGAAAGAAACTTCTTTTATTTTGAAATTGTTTTATAGAAGAAATTCTTATATGTAAATCATAGGGAAACTTCAGCCTTTCTCTGAAATTTCCAACACCTGACTACCATTGCAAAATAAACCGGTTGAATCCTTAAAACTCTTTCTGCTCTGAAAAAGAACGTGGTGAAACCAAACTGAAGTGTGCAAGACAGCCACATGCCCATGGGCTAATCCCTATATCTCTGCATGAGATTCAGTAGGGACAAAAAATCAGCAGCATTAAAACAACTTTTAAGTTAACAAAGATCCAGGTAGTCTTTGTGTGCTTCCACATAATAGTCAAAACTGCTGCCTGCCTCAAAAGTCGTAGACATCAACTTAAGAACTTGTAGATTGTTATAAACATGCTTCCTTGATGTGGTACTCTGCTCTGAACAGCGAGATTTTAAAGAGGAAATTACAAACTAACATCTAGTCAGGGTGCTGGAAGCAGAATAAAAGTGTACCATTCACTGCAGAAAAATATTACATTCCAATGAGAAACTTGTAAAACAATCATAGTGATACTCAAAAACACAGCAAAAATACACAGGAAAAGACAATTTTGAAACTGCAATGTTACTTGGTGAATATTTCATTAAATGTAAAAGAAAAAAATCAAGCAAATTGTCAACAGTTTGAGATATATACAGTCTTTTATATCTTTATACATTTACAAGTTTAACCTGTCTTCTTGCAAGAATGCAGCATCCCTTCATGATTATGGTAGGAAAGAGAGGAAAAGTAACACAAGTCAAGATTGCTGACTATTCATAAGAAAATAAAATTGCCAGCTGGATGCCATATGACCATGTTATTGCTATATTACAATAGCAAAGAGTTGGTACTAGACAAATATGCTAGGAAAAAAGGGTAAGACTGCCCACAATACAGAAAAGTAAGACTGTTTTGATTTCTTTTATTTTAGTTAGTTATAGTATAGAGTACATGCAGGAGAGAAGTTGTTATTAAACACTGCAGACCATTAAAGATGCACATATGTATAATCATAGATCCCAGAGGCCAGCTGGGTCTGTTGTGGTGGGTTTATGTTGACAAAGGGGAGATAAGATAGCAGGAGAGAATCATTGTAGAAGGTCGATAAGCCATACTTGGCCAGTTGTTTTTGCTGTGATTTATCTCGGTCTTATTGGACTTTTGGATAAAGTCCTCACTCTTCTCATGCTTGCATTGCTACATAAGGTTTGGCCTCATCCTACTCAAAAGCACCTGTAAGCACCTGGGAACAGACTGAAGCAGGCACCAAAACCAGCTGTAAACCCTGTGGCTTCATGACCCCTGACCAAAATTTTCCTCTTCAGGACCTAAATGCAGAATGCTCCTGACCTATAGTGGTTTACCACAAAAAAAATTCATTAAGCAAGTGTGATTAAGCATCATGTGTAGCTATGTGGTAGCCACTATTTCTCCTCTCTCTCCAGCTGGGTTGCTCCTTGCTGCTGAGCAGTTTTTGCTACTGTCAGATGCAGCTTCCACACCTCTGATCCTCAAGTGAGCCGTTCCTCTTTGGATGTAAAATTCATTTTTGCTTGCCCTTCTATGGTGTTTTGAGCCATTTCTGGCCTTATGCTACTCTGTATAAATAAGACAGACTGTTTATCAAGAAGGAAATAATAAAACTGGTCTATGAACAAGACACCACCCTATCCAGAAACCTACTGTTAATTTGCATATGTCAATAAGGGGATTAACATGCCTATATTGAAGATACAGTCAGGCATAGCACCTGAGAGTGTGTGTGGCATAACAGACATAGGCTGAAATGCAGAAAAAAAAAAAAAGTGTTTTAAAGTTCTGTTCAGTTGTGAAGAATTACTGAAAATCAATGCTGGCACTTCAGAAAAAAGCAAAAATTTTTGCCAAAACCCAGCAGACTTAGGCATGGAGTTTTTTCTTGCTTCTAGATAGATAATTCTGGAGATAGTGATTTTACAAAGAGGTAGACAGCTACGAGGTGAGAGTTAACTCTACTTTTCCCCTTGTTTGGTGAAATCCTCTTACATGCTCACTAGGAGATAGGTTACCATACACAGAAATTTACTGAGACATTTGACTTTTCTAGAGAGGCAAAACTTCATCTGTGGGAGCATTGGTACAGAATATTGTGAAAAATCTTTGTCTTCCATCTGAGAGTTAAAAGGGATCTCTTTTCTGGTCCTAGCAAAAAATTGGCAAAACTGGGAGTAAATAGATTTGTGTGCATTTGATATTTGAGCTGACCACAAGTATTCACTGTCACATGGGCCTAGAATATAGGTAAGTAGTAAAGCAGAAATATTTACTGGGGGAGGAGTGAAATACATTCAAATTCACACAGCCTAAAATCAAGAGATGGATTTAATTTCCCTTGTAGTTTATGAACAAGAAGTTCAAATCATCTGTCTCCTTTCTTCTTGCATGGATGCCATCCTGCAACCTTCAATATTTATGTAAAGATAAAATTTTATTCATTAAAATACTAGACATATCACTCCATTTTTGCTTCAAAATTTACCTTTCTTAGCTTGAATAAAACGCAAAATAATTTCAAAAGCAGAGTATTTTTTCCAGAAAAAATAGTGTACTTCAGCTTGCTAGAAAATGACCCCATTTTGTCATCCTTTTAAAGACTATTATTTGAAAACAAAATCTCCTGATCTGTTTTCTTAGATTCTTCCTCACATTCGCAAAAGTCACACCTCATTCAGCACTGTTTTTCCCATCAGCCATGTGGATGGTGTTCTACATAAAAAGAGGATCACACCAACTTTTTCTGAAAATGAGCTATGGAAAGATGAAATCTTTACGAAAGTGAACTGATAATGGCTTCCCCTATCTAGTCACTGGCTTTGGGAGAATTAATGTAAATACATAAGCATTTTACTGCTGGTTATTCTGATTTCAGATGAAGTTGAGAACAACTGATGCAAGAACAACTGTCTAAATAAATGCAGTTTGGGATTACAGTGGAAGCTGAGACATCTGGAATTTACCTCCCTGCAGCTTCTCCAGTCTATTGCAAGAGCTATCAGGATTGCTAAAAAGGACTTCACTCTGAAATCTGAACGAGACCTAATCCAAAAAACTGATCTTGCATGGGGTTAAGAGGCTTCTTTTGACTGTGTCAACCAGAATAAACAACAGTCATTATACAGATTTTCCTCAAAATTCATGGGGTGCACAAAGTCCACATTTTGTAATTTCACGACTTCATCTATCTGATGCAGTTAAAGGGAAGGTTCTTCTACCCTTACATTAGCAACTGCTTTTTACTGTATTGAGGCCCAATGGAGTCCTTCTGCAGAAAGGTATCATTCATCAAAGATGATAGTGTCTAGCCAAAAGTGAGTATGTGACTATTTCCCTCCCCTTGAGAAAGCTCTTACAGGTCAGTGTTGAAGCATATATGTCAATGAATAAAGTACTTTAATCTTCTGTATCATCAGTCTGGTATCTTCCATGGATAATAAATGCACTCAGAATAAAAAAAGTTAAATTCCTGGTGACATCATAAGGATCTCAGGTCTACTTACTAAAATTATCATACTTCAGCAAAATGTTTATAATATTTTTATTGTTGAGGAATATTCTTTTCTTCCCCAAAGTTGTCTGGAAGGCAAGAATTTTAATGCAGTTACTGTACAGAAAACACAAGTAATGTTACAAAATGAGTAAGAAATAAAGTATAATTACTTTCTTTTCTTACTAATTATAAATGCAGAGATAAACCAGAGCTATAGATGCACACACAAGATTTAACTATTTGTTATTCTTCAAAGCCAAATGGTACTTGATTTGTATTCCTATATTTATTAATTAAATTCTCCAGAATTTGAAATGAAAACTTCCTTCTCCTCACAAAGGTTCTGCAACACAGGCTCAGTCACAGTAGGACTTATCTATACACATAAGGACAGATTTTTAAAGTAGTTTTTGTACTTAATTCCCAATAATTTCTGCCTGAATACAATCCATCTCATGAGATCCAGAGCTGAAGCAAAAAATGGTCTGATTCAATTAAAGTTATAAGTTCTAAAAGCAAAAATAAGTATTAAAAAGTAACTAAGAGTAGAGTTCATGGAAGTTTAGGAAGCATTTTAAGCTTTGAGCATTAATGAGTTCTAGTTGTTTAAGCTTTCAGCTGTAGATCACTGATTTTTAACCTAGTTTAACAGTGCCTCAAACTTGTTACCCTTTGAAGTTTCTTTGGCAGTTCAGTTTAAGCAATATATTTGATACAGCTTTCTACAGAAAAATGTCCATATAAAAAAAAATCAGTGCAATGAAAACAAACCTTGTTATCAGCCTCAACTGAGACCATGGAATAAAAGAACATGAAGATCAGTAAGGGTTTATTTACCTTGCTGAGACTGAACCCCCCAAACAGTCCATAGCCAGAGGGGAGGAAAGAGGTTAAGATGGAAGAGAAAATAGATGGAAGATAAGAGGAGGAAATTTTCCCCAAAATACAGCTTCAGAAAGAAACCTCTCCCAGAATAAGTTTAGCAACATAAGAAAAGATTTGTAAACAAAACATGGAGGAAATACTACATATAAAGCTACAATGAAGTATTATGTGATACCCTGATTTACTTAGCCCATGCAAATGATTTCCAGAACATCTCCACCAGCACACTGTAGGTAAACATGTTCTGCTTTTTGTCATTGATATTACTGTGACAAAGAAAGCTTATTCTCTTCTAGGAGCTAGAAAAATTTACATCTGGACTTGCTCTGAAAGGAACATAACACTGTCTTTCAAGTAACACCTGTAACAAGTCTTGCATCCCTAAAACTTATAACACTGAGTGGAAAGAGCAGTGCCTTACTCCCTCCTGTACTACGAAGTGTTAATAAAAAGCCTGCAGAACTCGAGTGCTTAAGGTCAGTTTCAAATTACTCAGTAGTTTCAAAACAGCCTTCTGGTATTACCAGCGATTAGATTTAGGAATCCTGAACTCATGTGGGTAGAAAAAGCACGTGTCCCCTTTGCAGATGCTGTGTGCTTTATGCAGAACAGAGGGATTCTAGGGGCCATTAACTTCACCAAAATAAATACAACTCTAACAAACACATATAAAGAGAGAGAAAGAACAAACCTTTTAAAAACAGGTTTTCTTAGTGGAATGGAAATGGGAGGATTCTTTATGCTTGTGTGGCTTTCAGCTTGTGCTAATGCACTGAAGATTATTCAGAACATTTTATTAGTCGTCTTCTAACTGCTGTAGAGAGGAAAGACCGGAGGAACATGCTGTTTTTAAATGATAGATAGAGAAAGAGTTAATTACTGGCAAATTCTATAGGATATCAGTGCCTGCCTACCTGTAACCAAACATCTATTTTTGAAAGGATAAAATGCTTTTAATAGTCTTTTCCAAACCTATCTTTTTTTCTTCTTTCTCATCAAGATGTGCACAAATTCTTAACAGCATCTACAGTAACTAAAAGCTATTCAGCCACATCACTTCAATTCTTCTCAATTCCTTCCTGTGCATCCCCTTCCTCCCAACAATTATTTCCTCAGCCTGTAGCTTTGACTTACCCCTCATTTCTGTCCATTCCTGATTACTGAAAGAAGTAATTCTGCCTTTATCATACTCTTTCAAGCAGACTTTTCTTCAGGTTGATGAAATCTGAGAGCCTTTGCTTCATCTTTTAAAACCTCTTCCTATAGATGAGAAAAGGCAGAAATCTGAGAAACAGGGCTGGAACATTTCTACATTGCAATAAGCTACTGGATACAGCAGAAGAAAAAGAAGACTTCTAATTTTGAGTCAGAAATGAAAAATATTGGCCAGTTCTTTCCTTCCAGAACCTTGGTAATAAGAGAAGAAAGGAGTTCATTAATAAGACTTCATAGTCTTACTCACTTTCTGTGGTACTGTCATGGTTTAACCCCAGCTGACAACTCAGTCTCACGCAGCCACTCGCTCACTCCCTGCCCCGGTGGAGTGGGGGAGAGAACCAGAAGGGTAAAAGTGAGAAAACTCATGGGTTGAGATAAAGACAGTTTAATAGGCAAAGCAAAAGCCGTGCGTGCAAGCAAAGCAAAGCAAGGAATCCATTCACCACTTCCCAAGGGCAGGTGGGTGTTCAGCCATCTCCAGGAAAGCAGGGCTCCATCACACATAGCAGTTACTTGGAAAGACAAATGCCATCACTCTGAATGTCCCTCCCTTCCTTCTTCTCCCAGCAGCATGACATTATATGGTCTGGGATACCTCTTGGGCAAGTTGGGGTCAGCTGTCCTGGCTGTTCCCCCTCACAGCTTCTTGTGCGCCAGGCAGAGCACGGGAAGCCGGAAAGTCCTTGACTGCTGTAAGTACTGCTCAGCAACAACTGAACCATCAGTGTACTGTCAACATTCTTCTCATCCTAAATCCAAACCCCAGCCCTATGCCAGCTACTAGGAAGAAAATTAACTCTACCCCAGCTGAAACCAGGACAGTTGTCTTCTTTGCATTAGGGTAACGTTCACTTCTAATCAGCATCATAATCCCTTTTCTCTGGAATCAAATATAGGATGCAACATAGCATTGTGATTGTTGACCTTGAGTTACTGACACCAGATTACCACATAATAATAATATTTTTCCTTTTTTTTTCCTTTCAGTGGTTCCAGCGTTATCCCCATCTGAATCTCCACAGAAAAGTAATGAATGCCACAGGATGCTGCTTCCCTCTTGGTATAACAACCTCACTAGATTTTTATGATGCCTTATCATGCAGATATCAGTTCTGCTGGCTACGCAAGAGACTGATCTTTACACAGCTGTTACTGACAGGTTATAGACAAATGACCAGTTAATTATCTGTTTTGCTGTTAAATCAATCCCTTCAATAACACTGTCTTAGCAATTCTTTTGAGAAAGATCATGTTGTAAGAAAGAGGAATAAATTCATTTCAGATTGGAGTCTTTACAGCAATTAACCTAAAGTCTGGGGTTATTCAGACTCAGCAAAGAGCAGAGCACACGCTTTTCCTTGTGGTCTAATCTAAGTGTGATCTCAGTGCATGTTGCAGGTTCGAAGGGCAGGGCAATTCTTCTTGGACCTGGATGCAGAACATAGTGTAAATATGACCTGGTTTAGGAATGGAATCTTAATTGTAGTTTTAGTTTATGTTAAAAGTTAGTATGATGGAAACTAAGGGAAATATTTTCTTCTTGCTAAACTTCCCGAGTTCACAGTTTCTGAACACCTAACAAATTCTGAAAGGAAACCTTCCAGAAGACAGGCCAGATTCCAAACCAGTTTCATAGCTATGGCTCATTTCTAGAAGAACCATGTTTAATTTTGTAATAAGGGTCCTACAGAACAGAAAATTGAGCTTCAATCTCCTGCAAAGCCAGCAAATATACTTAGCACTATGCTGTTACCCACTGAGAGCATAATAGATAATAGTGCACCTAAAATGTTCCACAGACAGCTGTGTGAGCAAAAATCTACCATTAAACTATGACACCTTTCCCAGCAATTCAAAAATTCATTAAAATATTTCTAATAGGCATTAGTCATCCCTCTCAAAGGGATACTAGCTTTCTTGCAATAAAGAGATATTAAAGGTAAAACTTCAGACACCAGACAAGCAATTAGCTGTGCAGACATATCACCTAGTTACTCATTTATTCTTTAATTGATCTGAGTTAAATAGATATTTTGAAAAGGAACCAGTAACTGAGAGAAGTAGTCTGAGCCTATCCAAGGACATGCAGTTTTATTTATCTTTGTGTAGTCACATCCCAGATAAGTAGGAACAGTAATGCACATAGTTTCCACCTTGTGTTTTAAATCCTTGCAGGCTTGTAGCTTTGCATCTAGAGATTCATTCTCTATACATAATAATTTGGCAAACCACATGGCAAAGCTTGACTACAGGTAATAAAGCAAGAGCGTCTTATGTTGTCCACTTATCCAGTACCTCTGAGGAATCAAAATAATAAGACAGAAGTTGAAGAATGCACTCTAATAAGGAATGAGTTTGACCTCATGGTGATACAAAAGAATAGGAAAAGGTATTTTGAATTTCTGCTACTTATTATTTTGTATTTACATTTTCTTAAGTGCAGTTACTACTTTTTTCATATGCCTAGGACTTTTTTTTTTTCCAAAAAAAGCTGAGCATGCCCTGTCAAAGCAAGGATAATACCATACAATGATATTTTAAAATAGACTGCAGGCTTCTAATGTAGATTTTACAAAATGTTTAACAATGGCAGCCTTTCACAATTTCATTGACTAAAGGTTTTCCTTTCACATGCAGACAGCCAGCTCACTGTGCCACCAAAAATTTATCCACCTCTAGGTTTACAGACCTTTTAACCTTGATGAAAAGTCCCTGAGTTTCACTGTAATGTGAATTAAGATTAAGTTACATTCTGTAACTTGTAAATGTAATTCATCCAGACATGCTTTCATGTATTTAGAACGACTCACATGGAAAAGACAAGGGGTAATGAGTGCAAGTTACTCTTAGGAAGATTCCAATTAGACACAAGAGGAAACTTTTTCACAATGAGAACAATCAGCCATTGGAATAATCTCCCCAGGGAAGTGGTGGATTCCCCAGCACTTTTAATATTCAGCTGGACAGTGTTAGGGCATCTTGTCTAGACTGTGCTTTTGCCAAGAAAGGTTGGACCAAATAATCCTTGAAGTCCCTTACAACCTGGTATTCTATGATTCTATGATATAAAATATGCATGGTGAAATCCTGAGTTCAGAAAACACCTGTGGTAGAAGTGTCAGCCCTTCCCCAATATATCAAAGAAACCTGAAAATTTTCTTCCCTTTCAGCAAAGTTTTGTGATTTTCAAACTGAAGATATACCATCTAGTTAAAAGAATACCCTTATGTCCACAAGAGTTTATTATTGCTATTACCCAAGTAGTGACACTGGTCAATCTTGCTCACTGCTTTTCCTTTGACAGATGAAATTCAAAATGGTTCATCTGAGTACATGGACACTTTCATCCACACAGGGTCCCATTGAACATCTAAGCTGTGCTCTGTCTCCTTAATTTACAGTACTGGTGATTTTTCACCAACTAGAGAGCTGCACATAGAAGTAGAATGTGCATGACATAAAATAAACCAAGTAATTATTTTTGGGGCATGAAACTGAGTCAGACTGTCTGCAGATAAAAACTGAAGGAAGGGAAGTGGCTAATAACATCCTCGCTTTCTGTGATACTTCAACTATGAATTGTCTGGAGTGATGCCCAGAGATTATTTAACATTGAATCTGTGGGCAATACCTGAAGATGACCTGTCAGTAGTTGGCAATATAACCCAACTCAGCTGGACAGATAGGTAAAGGTAAATCAAGCAAAATAAACAAGGATGATTTTAAGATTCAGCACAAGGTGTGGTTTACATATTCTTTTCCTATTTTGGAGGGATTCATTCTGAAAGGTGTTTGGGGATTTATTTTTTTTTTTTACTGTGAGTTGTGTTTTGTCTAATCTCTTCAATCATAATCACTAAAAAAAGACCTTCCTTTCAATTTCTGTTGTAATTCCAATGAGCAGCACATCAGATATCCAAGAACTTGTGAGTATTCACCACCAAACTATGTTCATAGGGTATTAAGATTGTGACCAAAATAATCAAATACCAAACTAGTTTAATCTCTCTTTTTTTTTTTCAATGAACAAAAATAATTTTGCAACATGTCTCTCATGAAAACAGTGCTGGAACATCCTACACTAGAACACCCTAAATTCCTATAGGAATTTTAAAATTCATATTTAAGTTCATTAAAATTTTCCCAGATGATTACGTCTCTCTCTGTTTTGTCATACAGTAAAGAAGGGCAGAGAAAGTATTTAAGTGGTGAAATTACTAATACAACTTCCATACATCAGAAATCATTCAGTTTTTGCAAAGAAAATGGAATATTTACTCAGTCATATTCAGTCGTACTGAATTCAGTCATATCAAATATGATGAGAAATCTGAATTTCTGCCATTTAATCTGCCATTTAATCAACAGATGTCAGCATTATGTACTTTTCTGATGTTTTCATTAAAAAAGTATGTCTATGACCTGATTTTCATATGCCTGTTTTCTTTGTGGTCAGACTGTACAATAATTGCTTCTTAGAATAAAAAATAACACAACTCTGAACACTTTAAATTACTCTAGTTATTCTTCCATTACCTTCCTTATCCTTCTATTATCCTGCTCCCCATTCACTCAGTGATCCCCTCTTCTTTTGTAGATTCCTCTCTATTCCAGATCTCCCTTCTCATTTTCATTCTCCAGTATTATTGACATTCTCCATTTGTTTTCCCTTCCCTTCCCTTCCCTTCCCTTCCCTTCCCTTCCCTTCCCTTCCCTTCCCTTCCCTCAATGCAGAAATCTACATAACCTCTATTACAAACTTCAGTACAATCATAGGATGGAAATCTGACCATGTGGAAGTTAATGAAATCTGCTATTATTTGTCTTCTAGTAGTCCAAATTAAGTACTGTGAGTCTGCTGTTATAGTGGAGACCCCAGCCCTGAAAACATTCAAGACCAAGTTGGATGGGGCTCTGAGCAACCTGATCGAGTCAGCGGTGTCCCTGCTCACTGCAGGGGGGTTGGACTAGATGACCTCTAGGGGTCCCTTCCAACCCCAAACATTCCATGATTCTATGATAAGTGAACAAGTACATATCAAGACACATGCCACAAGTTCCATCCATAGTTTAACAAAAATTATAATATAGAACTAATGAGTATAATTATAAGGAATAGTATTTTATTGATATTTAACATACATACACATGCTCTCTCTCCCTCAACCTCCACCCCACACCCCCACACCCCGGCTTATCCAAAGTAAATAAATTAAGCCAGCTGAAGACCTAGACCAGTGTACTGGTTTTCTCATTGTAGGACTTCTGCTTCAGATTTGTTCACTTGCTTAAACAGTTTAATTTATGCTGATATTCTCTCATGGGGTAGAAATGCAGCAGCACACATTTTGCTTTCCTTACTGCTGTAGCTGATTATGTGCATATTTTATTTTGCTGCCCAGCTTGTCCTGTGTTTCCAGTTTCACTGAGGAAAGATAATCATTTTAGACCTCACTGACAGCTATTTGTAACCTTGTAGTCACTGTTCTGAGCAACTCCTGACACATTCTTTTCTCAAAGCAGAGTATTGCAAAGTGGATAATGTTTAAATGTAACACCCAGAGGCCAGTGTTGGAATCTGGACACAATCAGTGGAATTAACAGCATATATAAATTGTCAGCACTTTTTTATATTTTATTACTCCATGGAGTTCTGCTCACTTAGAACATTTAGAGAAAGTTTTCACCTCAGAAAGCCTAGTGTCAGGTTTCTAGTCAAAGATGGTATAATACGGGAAATAAATCACCAGATGGAAAATGTTATTTCTAAGATCTATGTCAATACTAAAATAACAATTATCTGTAGGAGAATATGAAGGGAAATTACAATGCTAGATTTCCTGTTCTTTAAAAAATACACTTTTGACAGGAAATGGGATTGTTTGAACTTCCTATGTTTATAACATTCCAGTTTGTTGTGACACACAACAATCCTGCAACATTTCTATCCAGGCTACTTATACGGTGCCTGTTTACTTAGTATCTGAAAAACGCACAAGGCACTTCATCTCATGGTGTACCTCTGAACCACAAGCTGTTATTATTCCTGTTTAAAAGGGGGAGTTGTGGTAGTGATGGTTGGGGCAAAACAATGAGAGAACAACCCTGAAAATAAACTAGTATATAAACTCACATGTCCTAAGTCAGTTGCCTGATAACCAAACTGTCTTTCTTTTACTATTTGCCAACTAAAGTGATGCTTTGTAGCAGTTTTATACTGCCTGTCCTGAAAAAACAAAACAAAACAAAACCACAAAACCAAGGCAAAAAGGTGAATTGCTATACCTTGTGGTTAAAACATATGTTCATCAATGACCTGGACGAGGGGACGGAGTGTACCATCAGCAAGTTTGCTGATGACACAAAACTGGGAGGAGTGGCTGATACGCAATAAGCTGACCATGAGCCAGCAATGTGCCCTTGTTGCCAAGAAGGCCAATGGTATCCTGGGGTGTATTAAGAGGAGTGTGGCCAGCAGGTCGAGGGAGGTTCTCCTCCCCCTCTACTCTGCCCTGGTGAGACCCCACCTCGAGTACTGTGTCCAGTTCTGGGCTCCCCAGTTCAAGAAAGATGAGGAACTCCTAGACAGAGTCCAGAGGAGGGCAAGTAGGATGATAAAGGGACTGGAGCACCTCCCCTATGAGGAAAGGCTGAGAGAGTTGGGCTTGTTCAGCCTGAAGAAGAGAAGACTGAGAGGGGACCTTATCAACATGTACAAATATCTTAAGGGCGGAAGTCATGAGGATGGAAGCAGTCTGTTTGCAGTGGTGTCCAGCGACAGGACTAGGGGCAATGGGTGCAAACTGAAACATAAGAGGTTTCAGTTGAATATGAGGAAGAACTTCTTTACTCTAAGGGTGACAGAGCACTGGAACAGGCTGCCCAGGGAGGTTGTGGAGTCTCCTTCTCTGGAGATATTCAAGGCCCGCCTGGATGAAGTCCTGTGTAGAATGCTCTAGGAGAGCCTGCTTTAGCAGGGGGGTTGGACTAGATGATCTCCCGAAGTCCCTTCCAATCCTTGTGATTCTGTGATTCTGTGATTAACATGTGCAGTTGTGATAGTGGTATTACATTTACAGTACCCCAATGTGTAATAACAAGCTTGTGTAACAGAGTACTGTCTCCATGCTAACACATTTGTATCCAAGTAACCAGGCAAAGTTTACCCATCCAGTAGTGAGTGTCTGTTGTGGGTCAACCTCTGTGACTGCTCACAGTCCAAGTTAGGGAATTTAATCCCAAGCCCTAGGGCCTTATACTGCATATTTTAGAACTGCCCAGGTAAGTCACCAATATGATAATTGAGACGGCAGCAAACAGCCAAGCAGGTGCTCATATATGTGCTCATATAAACAAGTAACTAAGGGGCTGATCTGAACAGGGGAGCTATGGAAAAGCACTTTAAAACTATACTTTTTGGGTAGCATAGGCAAGCACGCAGTAAACCACGTAAGAATGTTCAGAGTCCCAAGGGAACAGTTCAGGGAAGACTTTGAACACTTAATCAACTGTATACCCTAGCTTTGAGACATTTAGACATATACTTCCCTGAATGACTATGGCATGTGGATAAATTTGGAAATGTCCCTATTTTTATTGAATTGATTAACTTTTTTTCTACATAAGACAAAATGGAATAAGAAAAAAAGACATTTTATTGGTTCACTCTCAAAAAAAGCCTACATTGACCAAAAAGCTCATTAACTTGGGGAACTTGTGAAGTGAGAGATATGGTCTCTCAGGGCTCCTTAGCAGGGTGATATTGAACTGGATGCATCTCAATCCTAGTAAAGCGTCATAACCACAAGGTAATGGAATATCCCAGGGCAGAACATTTTCCATCCTGTAAGGAAGCCTGGCCATTCTGCAAGGAGAGCCTAAGGCCCTTCAGCTTTTCTCTCCAAGTCCAAAATCTATGCTAAACCACAGGACAGGGAACTCATTTTGGGACGTGCCTATCCATGGTGCAACAATTTGGATTGAAATTCACACACTTGGCCCCACACCACAGGGAGGCACAAGCCAGGCTTCAGTCTAGGGGATCATGCTTTTTAGGAGGAATCTAGATCTGCACATTGCCACAGCTGCTCTCCTATGCCAAGATCCCAATACCAGCTCTTTCTGGCTATTGAATACAAGGTCAGTGAGACTGACAGCATACACAATGCAAACCAGCAAGCTGACCTTTAGTGGAAGGCAAAGGAGCAACTCATGGAGGAGTAAAATCTCAATGCAGGAGACAGCTTCATCTCAATGATCAAGTAGGGGAGCAGGTTCACCAACACAGTTCCAACTGTCATTAAACTTTGTCAGTCTGCTACTCTAAGACAGTGTTTTCCCCCCTCAACACCTTCTAAGGCAATGCAGTACTTAATAGCTCCCAATCTATCAAGACCATATTTGAATTTTAACTGTGAAACAATAAGTGAGAATAGTGATCGTCAGAGAGAGGTCTGAGAAAAATAAACACAGATGCATCAAGAAATACAGGACAGTATGTCCTGGTTTCAGCTGGGATAGAGTTAATTTTCTTCATAGTAGCTAGCATAGTGCTGTGTTTTGGATTTAGTACCAGAAGAATGTTGATAACACACTGATGTTTTCAGCTGTTGCCAAGCAGTGCTCAGACTACTCAAGGACTTTTTGAGCTTCTCCTGCTCGCCCAGGTGCATAACAAGCTGGGAGTACAGCACAGCCAGGACAGCTAACCCAAACTGACCAAAGGGCTATTCCATACCATAGAACGTCATGCTCAGGGGGAGTTAGTCGGTTGGTCGGTCGCGGGGAGAGTGATCACTGCTCGGGGACTGATCGCGGCTTGGGGACCGATCACGGCTCGGGATGGGCTGGGCATCGGTTGGCGGGTGGTGAGCAATTGCATTGTGCATCATTTGTTTTGTATATTCTGTATGTTCTGTTATCATTCTCATTATTACTATTATTATTATTTTCTCTTATTAAACTGTCTTTATCTCAGCCCACGGCTCTAACCTTTTATTTTCTTCCGGATTCTCTCCCCCATCCCACTGAGGGACGGGGGAGTGAGCGAGCAGCTGCGTGGTGCTGAGTTGCCAGCCAGGTTAAACCACAACGCAGTACTACTGGAAATGCTGTGATTTCCTGCTAGTATACAAAACATTGCACATTACAATACAAGGTCATGAAGATCTAGGGATGTGCCTGACAGCTGGAGAAACACAAATGCTGTTCCCAATTTCAAAGCAAGCTGAAAGGTAATCTGTGGAACTACAGGCTGCTCAGCCTCACTTTAGTCCTGGAAAGATCATGAAATGAGTATCCTTGAAGCACATTACTAGGCACGTGAAGGAGAAAAAGGTGATGAGGTTTTGTGGATTAGGGATTGTAATTTATCTCACTTTTAACAAGGTTTTCATCACTGGCTCTCACATTATTGTCTGGATTGGTGGACAACTAGATGGATTAAAGAGTTTGCATGATAGAGCTCAGAGGATGATAGTCAGTGGGTCATTCTCTACCTGGGGCAAGTGTGTTACCACAGGGTTCGGTACTGGGACTGTTCTGTTTAGTTTTTTCTAAGACCTGGAGGAGGAGATGGAATACATTTTTATCAAATTTGGAGATGCCATCAGACTCAAGGGGACCATTCAAAGACATTCTAGACAGCTTGGTGGGGCAGGCCAACAGGCACCTGATGAAATTTAATAGGGACAAATGGAAATTTCCTCATCTTGGAAGGATAAGCCTCTGCAACAGCACAGGCTGGGCACTGCTTGGCCTGGAGAGCAGCTCTGGAGGAAAAGCCCTGGGGGTCCTGCTGGGGGGCAAAGCTGAGCATGGGCCCATAGGAACACTGGCAGCAAAAAGTTCAACAGCACCCTGAACTATAGGAACAGGGACAGAGGCAGGGGATCCAGGGAAGATATTATACCCCTCTACTCAGTTCTCATTAGATCACGCCTAAATACTGTGCCCTGTTTTGTGACTGCAGTACAAGAAAGACATTGATGAATTGGAGGCAGTTTAGAAGAGACCACAGAGATGGTAGTGGGTGGAGTCCTTGCGCTGTAAGAAGAAGCTGGGGGAGTTGAGCTTGTTCAGTCTGGAGCAGAGGGGGCATAACAGTGGTGGAGAGGTTGAAGATGTTCAAGTACCTTGGAGGTTCAAGACTCAACTGGATGAAAACCTGAGCAGCCTTGGCTGACCTTATAGATGACACTGCTGTGAGAAGGAGGTTGGACTGGAGAATATCCTCATGTCTCTTCTGGCCTGAGCTGTGGTTCTGTTTTCTGAAAGACTTCAATCTACTAGAAGTTTGATTGAACAGCATTTGGTGAATGCAAAATGAATTGACTTTTTCAGCTAAGGGTGCAGATGTTTGGCATCACAAAGTGCTATATATCACACAATTGTATTTTTATTTATTCAGCATGCAAATGGCTTCAGTAAGTATAACAAAACCAAACAACAGTCACAAATCTTACATAATGAATCATGAATAAGTGAAGCAAACAGATCACAGTAATTCACATAAATAAACTTCTATGAATGTTGTGGAAACTATCTAATAACAACTACATTAACAGAAATTGAAATCAATTGAAAAAGAATTTCCTACAAGCCTGAAGTCTAGATTAATTAGATGATGTATTGATGAGAATATTTGATTAGTCCTACTATATACAACCTGTGTATGGTAAACAGTGCGAGATCACATGTGCAAGTGAAATGTCCTATTTCTGCTGCGGATGATTTGTATTCACCTCAAACTGCTTTGGAAGAGGAGATAGCATGAAAACAGGGATCTGTTTTCATGCTTGTTAAAGCATCCCTTGTTAAAGGCCTTTATTCCATTTGATTATTACCTCAAGTTACAAAGTAACACTCTGACACGATTTAGCCTCAATCGGCAACCAAGGACCACACAGTCGCTCCCTCACTCACCCTCCCTCTGGTGGGATAGGGGAAAGAATCAGCAGACAAAAAGTAAGACAACTTCAGGGTTGAGATAAGAACAGTTTAATAATTGAAATAAAATAATAATAACAACAATAAGAAGAAGAATAATTTGTAATGAAAAGGAAAACAACGAGAGAGGAAGAGAAATACAACCCAGGCAAAACACAAGCGATGCAACTGCTCACCACCTGCTGACTGACACCCAGCCCATCCCCCAGCAGTGATCACTGTTCCCTTGCCAACTGCCCCCAGTTTATATGCTGATCATGACGTCATATGGTCTGGAATAGCCCCTGGGTCAATTGGGGTCAGCTGTCCCGGCTGTGCCCCCTCCCAGCTTCTTGTGCACCTGGCAGAGCAGGGGAAGCCAAAAAGTCCTTGACTGGTGTAAGCCCTGCTCAGCAACAAGTGAACCATCGGTGTGTTATTAACTTTCTTCTCATCCTAAATCCAAAACACAGCACTGTGCCAGCTACTAGGAAGAAAATTAACTCTATCCCAGCCAAAACCAGGACGTATTTGTTTCTATTTTTCTATTAAATCTACATCATAAGGCATGAAAATCTTGTCTAATAATGGTTTAGAGAGTCCAGGAACACAAAAAACTCACTTCCTCTTTTCCAAATTACTGATTGCTTGCTGATGGAAAAAAGTTATTTAGCATGATTTATCTACTTTTCTTATGAGGCAGAACAATGTTGGATGCTCAAGCATTTCATTGTTTCAGCTTTTCTCATAGGCAAATATGTGCATCAGTTCTTTTAACTGTTCCATATCAAAAAAGTAACCATAAGCATGTAATCCTTGGCACAGTAGTAACTAAAATAATTATCCTTTTAAACCATGAAAACAGTGAGCCCAGTACCATAAATATTAATAATGAGGTACAATGTGCAAGTTGTTCATTCTCTAGCTGTTTCTTCCTGGGCAATTGTGTTCTCTCTTTGACATTACTCTAAAGAATTTATGTTGTCCTCTGCTTTTCAAGATCATGTCCAAAATAAATACAGTCACATCCTTGAGCCTGGGAGTCTCTAAACCAACTTCTAACTCAGAACACCTTTTAACCATTCCCAGTCTCTTAGATTTACATGATTATTTATTTAATTTGCTTTTCTGAAGTAAAAATAATCAAATAATGACTAACAAATCAGCACAGCATTACAGGGACCATTAATGAAACTTCTACTCGCATTTATAAAATCTAGAGCTTAAACAAGAGACAAATCAAACGGTCAGTAAGTGCAGGCCATTTGAATCTGATTCTCAAAGAGTCAGAACTTCCTTGAAAATGAAATACTACTCACTGTGGGAAAGCAAACCTGAAAACAAAAAAAGAGAATATTACAGCATTTCTTAACTTCTCTTGGGGTTTTGTTGGTTTGGTTGGTTGGTTTTAGTGTTTTGGGGCTTTAAGGGGTCTTTGGGGGTTGTGGTGGGGTTGGGTTTTTTGTGGGGGGTTTTTGATTTTTTTTTTGCTTGTTTGTTTTTCATTCAGGATAGAAATGGCCATTACCATCAGACTTCTTAGAAACTTGAGGAGCCCCTGTGTGAGATAACACAGTCCGAAACAAAGATCGCAAAACTGCTTCTACACGAATTGATGTTAGTACCAGAATCCATACTGGTGCTTCACAGAGGCCTGCTATCCAAGGATATTCAACTCTCTTTTCAGGCAACTCTGTATCTGAATTGATGGACAAGGAACATGAAAAAGGAACTCCAGTTATTTCTGTATTACACAGTGCAGCTTGTAGCTCAAAGTTCTCATCATGGCAGAAACCTCTGTCCTGTAGATATTCTGCAGCTAATATACTGATGGCAATTTGAGATGTTTACTTTAAAAGAGGCAGATACATTGAAGAGGAATTGAATGTGATTACTCTCAGAGAGTGCAAAGGGTTAATTTTGCCTCTTTCAAAGAGCAAGGTTGCTTTCTAACCACCAGGCAGCTGTCACAAGAGGCCTATGTCCTCCTCTGACCATTTTGAAAGAGTTTGGTAGCTGAAAACACATTTTGTGAGGATGTCAAGCCTGAAACTGCATTAAGACTCCGAGAACACCTAGAAGATCAAAACTCCTAAAGGAGATAAAGGGTCTGATTTCTGGAACCCCATTAGTTCAAAAAGTGAGTTAAGATCTGAGCTCTCACTTTGTCTAAGCTCTGACATTTTTTTTTTTTTTTTTTTTGCTGGTCCTTCCAGAATACAACTCTAGAAATCTACAATTTTATGTTAGAAAAGTTTATGACGTGAAGTTTTCTAGGACAGCACCTACACAGCAGCTTTCACAATCACAGGTTTGAAATTCAGAACCTAAAATTCTAAATAATTTATACATTTTCCATCTTTTTTGGAGGAGACCCTAGATTAAAGATGAGGCCCTAAATATGTAGAAGAACTGAAATACAGTTCTGTGACAACATATCACCAATAGAGGTGGGGCGAGGCAAGAAGAGATGAAGCAAGACAAAACAGGACAACAGAAAATCTTCCCAGGAATCTATCATTTAGAAGAGGTGAAAGAAACCCAATTTAATAATGTGCTAAAAATGGACCCTATTACACTACAACTTTGCAGTAACAAATTGTCAAAAAATATACAGATGCTTAATTTTACTGTAGTAGCTGTTGACATCCCAGAACATTTAAAACAAAGCTTATGGAAATATACATTAAATCAGTGTCCTATGATAATTCAATAATCCAAACACAGTCTACAGTGAGAAAGGATAAAATTTCTTCACTATCAACCAATTGGAATTGGAAACCATTTATAGGTAGGTTTTAAACAACAACCACAAATCAGCAGTCCAATCCTATATTAAGGCATAGCCTTAATACAGCATGTGTCTTGTTTTGTTTTCCAACTGCATTGCAGACTGCCATGAATCTACTTAAGATAAGAATATTGTGTTATGCATTATCAGTATGTATGTTAGTTCTGGATAACTGTTAATGTTTTCACTTTGAACTGTACTATTAACTCCTATAGTTTTTTTTCTCTACTACAAATTCATTATAAAATGTATCAAGCTCTTTCTCTTTGTTTTATATATACAATTTTTATTAGATAGCAGCTTGTCTATTCCATTATAAACTCTGAAGGTTGCCTCCAGCTTCCTGAAAGCAAACTTCAGCTATGAAGGTTGTATTTGAACTTCCTATCTGGTTTCATTTTTCAGTACAGTCAGATAGACAAACAGCTTCTAATTTGCATTGGAATTTTTCACATTGACTTTACATTACATTATTAACCCTCACTTTTCTTTCATCATTAGTTTATAGTGTGCTGTGGCAATACCTAATATCTTCATAGACAAGCTGACAAAGTCTGGTTTTCATAACCGGACAGCAAGGTAGATTGAAAACTGTGAATGGCTGGGCCTTGTGATCACCAGCACAAAGTCCACCGGGAGGTTCATCGCTAACGGTGTGCCCCAGGGTGTGACACTGGGGACAATACTGTTTACCATCTGCACCAGTGACCTGGATGACAGGACAGGGTGCACTCTCCATACCTGTGCAGCTGACACAAAACTGGGAGGAGTGGCTGATTCACCTGCTGGATGTGCTGCCATTCAGAGGGACCTCAACAGACTGAAAATTGGGCAGAGAGGAACCTCATTCAGCAAGGGAAAATGCCAAGTACTGCCCCTGGGGAGGAATAACCGCATGCACCAGTATATGCTGGGGGCCTCCCCACTGGAAAGCATTTCTGAAGAGAAAGACCTGAGGACGCTGGTGGACATCAAACTGACCATGAGCCAGCAAAGCTGCTTTGCAACAAGGGCAGCCAACAGTTTCCTGGGCTGCATAAAGAAAAGTTGTCAACAGGTCAAGGGAAGTGCCCCATCCCCTCTGCTCAGCACTGGTGAGATATGTCTGGAGTGCTATATCCAGTGTTGGGCTTCCCAACACAAGAAAGATATCAACTTAATGGATTCAGTCCAGCATAGGGCCATGAAGATGATTATGGAACTGGAACATCTCTGCATCACTTCACAGAAGGTCTTGTGGGTGATACGATGGTTGGAGGCCATCATGGGCATAGCGATCATGAAATGATGGTTTTCAGTTCTTGGAGGAGTAAGGAGGACGGTCAGCAGAATTGCTACCTTGAACTTCCGGAGGGCAGATTTTGGCCTGATCAGGAGACTGGATGACAGAGTCCATTAGGAGGCAGTCCTGAAGGGCAAAGGAGTTCAGGAAGGCTGGACATTCTTCAAGAAGGAAATCTTAAAGATGCAGGACCAGGCCATCCCCGTGCGCCAAAAGACAAACCAGCAGGGAAGAACAGTCCTGGCTGAACAGAGAAGTTTGGCTGGAACTCAGGGAAAAAAAGGGAGTTTATGACCTTTGGAAGAATAGACAGGCCACTCAGGAGGACTACAAGGATCTTGTGAGGTTACACAGGGAGAAAATTAGAAGGGCCAAAACCCAACTAGAATTTAATCTGTCATAAAAGACAATAAAAAATGTTTCTATCAATACATTAGCAACAAAAGGGGGGCTAAGGAGAATCTCCATCCTTTGTTGGATGCAGGGGGAAACATAGCAATAAAGGATGAGGAAAAGGCTGAGGTATTTAATGGCTTCTTTGCCTCAGTCTTTAATAGTAAGACCAGTTGTTCTCCAGGTACCCAGCCCCCTGAGCTAGAAGGCAGGGACAGGGAGCAGAATGAAACCCCCATAATCCAAGGGAAATGGTCAGTGACCTGCTACACCACTTAGACACACACAGGTCTATGAGGCCAGATGGGATCCACCCAAGAGTACTGGGGGAGCTGGTGGAAGTGCTCACCAAGCCAATTTCAATCATTTATCAGGAGTCCTGGCTAACTGGGAAGTTCCCAGCTGACCAGAGGTTAGAAAATGTGATGCCATCAACAAGAAGGGCCAGAAGGAGGATCCAGAGAACTACAGGCCTGTCAGTCTGACCTCGGTGCTGGGGAATGTTATGGAGCAGATTATCTTGATTTCCATGATGCAGCACATTCAGGACAACCAGGGGATCAAGCGCAGTCAGCATTGGTTTATGAAAGGCAGGTCCTGCTTGACCAACCTGATCTTCTATGGCAAGGTGACCTGCTTAGTGGATGAAGGAAAGGTTGTGGATGTTGTCTATCTGGAATTTAGTAAAGCCTTTGACACCATTTCCCATAGAATTCTCCCAGAGAGACTAGCTTCTCATGGCTTACACAGGAGTCCTTTTTGCTGGGTAAAAAAATGGCTGGATGGCTGAGCCCAGAGAATTGTGATGAATGGATTTAAATCCAGTTGGCAGCCAGTCACAGGTGGCATTCCCCAGGGCTCAGTGTTGGGGACAATTCTGTTTAATATCTTTATCCATTTTCTGGACAAGGGTATTGAGAGTACCCTCAGTAAGTTTGCCTACGACACCAAGTTGAGTGGTAGTGTTGATCTTCTTGAGGGAAGGAAGACTCTACAGAAGGACCTGAACAGGCCGGATTGATGGGCCGAGGCCAGTTGTATGAGGTTCAACAAGGCCAAGTGCTAGGTCCTGCACTTGGGTCACAACAACCCCATGCAACACTACAGGCTTAGGGAAGAGTGGCTGGAAAGCTGCCTGGCAGAAAAGGACCTGGGTGTATTGGTGGACAGCTGGCTAAACGTAAGCCAGCAGGGTGCCCAGGTGGGCAAGAAGGCCAATATCATCCTGACTTGTATCAGGAATAGTGTGGCCAACAGGAGCAGGGAAGTGATCGTGCCCCTCTCCTTGGCACTGTTGAGGCCCCACCTCAAATACTGTGTTCAAGCTGGTGAAGCATCTGGAGCACTCTTATGAGGAGTGGCTTAAGTAACCTGGATTGTTTAGTCTGGAGAAAAGGAGGCTGAGGGGAGACCTATTGTTCTCTACAGCTACCTGAAAGGAAGTTGTAGCAAGGTGGGTGTTGGTCTTTTCTCCCAAGTAACAGGTGATAGGACAAGAGGAAATGGCCTCAAGTTGCACCAGGGGAGGTTTAGCATGGATACTAGGAAAAATTTTTTCAACGAAAGGAGTGTCAAGCATTGGAACGGGCTGCCCAGGGAAGTGGTCGAGTCCCCACCTCTGGAGGTAGTTAAAAGACAGGTAGATGTGGTGCTTAGGGCTATGGTTTAGTGGTGGACTTGGCAGTGTTAGGTTAATAGTTGGACTTGGTGATCTTAAAGATCTTTTCCAACCTAAATAATTCAGATTCTGTGATTCTATGATCTGTCATACAAGGAGAGGCTGAGAGAGCCTGGGACTGTTTAGCCTAGAGGAGGAAGACTCAGGAGGATCTCATCAATCCATATAAATATCTGATGAGATGGAATGAGGAGGAGGGAGACAGAGTCTCCTAAATAGTGACCAGAATGGACTGGAGGTAATGGGCACAAATTGAAACACATAAAATTCCATTTGAATACAAGAAAACACTTTTTTTATCTTGAGGGTGGTAAAACTTGCACAGGTTGCCCAGAGAGGTTATGAAATCTCCATTCTTGGAGATAATAAAAATCTGACTGAACAAGGTCCAGAGCAACCTGTTCTGTCCAATCCTTCTTGAGCAGAGGAGTTGGATTAGATGAACTCAAGAGGTTCCTTCCACCCTAAACAATTCTTGATTATTTTGGATCAGACCATCAGCTCACACTCCAGAAGGAATTTCATTCCTTGCTGACACTGGCCTAAATTGCAGGCCAGATATTTATCAGATTCCAAAAGGTGGAAGGGGATTAGGTTTGTTAGCAAGATCAAAAGATTGATAAGAGAACACCTTTAAGTCTTCTTAGCAAACTGATGTTTGCAATATGTATGAGAACTTCAAAATGCTCAATAGATAAAAATCTGCATACTGCTATATATGACATTTATATGTATATATAAATATATGAGCAGGCATACATATTTACATATGCACAAATAATTTCTGTTGAGTGGTAAGACTACTTTCACTGTTTGAAACAATTCAAGTCTGTTCTTATGCTTTGGATTTTGCACAGGTCTGTTTTAATTTTTATCTAATTATGTTTATTAATGCTCTCATTATGAATGTAATGCAAAAGCCATATTCCTTAGCTGGTGACAGATATCCAGGGAAGCTTCCAGGTAGAAACACTCTAGGATAGTCACACAGGCGCTCAAATGCTATGGCAATGAGGATCATATTCAGAGCCACAGACAGAGTCCTATCTGCTAATTATGAGGCAAAAATGACAGTTTATTACCCTCTGAAATGTTGCAAGCAGTGCTGGACCCCTGAGATGGTATTTTCACCACTTATTCCAATGTGTAGCTCCAACTCTGAGTACTACCTACACCCAGCATCTCCTCTTGCTAAAAAGGAGTCTAAAACCAGTGATCACTGTGTGCCAGACTAGGACACAACGTATTGAGACAACATGTTGCAGCTCGAGGTATGTTATGAGTTTATTTAAGACTGCTTTTCTTCTAATTGATAATGATCAGTTCCAACTAGAGGACCTGGAATGTTTCAATTTTTATGGTCAGTGGGTTATGCCATTTATCCTACAGATCTTAATATGATGCAGAGTGGAGGATGTCTGAAAGTTTAAATTCTCAGCAGTCCTTGGGGAAGCAAGCATAGCAGATGGCTCCTAGTGTGGTAAAGAGGAAACAAAATTGCCAACAGAGTGCTATTTTAACAACTAGTCTAACACTCAGAAGTAAAAAAAAAAAGGAAGAAAGTGATGTGGTAGTAACAGCCTGATGGGGAGACAGACTTCAATCTGGAAATACAGCTCGAAAGAAAAAAAAATCAAACCCCCAAAAACAACCCCCCAAAAGAACCCCAGGGGATACTGATGAACAACATGCATCTGGTTGGTTAGCTGATGACTTGGGGCCAGAAATACACATCTGTCTTAAGAAATTAGTTTCCAGAAATACAGAAGGAGGGATTTCTTACTGCATCGCTTTGCCTTGTTTTGTTAGCCTACAGAGCACTGCATGCACAGTGTGTCCTGACAGATCTAAAATGCATCTACAATGATCTCAACTAGTAATGTCATTTCTTTTTTTGTTGTGGGAAGTATTGAAAGGCTCGATCTCAACTAGTAATGTCATTTAGATTTAGCCTGCCTTTTTTTTTTCTTTTTTTGTTGTGGGAAGTATTGAAAGGCTACTAACGGCTACCAGGGTTTGTTCCTAGAAGGAACATTTAATTGAGTGTCAGTTTCTGAAAGAAGATTGTGTATATGTATGCAGGGGTTTTAGTGTTGGCAATATATTCCATAAGCAACCCAACAGAAAATATTTTCCAGTGTACACTATGTATATTAACAGAAAAGTCACATTTTGCATATGTGCCTTTTCTTGCATTTGCAAAGCACCACATCTTTACCTTGGTGACTCTGGTCACCAAGCTGAGTGAATCTGTTTCCTTACAGGCAATTTAATATTTGTTTCCTTTGCTTCTAAATAGCACATCAGCACATTATGTTATTGTGTACCACTCACTGGTGTGATAATCAACTTCAAAACACTGTAGCTGTTAAAACCACATTATTCAGTGTAAGCAGTAAATATAAAAGCAATCATCAAAGGAGGAATGCACAAAATCATACCATTTAGCGGGGGGTCATATTAAATGAATGAAAATTCTGCAGTGAACATCTTGCTTTTGAAAGGCTAGATTAGAGCCAGCTTTAAACGATCAGGAGCAACCTGCTCCAACCTTACATGCAGGAAGAGTGATGATGGCAGCCTTTGGCATCTCTTCCATTACAGACAATGTCCACTGTTCAAATCAGGTAGAATAACTGATAAGGTGTGCTGTAATAAATCCTCGCCTGTCACAACAGAAAATGAAGCAGAGATCATCAGTGCTTTCTGTTCTTGGAAGTATGGAGCTAAATCCAAGGAAGGACTGAAGCACTTCACTGTGGCTCATAAGGCTCTCTTTTTAGCCTTTCTCATTTGAAATCTATAGCCCTTAGATAAATGTGTAGCCTCCCTCTGATACACTGCAAAGTATTCACAGATCACAGCAAGCAGAGATTTTACAGGAGACAGCACACAGGGAGTTCATGAACATTACTGAACAACCCATCCAAACAACTGCTCAGACAGCTGGAAACGTTTGTCTTTTCCGAAGGTCTGCATTTCAGCCAGAAAAGTAGTCCAATTTCATACTAGTAAAAATGGGATTACAGGAGTATTTTCTGGTGTATGCCTAAAATAGTTTTCCAACAGCCATAAAAGCCATGCCTCAACATCCTTTCCCCTGTGACAACCTTCAGAATAATAACATTCTCCGAACAAAATATCTGCAGAGGAAGAAACCCACCTTTCATCAGTATAGTACCTGATTTCTAATCTAAGATTAATTACTTAATGCAAAACAACTTTCTAACAGATACTTTCCCTTGCTTATAACCTTGATAAGGAGAAGGACCGGTCAATGATTAAGCCAACAACCAAAAGGTTTATTGCAACACTAACCTGTGAAGGTAACCTCACTGCAAATAGGCAATTGTCTCCAAGCTGCCTGCTAAACCCCATTCTGAAATTACCAGGGAAGAAATCCCACTTGTACAATCTATCTCTTCTGTTACTGCAGGAAAGATTTTGTATCCTATGCACTATCAAAAATACTGAAATCATGTTCAGTCACTGAGTCCTCCCTAAAGGGTACAAACTGCTTAACACTAGATGTTACATTGTACCCAAAACTGAAATCTAAGCCTAAAATAATAATAATAATAATAAATAAACAACAACAACGGAAGCAACAACAACAATAATAATAATTTATATTGGATGGAAGCTATATCTTTTAAAAAATGTATCCAGAGTCCTCTTTTCATGATTTCATGAGCCTATTTCCACTTTCAGTTTTCTCAACCTAGGACAAGATCTCACCATCTCACTGGCATTGTAGTTATTCTCTTCACAGATTAGTAAAAAAAAAAACCTCCTCCCTATCTTGCTCCTTGTTTTCAAATGTAGGATCTCATGTGATTTTTTTTTTCTTACAGAAACCTCTAAAAGTGGTAGTTTTGCATGTATTTGTGTGAGAAAAAAAATAGATTATTTAGTCTGACATGATTTTTTTTTAAGTTTCTTAAATATTTCAATTCAAAGAGGACTCTCTCTTTTTATTATTAATTTCTCTGCCAGCTATGTATTGTGGTTTAAATGAGATATCCTTTTTAACTAATCTGATATAAGAAATGGCTGCCGTGTCCACACAGATCCAGTTACTTAGATCAGGAACAGGCAGTGGCCATGCCAATATCTGAAACAGTACAGGAGAAGAGATGCAATCTCTGCCAGGAAGCAGGGGGGACAGGCAGAAGAGCATGCCTGAAAACTAGGCAGGGAAAGATATTTTATACTACTTCAAGTGGTATCCTGGAAACAAGGCATGCTTTCTAGCTCCTGATTTCTTTTGCTCTGTATTCTCTTCTTCATCGTCATCGTCCCATCCCATCATCATCATTGACTCAGGAATGATTCACACTATTAATCACAATGTTTATGATTTTTTCCTGCATACAACATTTTATCACATTATGAGGATTCTCCAAACTCTCTCTTTCTGCTTTCATTCTTCTATCTGCAGATAACTGCCACAAATAACAACTCCCTTTGGGATTTACTGGAGTATTACTTTACTTGCAATCATTTTTAATGTTACAGAGGAAATCTAAATGCAGTCTTTGAAATGTAACATGAGCTAGAGTCAGGATCCATTCCCGTTAAGCTCTTTCATTAATTTTATTGTATTTGTAGCTACTGTTATCTTGAATATTTCTCTTCAGCTCTAAGTCCTTGGAGTTTTCAAAAAAATGTTCTTAAACTCTCATACTCTGAATTGTGAATGCACTTGGCTTTAAAATTGGGAATGTTTTTCATAGAAAATAAATAAAAAAGAAGATCCAACTGTATAATTTTAAAACTTATATTTCCAGATTTCCATCTGAGTTTCTGATATTACTTTTCTTATACTACAGTAATAATCATTTTCTTCATTGCAACAGTGATCTTTAATTTAATTACCATGAAGTGCTGATCACTGTAGTATTTAAGACCCTTGCATTCTCCTAGGAGCTTTTCTCTGCAGTTGCTATGATGCGCTTCAGCAGTTTGAAAGTTTTTACACTTCAGTGAGCTTCTTTTTGTTCTTATCTTGCCTTAGAAATAAAAGCATGTATTATTTTAATTATTTTACCTTCATAGATAAGTTAATTGTAATCATAGTTTCAAATCCTAGCTTGCTGTGTTCTTGTCATGAAGTTAACACAAAAATCCTTTCTGCATGCGTTACATATCACTTGGAGGTGCTCATCCTCCATAGCTACTCCAGAACTTCATGGTACCAAACAATTAAAATAGAAATGTTGAAAGGCATGAAGAATTGGACTGGTATCTGCACCTATGCAAGCAGTCATCTGCAGATGACACAAAACTAGGAGGAGTGTCTGAGTCACCAGCTGATTGCGTTACCATTCAGTGAGACCTCAACAGGATGGAAAATTTCACAGAGAGGAATCTCATGAAGTTCAGCAAAAAGGAAATGTCAACTTCTGCGCCCGGGGAGGAATAAGCTCCATGCACCACCAAGGCCTAGGGGAAGCAGCTCTGCAGAAAAGGACCTGGAGGTCTTGGTGGACATCAAAATGATCATAAGCCAGCAATGTGTTCTTAGGGCAAAGAAGCCTCCTGGACTGCATTAGGAAAGGTGTTGCCAGTGGGTTTAGTGATGTGAATCTTGCCCTCTGTTCAGCCCTGGTGAGACACATCTGGAGTGCTGTGCTCAGTGCTGAAGCACAAAAATGATGAAAGGCTTGGAGAATCTCCCCTATGGGGAGAGGCTGAGAGAGCTGAGATTGTTCAGCTTGAAGAAGAAAAGGCTCAAGGGGATCTCATTAGTATGTGTAAACACCTGTTGAAGATAGTAAAACATATGAAGCCAGACTCTTCTTAGTGGTGCCTGATGAATGGGACAAAAAACAATGGTCACAATCCAAAATACAGGAAAACACTGGAACAGGTTATCCAGAGAGACTGTGAAGTCTCCATCCTTGGAGATACTAAGAACAAGACAGTGTCCTGAGCAACCTGTTCTAGGTAACCCTGTTTTACACAGGGAGAATGGATTAGTCAGTCCTGTGATTATGTGATTCTGTTATTTGTCCAAATGCACCTTAGCTGAATTCTTTGTTTAGGAAAATAAAATTCTTTGACTGTTCAGAGGGAGGAAGGCCTGCAATGTTGATTTTTTTATGTACCCTGTACTGCTGGAAAGGGGAAATTCCTCGGCTATGACTACAACCTTCCACAACCTCCCTGTTGGAAGGGCCTAACTTTTGCAGCCCTTCAGACACTCTCTCCTGTTAGCTGCACTCTGTTAGCACTACCTCAAACAACTTATGCAGTCTTTCTGAAATAGTTTCTGGACCTCACTTGTGTTTCATTTTGAGGAAGGTGCTGACTTGATCAGATCTTAGGGGATTTCTGGTCATGTGTAGAGAGATCTTCTAGTCTTTTGGGAGTATTTACATCAAAATCAAGTTCCAGATAATTTCAACTCCAGCTCAGCTTTACTGTAGTTGTCTAAGTTCTCTCTGTTTGAATGAATAGCTTAATTTCTCTAACTAAGGGAGCCTAAGAAGAACATAATCTGTACTAGGGTCCTTTGGCACTTAGGGATTTAGATCCCCTGAACTTAGACCCCCTTAGGCACCTAATGGTGCCTAAAATCAGAGACTGAGACACACAAACATTTTTTCAATGAAAGGGTTGTCAAGCACTGGAATGGGCTTCCCAGGGAAGTGGTTGAGTCCCCATCCCTGGAGGTATTTAAAAGACAGGTAGACGAGGTACCTGGGGACATGGTTTAGTGGTGGATGGCAGGGTTAGGTTAACAGTTGGACTTGATGATCTTAAAGGTCTTTTCCAACCTAAACGATTCTATGATTCTATGATCCCCAAGAGTAAAGAAAAAAGGAAAGAGTCTAGTCAGCTTAACAGAACATTGGATCCAGCCCCATTTTACTGGACATCATGATAATTCTATAGTTATTATAAAAATAAAAATACCAGAGATACTACATTACATCAGTATCAGAGAGCTGGATCACCTCTTGTGTGAAGAAAGGCTAAGAGAGTTGGGGTTGTTTAGCCTAGACAGGAGAATGCTCTGGGCAGACCTTATAGCAGACTTCTGGTACTTGAAGGGGGCCTACAAGAGAGCTGGAGAAGGACTTTTTATCAGGGAGTCTAGTGACAGGACAACGGATAACTCTTTTAAACTGAAAAAAGGTAGATTTAGATTACATATTAGGAAGAAATTCTTCACTATGAGGGTGGTGAGACACTGGAACAGGTTGCCCAGAGAAGTTGTGGCTGCAAACTTTAAAGTGAGACTCAATGTGAAGCTCAGATATAGGTGTCTACATTGTACATAGTTACAAATTTCTGATTAAAAATCAGATGTCCAAGTGTCCAGAAATAATTTATATTCAAAAAATCTCCCTTCTGTTTGGTATATTCACACTGCATGCAGCACAGAATTAGGACTTTTAGTGAAACTGATATAGACAAAAGAACATTGTATACAGCAGCCATTGTTTAATGTTTCACTTAGGGAAAAAAAAGCAGAATCTGGAAAACTTCCCAAATTATACATCTGTTCCTTTTAATTTGCTGCTCAGAGAAATGGGCAGACCAAAGAAGAGGGGAAAATGAATACATTTATTAGTAACTGTTGCTTTCTCTCTCTCTAAAACATTTAAATTATCCTTTCTGATAGAGAAAACCTCTGGTTACACTTCTAGTGCTAGAAAATGTGATCAAATCACTGCATGCTTGAGCCAGAAAAACAGACATTAATGGAAATTTTTCCAGTGCTTCCAAAGCTTTAATTTGGACCCCCAGTGTGGGTCTGACAGGGGCAACAGGATGCAATTACACAGCAGACAAAGATAAACATGGCATATTCCAATCACCTCACTTTGGGTTGGTTTGGAATAGTGTTTAGTGATAAAATGAATGAGCACAAGGGTATGATCCCTTCTCTTGGGTCCAAAAGGAACAAAGGGGAAAAAATGCTTTATGACAAAATACCTTTGTAAATAAAAAAAAAATTAACATAAATACCATCTTGGTCTATAAAAAGCTATATGCACACTTGTTTCATGAGCGGAATATATTCTGGCTTATTTCCCCGTAAAATCTTGAGGTTCTCTGGAAGTATGTTGCTGTTCATTGCACAGTCTGTATTGGTTAGAAGCTGTGTTTTTTCACTGTTTTACTCCCAGGGAACTCATTAAAAATTATGCCATCACTGCTCACTCTGACTGCGAAAATTATCAGGCAAGATTTTTTTGTTGTGTAGACTGTTTTAAACAGAAGACTAGGATAATGCCCAGTTTATTTTCAGCACTTCAAATCTGGAGTAGTACAGGGAGTTTTCTCGGTTTTCAGCTCCTAGCCCTTGAAGCCTCCTCTAATATTTACATTCCAATAACATTCAAATTTCTTTAGTGTTCTTTTCTGAAGATTGTTCCCTTCTTTTCTCCATGTGGCAGGATCAATGCTTTTTACTGCTGTATTGCTAATCATCTTGATTTACTTATTGCCTACTGCTGTATATGCTTGTGACCACTTCACCTGGGGCATTTTCATAACTTTTAGGTACTCTTTATTCTTTTCAGCAGGTAATTTCTGCTTAACGTAAATTATCTGTAACTATGATAAAGGGATGCTGATAAATAGAAAGTTAGCAGGATGACAGGGGAGGGATATGAAGTCTCTTAAATATATCTGAAGTGTTTTTCTAGCGCAGCTCTCATTTTTAGAGAAAATGAATCATGTGAGGTGTCTTCAAAGAACTGGTAATATACCAGACACCAAGTCAGTCTTGGCTTGTTTAGTATTCAGTATGAGGTAGAGAGGTTCCAGCTGGGATTAGGGAATTAATTAAACAGTCCATGTTCGACAAAGGTAGCTGACTATCAGGCTGAGTCAGAGTGACCCAAATATAATAACCTGTAAATGCCCAAGGCATTCAGCCCAAGGGAAGGCCAGCAAGGATAACTGCACAGATCTCTTAAAATCAGCTTTGAAAGACAGGGGAAGTGGAGGGAGATGAATCAGCAAAGCTGTGCCTGTTTTGAAAACAGAAGGTGAATGTGAGAAAACTAGAGGAAAAAAAGAATTAAAACAACCACACTGAAAATATAGGCTATTCCCAGAGGATGAGATCTTTAAATTACAAAAACCAGGCAGAAATCTGGGGAAACTGCTAAAGAAGAACTCACATAAGAGTGCTGGGGAATTCTAGGCTAGTTTAGATTTCAGGTCTTAGGGCTGCCTGCAGAACCATGATAGAATCATAGAAATACATAATCATATAGTAGTTTGGCTTGAAAGGGACCTTAAAGATAGTGTAGTTTCCACCTCCTCTGCCATGGGCAGGGACACCTTCCACTAGATCAGGTTGCTCA
>NW_009260692.1:680533-693408 GCF_000687185.1 Egretta garzetta
CCTTACATCTAATCTAAATCTACCCTCTTTCAGTTTAAAGCCATTAACCCTTGTCCCACCACTACATGCCCTTGTAAAAAGTTCCTCTCCAGCTTTCATCTAGACCCCTTTCAGGTACGGAAGGCTTCTATAAGGTCTCCCCAGAGCCTTCTCTTCTCCAGGCTGAACAATCCCAACTCTCTCAGCCTGTCCTCATAAGAGAGGTGCTCCAGCCCTCTGATCATCTTTGTGGCCCTCCTCTGGACCTGCTCTAACATGTCCATGTCCTTGTACTGAGGACCCCAGAGCTGAACACACTCCTCCAGGTGGGGTCTCATCAGAGCAGAGTAGAGGGGGAGAATCATCTCCCTTGACCTGCTGGCCACGCTGCTTGTGATGCAGCCCAGGATATGGTTGGCTGTCTGGGCTGCAGGCACACATTGCTGGGTCATGTTAAGCATCTCATCAACCAACACTCCTAAGTCCTTCTCTTCAGGGCTGCTCTCAATCCAGTCTTCACCCAACCTGTATTTGTGCTTGGGATTTCCCTGACCCATGTGCAGGTCCTTGCACTTCTTCTTGTTGAACTTCATGAGGTTCACATGGACCCACCTCTCAAGCCTGTCAAGGTCCCTCTGGATGACATCCCTTCCTTCCAGCATGATGACTGTATCACACAGCTTGGTTTCATTGGCAAACTTGCTGAGGGTGAACTCAATCCCACTGTCCATCTCACCAGCAAAGATACTAAACAACACCAGTCCCAGTACCAGCCCCTGAGGTATGTCACTTGTCACTCATCTCCACTTGGACATTGAGCTGTTGACTGCAATTCTTTGGGCATTCAATTCCTTATCCACCGAGTGATCCATCTGTCAAATCCATGTCTCTCCAATTTAGAGAGAAGGACAGGGTGGGACAGTGTCCAATGTTTTGCACTATGCATGCTGCTGCTTGCACAAAACATGGGGCTTGTTTCCAGGCCATACAGCTAAAGGAGTATCAAGTAATTCAATGAGGCCAAGATTATCTTATGCATTGATTGACAGGTTACCTACTCTTTATAGTCTTTTGGGTGAGGCCCTGAATTTAGGTGATGCTTAATAAATAGATTCTTCATCCTGATGATTGCCCAGTCTTGAGAGGAGGAGGTGAACAGAGGGTGGAAATGAGAACTTAAAGTAGACAGTCTCCCCAGTAAAGTATGTATAAATATTATAGTGGTGCACACACCTTTGAGGGAATAAATACCCCTTTACTTCTTTAAAGAACCCATGGAGTGGAGAGTGCTTCCTGCCAAAGTGCCAGGAGCTTGAGCAGGAACGAGTGCTGCCTAATGCCAAGTTCAGCTAAGAATTCTCTGGCAGCTGCAGACCAATATTTTTCCTGCATTTTAAGAGAGTCAATAGGCCTCTTATTGCTCTGGATAAACCCCACAGCATCACACTATTCTTTTTTTTCTCTCAAACTGAGGATCTTTAGCTGCAGTTGAGATGTCATGGCAATATTTCCCATCTGTGTCATATGGAGAGCTATACAGTGATATTATACAACTCATTAATTAGAAAAAAAGATTTCATATCGTATTAGGAAGAGGAAAATACCCTTCCAGCAGTAAACTGTGATATCATTAACCCACTGTGCTAGCCAATGACTGTGGTGGATGTGAGAATGCAACCATTGATTCCTTGAACTTTTAGTGTGGTAAAAGTTTGACCTTAGGATACCAAATTTGAGAAACCACAAAGGTTAGTAATCAGGAATTGCTAGTAGATCTTTTGGGAAAATCTTCTGTTCATGGAAAATAGAGAAAATATTCATAATTATCTGTACATTTTCCTGTTTATTTCCAGGAAAGGTTTTTTTCATGGCATTCTTACTTTTGAGAAAGTAGATTTGAGTTATCCTTCAGTAGACATGGTTGTCTGAGGTGATACTACATGACAACTCTTACGTGGCTTTGCGTTAGTCGCAACACACCATGTGTGAAACAACAAAAAGAGAACATTATGCGTCATCTAAGAATCTTCAAAAAATGAAGGAAATACACACATACCACAACTGTTAACACAATGTGAGAGCAACTTTTAAGATGCGTTATCACTTCTGATAGACAGGATGAAATACCATTAATATCATACCAGGAAGATAAAGGTACAAGCAAATGATGGATACAATTATAAAAACCAGCATGAGCTTTAGAAAAACAAACCTAAAAGTCTTTTGAGATCCTTTGCTTAATTCTTACCCAGAAAAAAGTCAAACACCTCATTAAAACTCAGCAGCAAATTAAACATTTTTCTAAGGGAAAGAAGGTGAAGTAATGAAGCTATTAGTTAAGTAAAAGTTGATGCAACTATGAACTATAGAACCATGGACATGTTCTATTTAAGCAATGTGAGACATCTGATACCAAAAAAAATTGGATCACGTTTGAAATTGTTCTCACCAACCTATCTGCTGTGAACACCAGTCTTCAAACTCTGGGAATACAAACTGTGGCTGAATTATGATACAAAGTGAAATGAATTTTGTAGGATCAGCTGCAGCTCAGAAAATAATGCATGGCTCAAACCTTTATGGTTTAATTCAGCACAACTGATAGGCCTGTTCACAAAGTCCCCAACACTAAATTCCCTTCAGTAAAGGTTATTTATTGGACATCAGGGTCAGAGAAAATTTAAAAAATACAACTAGTCCTTTGACCTTTGTTAGCTCAAATACATTCACCTTTCTGTAAAATGATCACACCTGCCATGTGACTTAGCAATATCAGCACAGCATTTTGCCATGTAGGAATAGCTGAAGGCTCTTATTCCCTGTGCCCGTGGACACTGAGTACTTCCTGACATGATTCATTTAATACTAATAAAGAAAGTTAATGTTTGCATGGGACTATGGGTTCCCCTTTATAATATACCCACAGAACTGCATTCCTCTTTCTTTAGGCATGCGAAGACTTTCTTGCCTTCACTGTTTTATCTATAAGTCTCTCCAGTCAGAACCCTGTTTAAACACAAAATAAGGAGAAAGGAGAATACCTAAACTTATTTCCAGCTGATATCAGTTGACCAGGTTTTTGTCATGACATGTACAATTAGATGGATTTGCAGGTGTGCTCCAGAAGAAGTGCTTTCTGTGCACACATGGACCCCTGAAAATGGCCCCAGACCTACTTTAATTAAGAGAGCTACATGCCAATTAGTACAGTACATTAAATGGGACTGGAACTGTGGTATGTCCCTAGGCCTCCCAACCATGTGCTATGCCAGATGAGCTCACGAAGCAGCTGTGACAGCTCATGCTGGCAGACATGCTTTTATAGAGTGCCTATGCATTCCCTTACCTAAATCACAGACAGAACAAAGAGTTACAATTTAAAGGAAAAGAAAAATTCTTAAAAAACCTCCTGATCTCTTTAAGAGAGGGAAACTCAGAGGGAAACATTTTATTTCAGAGGTACCAGGAGGATTGTATCCCCAGAGCTTCTTGTTTCTAAAAGCTGTTGACAAGCTCAGGGGAGCAATTACTTCCAACAGAGATGTCAGTGTTTGTGAGACAAGAAAGTTTCTGCAGAAGCAAACATAGATGTAGTAATCAGAGGCCACAGAGCAGCTTTTTGATAAAGTTTATTCTTTTCATGGTTCATGTTCAAGACTCCCATGTTTGGACATGCATTTAAATATTTGTAGGCAATCAGACAGATACTATTGCCAAGTGAAACACAAACTAACAAACAAGAAATACTGTACAGTCACTTCATCTCTTGACAACGTACTGCTACCTTTGTAAAGATATATTTGACCACAGAAACAAGAAACTTTATTTTAATAAGACTACCATTAACCCTGAGGAAATCAGTGAAACTATGCCCATTACCACAATAATGTTGGGTTCAAAGTAGAAAGATTCAGTAACACCAGAGAAACAAGAAAGCACATAAACACTTAGGTTAAATATTATGAAAAACTGTCTTGAATAGAGGATAAAGACGCTTAAGGTTAATCTGAGAGTCTGGTATATTTGCTTCATAAATTAGTCAAGGCCTGTACTATTCTCAGGGGGCCTGTTGACACTGTTGACACTGTCTCTCCTTCACAGAATAGTTTAAATTGTACTCTGAATTACATCTATACATCAGCTCTCCTTTTTTTACTTCATTGGTGTGCAGTTAAAAGGAGAATTTAATTCAATGTCTCCATGAGAGACCAATACGCCCAGTCCAGCTTTTAACACCCTCAAATAACTTTCATGTTCAAAAAAAGGAAGTCTCACTTGAAATCCAAACTTCCTTTTTTATTTGCTTAAATAACTGGTGTGGTCCAGGTGTCCATGATCTTTTCTATACATTCTCATTACAAGTGAGACAATCGAAATAAGGTTGAATACAAGGCAAGTTAAGCTCTCTGAAACACTGAAAACAGCCGTTCCACCCTTTTCATTAGAAACGTTTGCCCTGTAGTTCTGTACACAAGTTTCTCAGTGCTTCACACCTTCTCTGAGGAGATACAAGATGGTTATTTTAGTGTTGGGACACTAATATATGTATAGCTTAGAGTTATTTTGCTTTCTCCTTCCTTATTATAACTGTATGTATTAATTTTCTTAAGAGCATTTTGGGATTTACCTTGGAAATGGAATTTAAACTGCAACCGGATGCACTGAAAATATATTATTACACAGTCAGGGCTAAGAGAAGAGATGATTTTATAAGCAAGTCACTAGATGAGCACGTAGATGATACAGACTCAATTACCAGCTTTGCCAGAATCTTTCTGAGTGTTATAAGCAAGTCAGTTACAATGAGATTAAAATATCTTTGTTACTTAATTGTTGATTGTGTAAGGCAAAACACACCAGTTTTCCAAAACCAGCAGCTTAGTTCAGACTCGATTTTGCCTATCTAGGCCACTAGAGTAGCAAGAAATTAGTCACTTTTCTGTTTGCATCCAGCCTCTACTGACGTCGCATTTCGAATCCACAGAAACACCATTTCAAGTGAAAGAGAAGGGTTTGTGCCCTTCAGTAGGTAGAGTGCTATCCTGGTAAACAGGAACTCTGGCTTGAAGAAGTCTTTCAAGCTTCTTTGGCAAAGGCTGCAACTATTAGGCTTCATATAAAATAGAGACTTCAGCAACTGTAACAACACATCTCTTAGAAGACTGAGAGATGCGTCTTCAAAAAAATTTCCTCCATTCATGTTTGAATTGCTAGATGTGAAACAGCTGATACCTGGATCAGATACCAGATACCTGGACCCAGGTGGTCCAGCTTCATCTGCATATTGGAGAAAATCACTGTACGGGGTATATTTCTCAGGGCAGACTCTCACACCAACAATTCTAGACTGTGTGAAATCAAATACTTTATTCACTTCTTCAACTTATGCTCTGCTCTTCAGAAAACCTAAGCATATATTATTTTTCCATTCTTCAGAAGTTATGTGTTGTACTTCAGCAAGCAGCTGTTAGCTACTTATTGTCGATCCTATTCCTATAGATCTGAAAGTTTTCTGTTCACTAAGTAGGGAATGCTTGGCTTTAATTTTGAGTTCTACACTGAGAGGCCTGTAACTTTTAGGCATTGCAGCACTATGTATCACAAGTTCCTCTTTTGATCTAGACCTTAACCTTTTTGTGCTATAAATGGGAACTAGTAGTGATTTCATTTTTAATTTTCTCACAAGTTCTTAGGAATAATGCAAACTATAGAAGCAGTACAATCTATGGACGTTAATACCTGGGGCCATGGAGCCATGACCCATTTACTTGATACAAATAACAGCAGTTACGAAGATGTTACAGCCATATTGGTTTTGGTAGTAACAAACAATATAACAAAGGAAAATACTTACAAATTCTGTCTTGGTCATTCAGGATGGATATCAAGAAAAAGAAAATCTGTAGGAGGCTTGGGCAGCCCAGGAGCAGGTTAATCAGAGAGGTGGTGTAATATCCATCCTGGGAAGTTTTCATGCCTTGGCTGGCAAAGCCAGGGGTAATCTGATCTAGTGGTGGCAGTAGCTGTGGTGATTTGACCTTGGCTGACTGCCAGACCCCCACCCGGTTGCTCTCACTCCCCCTTCTCAAGAGGACAGCGTGAGAAAATAAGCTGGACAAGCTCATGGTTTGCAATAAAGGCAACTTAATAAAAGAAAAAAGCTGTGTGTGGAAGCAAAGCAAAAAGAGGAATTTATTCACTACTTCCCATCAGAGGGCAGATGTCCAGCCACTTCCTGGAAAGCAAGTATGTCTTACTTTGACCTCCAGAGGTCAACATTTCTATGATTCTATGATTCCTTTCTTGCATCCCAAAGTCCTGTGCTACATACAATCACACTGGCTTGAATGATTGACTTTTACCCTTTTATACTGCATGAAGTCATAAAATTGCTAAATATCTTCATCATGACACCAAACATTTATTCAATGTTTCATTTACAGAATTGTGCAACCACAAATACTTTAACCTGAAATAATGAACACAAACTGCACAATAGTAATTGTCAGTCACCTTCAACTATCAAAACCCATTTGACAATATCCAGGTCAGCAGACAATTTTAACCAAAAGATAATTGTACATTGACTGTTATCTTGCTTCATAACCTGACAATACTTTGGCCTAAATTTCTGTCTCTATTTCTTCAACATGCCTTGGGGGACACTATCTCAGTTTTATCTTTGCACAGGAAATGGGAAAACTGTCTTTATTTGTCTTATAGCTCATGGAATTAAAAGAAAAGAAAAGAAAAGAAAAAAAAAGAACTCATCCCTTGACTTACAAGAAAATCTTTCCTTTTAGTTTAAGACAAATAGGCTTTAGGGAGTGCACAACATGCCTTGGGGGACACTATCTCAGTTTTATCTTTGCACAGGAAATGAGAAAACTGTCTTTATTTGTCTTATAGCTCATGGAATTAAAAGAAAAGAAAAGAAAAAAAAGAACTCATCCCTTGACTTACAAGAAAATCTTTCCTTTTAGTTTAAGACAAATAGGCTTTAGGGAGTGCAACACCATAATGCTCATGTTGAAAAAAATTCTAAAAGACTTCTGAGGCTTTTTAAATCATTACAGCCACATTGTCATCACCTTTTCATTTTCTATTCAAGTCACTCCTTAGTCAGTGAAAAGCTAGAATTTGCATGACCCAGTTTGAAAACCCAGTTAGTGATTTCTTTCTTCATGTTCATTTCACTGAAGCTGTCTGAATTCTCCTAGAGAATGGACGTCACTGAGGTTATTTGCATCCAGGAATGAAGATATCAGATCATTTTGTAGCAGCAATCCAAACACATGTTTACTGACAGCAAAATATCTTTTAAAGGTATTAGGTAAAACCAACAAATTAAGTTTTGAAAAATAACATGTTTCTGTCATTTCCAAAATTCTGTTTTCCAAAATTAGACATTGCATTTCTCAAATGTTGTCCTAGGACAGTAGCATAGCATATATTGCATTTCTGCAACTCAGTTATTGTCTGTTATCAGTTTTCTTTCCGTTTCCTCAAATGTTGTCCTAGGACAGTAGCATAGCATAACCTTTCCATTGATATGTCCATGCAGGAGAACAGACTCCCAAACTCCATTTAAGAGTGCAAGAACCTCCTGAGCTAACTTGTTGCCATATGTATTCAAACTGTAAGAAGCCAAGGATGAAGACAGCTGTTTTAAACATGTGCGCCTCCCTCAACCTGCTGGCCACGCTTCTTTTAATGCATCCCAGGATGTGGTTAGCATTCTGGTCTGTAGGCACACATTGCCAGGTCATGTCCAGCTTTTCATCCACCAGTACCTCCAAGTCCTTCTCCACAGGGCTGTTCTCAGTCCCTTCATGCCCCAGCCTGTATTGATACTGGGGATTGCCCGGACCCATGTGCAGGACCTTGCACTTGGCCTTGTTGAAGATCTGCTCATCTTCATCTAGATGCCCAAATGTAGTTTTAGGCAAATATCAGGAAGATTATCACCTCCACCCAAATTAGCTTCCTTATTATCCTAGCTAAATTAACTCGTTAAGGCAGAATTCAACTGCCTAAACAGAAGTGCCAAGTGCCACTGATGTGGCTGATTTAACTCAGGCTGGTACAATGGGTCATGCACAACCTTATGAAGAAGCTACTTGAGTTCAGGTGGGATAGTCCATAGCACCTAAAATAGCATGAAACACTTAACATTTAGGTCACTGAACCATGCTAGTAGTATTGCTAAACTTGCTGACTGTCATTTCCTAGCCGTGTTGGCTTTGAAAGGATGACACTCAATTAGACTAGCTGGTGATAGGATCACAGTAGGGTTTAAACGCTTAACCTACTCCCTTTTAACAACTGTAGTGTGCAGAGGTAAACTCCATGACATTGAATAGGCAGTTGTGGCTGATTTTCTTCCTTCTAACTTTGCATAATCTTCCCAAAGCTTTATTTAAAAGCTATTCTATGTTTTACAAATATTTGGTCTGTAATATAATCTCCATGGACACACATAAGAGCAAAACTCATTAGTCTAAATTGCTTAATTCTGAATAGTATCACCATTCACCCAATTCTGTTTTTCTTAGACAAAACTCTGGTTTTCCTTGTAGGCTCTGAATATCAGCAAGACAATAACAGAATCAAGGCAATGATGACCTATGCAATACATAGGCTTGACCAATTCTAAATATTTAGGGTTTCTTGTTTGGTTTGGATTGGTGAAGTCTTGCTTATTATTCAAATAGTTGGATATTTCTCTTCCATGTATCTCTGCATGACCTTGCTTTGTGAAAAAGTTGCAGAGCAGGCTTCTAACATGTAGTTTATTATTGATCTCTCTAGTATGCATGATACCATCACTTTATTCCTTATTAGCATTATATCTGAGCAAATGGATTGTTCCTGCACATTAGGTTCGTATCACCCCAGTTTTTCAAAACTACCACTATGATGAGCATTGGCAGGCATTTTTCAGAGAGACTTATAAAGTCAGACTTCTGGAATTGGTTCAGCCATTTTTTGTGTTACCTGAGAATAAAGTGCACTCAGTGTGACATGATCCTAGGTGACTAAAGAGTTCAATGATAGTCACTGCATGCCAAGATGGTCTCTACAGTAAATTTAAATATATTACAATCCCATCAGAATGAAAAATGCTGAGTTACATTTGTAAGCATTTAATTCCTTGAGGAATCTCTCCAAATAATCAAGTACTATGGTAGTTATTGCCTGCCAGATTTTTAATATCCTTTCCTTAATTCTACTTCAGAGACCCGAACAGCTTATTCAGAGTAATTTTGTATCCAGAGACTCTTTTACAATATTAAGTCAATCTTCATCTCCAGTAGGTTGCATGAAGTTCTTGATCATCCCTGCTGTTTGAAATAAGTGTTCTATTTAAAATCCCACTTAAACATGGCTTCTAACAGAGATTTTCCACTGACTGCAAGGGTTTAGGAGAATACCACCTGTGCCTCCATCCTCCTCACCCTCTTCAATGTTACATGGCTTCTGTTGGAAATTAGGCTGGAAAATAAACATGCAGATTACTAAAATTCTCTTTGTTGTTGTCCCTCCATTTCTCTCAGCTCTGTTACAGCATGTGTACACAATGAAATGATACTGAGGTGTCTAAGACATCACTGAACAAACTAGAAACCCTGCCTGATCTTTTGCTGTGCAGGGATCTCAGTATGGCATTGTACCTGATCCTGATTAGTGTTGTCTTTCCTCCAGACTGACTGGGACTGATGTGACTCTGCTGTTTCCACTCCAGATGAGCTACATATGCCACCAGCTTAGGTTTGTGCTTTGGCAGCTTATGCTCTGCACCACCTGTAGTAGACCTTGATGTACAAACTGCCCTGCTTTCTGAAATGTTTCCTCATTGTTTTATTCTCCAGGTGAAACTAAGGGTTGTCCAGAAATTAGACCAAGTAGATGCCCAAATGGATGGTCCTCATGTTGCTCACATACCTAATAATTGGTGGCTTGATGTTAGTCACTAAGTACCCACATTTTCAGTTCTCCAGGCAATGAATATTGCCCTTCTTTTTGACAGGCAGAATGGAAAAGAAGTTGAACTCAAGTGCAGAGTGAAATATTTGGGTTTGGGAACAATACAACAATTCCACTGTAAAAATATTCCAGAAGAATAAAATCTGAGCTCTATAAAACTGGTGGAGAAGGTTTTAAATTTTCATTTGTGATTAAAAATAATTTAAAAATCAACATTTATAGTCCCATATGTATATATTATTTATATATTTATTTATATATTTGTATTTATACATATATTTAGGAAGCAGAAAGACCAATTCCAAGTCTTTTCCTGTTACGATTTATTTTCAGTCTCATTGTTCTTGTTCACTTGGTCAGTGAATTTATGCTATAATCTTGTCTCAAATTCCTTCTCCTTGCTTCTGCAGATATTTTTTCTCCCACCCTCTTCCTCCCCCCGCAACCCCCCTTCCTTTCTTTACTGTCAATTTTAATCTGCATTTTGAGGCCCAGAAAGATTTCCCCAGAGTAGTAGCAAAAATGGCATTATGAATATTCATAGATTGCTATGATCTTGGAGTTTTAAAATAGAACTGACTATTGTCATAGCAATGCTTATTCTCCCTATTATAAAATATTTAGTCTTGCCTATAGTCGATCTTCAATATCTAGGGCACTGGGCCTTTTTTTTTGCAACACTTTTTCAAGTCTAACTTATTAATTACTACACGCCATTCCAAGACATTGCAATTTAGCACTTTAATAGTCTCTATCCTCTTTGAGCTAGATGATATTCTAGAAAAAAAAAGAGGAGATTTGGTCTGCTTGTGGATTAAAACTGTAATGGTCATTCACTGTATAATCCACATGATTTTGTTTGCCCATCAGTTTCTATCACCATCACTAACCAGAACCAATTTCTTTCCAAAGGTTTCTGTATTTTCAACCCTTCATTTCTAAAGTCCAGTCTGGGGAGACTGTTTGCTCCATCTTGTTCCACCAGTTTGATACTCTATTCCTAAAAATGAAGACAACTTTCATGTTTGAAAAAATGGATTAAACTATGCAGGTCAGAGGTTGCTACTTAAATACCCCTGAAAGCCAGTTCCTCCTTTTTCTACCTTCCTCCTCACCCATCAATTGTTATGAGTTATGCAGTACTAGCACTGGGAGACCTTTTGCTTTAGACATTTTATATACATAATAAAAATTAAAGTATTTCTCCCAAAGAGCTTACAGGAAGAAAGACAGTAAATGAATAAACACATGAGGAACTTGGTGAACAAAATAACACTGAAATATGGTGTTTAATGTAACACAAAGCAATACTGCGCAACAAGTGTCTACCTGCTTGTAGTTACAGTTTGGCCTTCCTACAGGTTTTGGAAACATTTGTTGTGAAGTCCTTTCACAGTGCTGTATGGTTTTAAAAGTACTGTTATTTCCATACCTAGAAATTAGTTCAGTTACCTAAACACAAGTGGGTTGTTAAGCCTTAGAACAGGCTGCCCAGGGAAGTGGTTGAGTCCCCGTCCCTGGAGATATTTAAAAGCCAGGTAGACGAGGTGCTTAGGGACATGGTTTAGTGGTGGGATGGCAGTGTTAAGTTAACGGTTGGACTTGATGATCTTAAAGGTCTTTTCCAGCCTTTCAATTCCAAACAATTCCATGATTCTATGATTTGTGCTTACTTCTTTCTCTTCTTTAGCTGCAGAACTCTTGGCAAGGCTACACTCACCATGACAGAAAACAAAATGCAATTGAAGGAGAAACTCCAATGTTACAACACATTGTTAGATTTCAGTGTTTATTTAGAATAATGTTTTCTCTGGAAAATTTGGAATTTTACAACAGTGCCTTCTTTCCAAAAAATGTTCTCACTCATATCTGTGACCAGTTTTGCTCCTGGGAATTTGAGTTGGCTATAAGTCATGCAGAGTGTAGCAACTTGCAGTTCAGATATGACAAGTGAAGACATTTCAAGCCCTTAATTTAGCAGATAGAAATATCTTTTCAATTGAAGTTGGACTAAAGGACTTGCGGGGTGGGGTGCGCGGTCAGGTCACAGTCGCATCTGATGGGGGAACAAGTGTGTCGGTTCAGAGCAGCTACAAATGTGCCATAACTGCCTCCCAGCTTAACCAGAAGACCAACTGCCCTAATGGTGGGCTTGGCAGTGGCAGACCCCCTTTCATCCCTCCAGGGAAACCTAGGTGCTCAACTGGCTCACTGAAATGCCTTTATACCAATGCGCGCAGGATGGGGAACAAGCAGGAAGAGCTAGAGTTCTGTATGTGGTTGTGGGGCCATGATCTCATTGCGATTACAGAGACATGGTGGGACAACACTCATGACTGGAACGCTGCCATCGATGGCTATGTGCTTTTCAGGAAAGATAGGCCTACAAGGTGAGGCGGTGGAGTCGCTCTTTATGTAAAAGAGCAACTGGAATGTATAGAACTCTACCTGGGAGCAGATGAAGAACAAGTTGAAAGCTTGTGGGTAAAAATTAAGGGGCAGGCCAGCATGGGTGACACTGTGGTGGGTGTTTACTATAGGCCACCCAATCAGGATGAGGAAGTGGATGAGGCCTTCTATAGGCAGCTAAATGTAGCCTCACAATTGCAGGCCCTGGTTCTCATGGGAGACTTCAACTATTTGGAGATCAACTGGAAGGACCACACAGCAAGGTGCGCACAGTCCAGGAGGTTCCTGAAAAACATCGATGATAACTTTCTGACCCAGGTGGTGGAGGAGCCAAGAAGAAATGGAGTACTACTGGATCTTGTGCTGGTAAATAAAGAAGAATTGGTTGAGGATGTGAAGGTAGGGGGCAGGCTTGGCTGCAGTGACCACGAGATGGTGGAGTTCCGGATTCTGAGAGGGGGAAGCAGAACAACAAGTAGGACTACCACACTGGACTTTAG
>NW_009260692.1:695093-698087 GCF_000687185.1 Egretta garzetta
AGGATGATAAAGGGACTGGAGCATCTCCCCTGTGAGGGCCTCATCAACACATACAAACATCTTAAGGGTGGACGTCACGAGGATGGAGCCAGACTCTTTGCAGTGGTGCCCAGTGACAGGACAAGGGGCAATGGGTGCAAACTGAAACATAAGAGGTTTCAGTTGAATATGAGGAAAAACTTCTTTACTTTGAGGGTGACAGAGCACTGGAACAGGCTGCCCAGGGAGGTTGTGGAGTCTCCTTCTCTGGAGATATTCAAGGCCCGCCTGGATGAAGTCCTGTGTAGAATGCTCTAGGAGAGCCTGCTTTAGCAGGGGGATTGGACTAGATGATCTCCCGAGGTCCCTTCCAACCCTTGCGATTCTGTGATTCTGTGATTCTGTAAAGAAAGAAGGACTCTCATAGAAAAAAAACCAGTAATGAGACCATAGTAGAAAGGGTTAGTGAAGACATTGGGATGAATAGTGTCTGCAGCAGAAAAGGAAGCAGCAATACAGAGATCTGTGGTGCTAATAAGTAAACAATGTGTAGAGTGTAATATTACTAAAGTAAATAATGCAGATATACAAAAAGATTCAACTGTTTCTGCTTTTCATTGTGGTCCCACTAATCAACATGAGAAATAATACCTTATTCTTCTAGGCAAACTGGCAACAAATGTTAATGAAAGCTATTATATTTCTGAACTAAGAAATAGTCATTTGGACTGAAAATAATTTATGGCTACAGTTAACAGATTTGCTTGCTAGTGTTTTCAGTCTTTTTCTTTCTATTTTTTTAAAGATCAAGACCACAAGACCAAATAAGGATTGTCAGGGCAGGACACCCACAATACATCTGTTGTATGATGTGAAGGAAAATTGAAATACAGAGGGGACACAGATTTTCTGCCCAAAAATGTATGCAAAAACAGGTCCTTCTCTTTCAGTAATGATGTGTACATGGGCATGTCACATGCGAATTTGTCAGCTAAATTTAGCTTGCTTGCTGCATACAGAAAAAGGTTAAAATATTAATGTGTTCCTCAAGTACTTTGGATTTGACTCCGAATTATGTATGTTTTTCTTCACAGCTATTGTAAAAATATAGATGAGATATCCACACTGAATATCATATGATGTGTCACACCGAGTGCCATGAGGAAACAAGGTCAAGAAAATGGATATCACAATAGGAAGAATGATAGGGGAAACTCTGGAGACTAAACTGAAGGGCTGTTTTGTGATATTAACAGAAACATAAATATGTTTATTAAAAAAATCTCTACAGAAATTTAAAAAAAAAATTGAGAAAACTATCACTGATAGTGAACACAGGAACTACCTCCCATCATCACAGAATCACAGAATCATAGAATCATGGAATGTTTGGGGTTGGAAGGGACCCCTAGAGGTCATCTAGTCCAACCCTCCTGCAGTGAGCAGGGACACCTCTAACTAGATCAGGTTGCTCAGAGCCCCGTCCAACCTGGCCTTGAATGCTTCCAGGGATGGGGCCTCCACCACCTCTCTGGGCAACCTGTTCCAATGTTTCACCACCCTCATTGTAAAGAATTTCTTCCTTATGTCCAGTCTAAACCTACCCTGGTTTAGTTTAAAACCATTACCCCTTGTCTTGACAGAGCTGGCCCTACTAAAAAGTTTTTCTGTGTCTTTCCTAGAGGCTCCTTTTAAGTACTGAAAGGCCGCAATCAGGTCTCCCCACAGCCTTCTCTTCTCCAGGCTGAACATCCCCAACTCTCTCAGCCTGTCCTCATAGCAGAGGTGCTCCAGCCCTCAGATAATTTTTGTGGCCCTCCTCTGGACCCGCTCCAACACTTCCATGTCCTTCTTGTGCTGAGGGCTCCAGAGCTGGACGCAGTACTCTAGGTGAGGTCCCACCAGAGCAGAGTAGAGGGGCAGAATCCCCTCCCTTGACCTGCTGGCCATGCTTCTCTTGATGCAGCCCAGAGTACGGTTGGCCTTCTGGGCTGCCAGTGCACATTGCCAGCTCATGTCCAGCTCATGTCCAGCTTTTCATCCACCAGTACCCCCAAGTCCCTCTCGGCAGGGCTGCTCTCAATCCTTTCTTCCCCCAGCCTGTATTGATACTGGGGGTTGATGGAAAGAGAAATTGAAAAGCAGCAAGATATGAAGTATTAGGCCACACCTGATCACACATTGATTAGGTGTCAGACTCAAGTCTGACACCTGACCTAGGCTTGTAGTGAGCTGGTGAGGTACAGGTTTGCAGAAGCACTGCCAAAGGTTTTATATCTTTACAAATCACATCAGTTGAAATCATATGGGAGAATATTATAATCATTTAAGATGTATTAATATTATATGTTAAATATTAATAGCTGAAAATATATTTATTGAAGAAGACATTAGTCTCAGATAAAATGCTTGAGGTTTAATGAGAACGTAAAAAAATCTTAATTTCTGTGAAGAATGTAAGGTGGAGGAAGATCATAAAGTCATAGAATGGTTTCGGTTGTAAGGGACTGTTAAAGATCATTTCTTTACAATCCCCCTGCCATCTTTCACCAGATAAGGTTGCTCAAAACCTCATCCAACTGGACCTTGAACAATTTCAGTGATGGGGCATCCACAGCTTCTCTGTGTAACCTGTTCCAGTGTCTCACCTCCTTCCTTGTAAAATATTTTTTCCTTATATCCAATATAAACCCAACCTCTTTCAGTTTAAAATCATTGTCCCTTGTCCTATCACTGCAAGCCTGATAAAAAGTCTTTCTCCATCTTTCTTATAAGCCCCCTTTAAGTATTTAAAGGCCACAATAAAGTCTGCCTGGAGCTTTCTCTTCTCCAGGCTTGAGAAATGCCAACCCTCTCAATCTTTCTTCATAGAAGAGGTGTCCCAGCCCTTTGATCATTTTTGTGGCCCTCCTCCAGACATGCTCAAACAGGTCCCTCTTTACAATGAGGGTGGTAAAACACTGGAACGGGTTGCCCAGAGAGGCAGTGGGGGCGCCCTCCCTGGGAGACTTTCAG
>NW_009260692.1:698214-707431 GCF_000687185.1 Egretta garzetta
GATTCTATGATTCTATGATTCTATGATTCTTTCTTGCCCTGGGAATTCCAGAGCTGGACACAGTACTCCAGGTAGGTCTCATAAGAACAGAATAGAGTGGGAGAATCTCCTTCCTTGACCTGCTGGCCATGCTTCTCTCTAGGCAGAGCAGGATATGGTTGACTTTCTGGGCTGCAAGTGTACATTGCCAGCCTATGTCCAATTTTCATCCATCAATATCCCCAAGGCCTTCTCCTCAGGGCTGCTCTCAAACCATTCATCATCCTGTCTGTATTGACACTGTGGGTTTCTCTGACCCAGGTTCAGGACCTTGCACTTGATCTTGCTGAACTTCATGAGGTTCCTCAAGCCTGTCAAGGTCCCTCTGGTTGGCAACTCTTCCCTCAAGTGAATCAGCTGTATCGCTCAGCTTGGTGTCATCTGCAATGTTGCTGAGAGTGCACTCAGTACCACTGTTTATGCCACTGATGAAGATAGTAAATAACATTTTTCCCAGTACAGACCCTTAGGGGGCACCACTTGTTACTAGTTTCCACTTGTAAATTGAGCTGTTGACTGTAACTCTTTGGATGTGGCCAAAGACAGCTGGAGACAGTTGATGGCTAAGAGTCTATCTAAGAGCCCATCCATCAAACCCATATGTCTCCAATTTAGAGGTAGGAGTGTTGTGGGGGACCGTATCAAAGGCCTTACAGAAGTCTAGGTAGATGATAGCCACCACTCTTCCCTGGTCCACTAATGCACTTACACCATCATAGAACACCACTGTGTCAGGCAGGCACAATTTTCCCTTGGTGAAGCTACATTGACTCTCTCTAACCACCTCCCTGTCTTCCATATGCTTCGACACATCTTCCAGGAGGTTTTGTTCCCTGATCTTACGAGGCACTGAGGTAAGGCTGACTGATTGTTAGTTCCCCAGGTCCTCCTTATTGACTTTTTTAAAAATGGATGCGATGTTTCCCTTTTTCCAGTCGCTGGGGGCTTTGCCTGGGTGCCATGACTTTTGAAATATTATGGAGAGTGGCTTGTCAATATCATCAGCCAATTGCCTCAGGACCCTAGGATATATTTTGTCAGGTCCCATGGACTTATGTATGTTCATGTTACTTAGCTGGTTTCCAGTCTGATCTTCACTTACAATGGGAGTAACTTGACTCCCCTATTTCTTGCTTTGAGGTTCAGGGGCTTGAGACATGGGGAAGTATGATTACAATTGAAAACTTGGGCAAAAAACTTGTGGAGTACCTCAGCCTTCTCTGTGTTGAGTGTCACCAGTTCTCCTGGTGATATAAAGGTAGCTAGGAAATACCTTTCCATTCTATGAAGACTAGAAGTTGTATTTATTCAGACCTTTTGAGATGTCATGAAAAGTTAAAATGTTGAATTTTCTTATGGAAGGTTTTTTCCAAGATTCTTGTACACACAAGAATGTTTTATTTTCTTTTACAGATATGTTGTTTGATAATATTGTACTGTTTTGCTCAAAAAAACCCATTTATTAAAAGTGTTAGATTAACTTTATTTTTATTTTAGTTTATCTTCTCTTTATATATATATATGTATTGCTAGACTTATTAATTATAGTTTAAAATAAATAATACAACAAATATTTATGTAAAAAAGTACAGAAGTCAGCATGCTTGCCATGGCCTTAATTCAGAAAACCCTTGAGTGCACAGTTCAATCTATCATTAATGACAATATCACTTTAATTTTTTTATGCCGAATAAGGTTGCAATTCTTGGTACAAAAGTGTCCATGAACATGTCAGTGAGTCATTACCAGTCCCTGCTTTACATGTTACAGGACATGGACTGTGTCTACACCACAGAACTTTGTCATCTGTAACATCTGCAGTGGCTAGTAAACATTCAGAGCATTCCATGAGAAATATGTGTGTGATTTATAGGTCAAAAAAAGAAGGATGCAGACCGTTGGTATTAGGCTGGTGTTCAAAGCACTCGTGATTGTTTGCACTCAACCTGTTTTCTGTGCTCAGGGTGAGATAAAACTTCAGCTACCGGTCCCTATTAGAGCAGTCCTGAAATGCGTGCAACCCCACAGACAAGATTGTTGCAGAAATCTTTGAGTATTTAAGATGCCACCCAGCCAAGTAGGAAGGAATAGCTGTTCTCTCTGCTATTACTGTGGGCAATAGCAAGAGAGTTTGTGAGTGCTTCTCATTTGATTGTGAAAAGTCAGTTTAAACACCTTCACCAGTAGCCAGAAACTTCTGGGGGGACTGTCTGATCACAATACTGGTAACTGCACAGTGGGTGCACCAGGCTGTAGAGCTCTACATATTCATTTCCACCTATTTGCAGAAAGGGCTTTTATGTCAGTGAATGTTAAGAAACTGAAAACTAGTTAAATTTGAGTCGCATGATCTTAACACATATAAACTGTCTTTGCTGGCTGGTAAATCAACCCAAAAGGATGCTACAAGCCTGTGTCTGTAAACAGCGTATAGATGAAGAGGATCCCTTGAAATTATAACTTAAGTTTACACTGAAGACAAACTCTTTGAAGCTGTAGTCACAGCTGGAAGCTTTCTCAAACAGAAATACAAAAAAGATGTAACTTAGCGCCTAGTTTTCCATTGCTTGTTTTTTGTTTTTTTTTTTTTCATTTGTAGAGAGAATTATTCAATATACTAGTTTTCAGTTTTCATGTCTGTATATGTCTTGACATACCCTAAAGCATAAAGTCTCTGCAATGTATTGAAACAGATTGTCCTTGAATAGCTATCAAAAAGAACAATTATCAATAACTTAGGTTACAGTCTGTTCTTTGCTAAAATGGAATTTTAATCAGGTAGGGATAAAGCACTTAATTCACTACGTGAATTATGTCTTATACCTAAAATACTCCTTTTGAACTGTAATATTCACTTCCATACATGTTGTTTAGTAGTTCTTATGACCCCAAAACAACATCAGCTTCACATATACAATACATCAAAATCCCTGCTTGCTTCAGGTAAATCTTTCTGCTATCACTTCTCCCAGAGTGGCCTGTTAAGCTGGATAAATATACTATCTTTTCCCAGTGTATAATACAGTTGTTAAAGGTGATACATAAAAATTACTAACTACAAATCATCCATTTTTGCAAGGCACATAAAAAAGAAAAGACATCAAGAGCATTTGCAAGTAATTACAGTGGTTTGCAATTTTTTTTGTAGAACTAATATGTACCAGATTTTGTGTTTGGTAAGCATGAGTCTGCAATGGCAATCGACTGCTTACACATCTATATTGCTCTTTGCAATAACTCTTTTGTTCCTTATTCTTCTGTATCCAACTAGGATTCCACAAAATGTTTAGCATGTTTCCTGATTAAATGGAGTTCCTCCCTTTTTATGAAAATGTTAAATTTATTAATTCTGTACACATTTATTTCGATCTTCTCTTTCTTCCATTACCTGGTCTAATAGTTGATATTCACTGAAACAAATTCACCTTGGAATGAGTCTAAATATTTCATAAGCTTGATTTAATTGCTGTCATTTCCAATAGCTTCACTACTCAGGGGACACTCTTTTTATAGGAACTCTATTGGATTTTTTACTGTCAATAAAAAACTTTTTAGACATCATTAAGCTAGATTTTAAGGGCAAATAAACCTCTAGAGTTTTTCTCCTGATGGCTGTTAATTTCAAATCTGTAATATTTATTCCTCTTGAAAATCTTAGGTTCAGTTCAGGCTTAACAAACCAAACAACAGTCAAGGAATATGTACACCCTGATCTGTTTTTATTCATATGTTAATCACCATTATCTACTCTGCTATGGATTTCCATGCACATTTTCAACGTATGTGACTGAGAAAAAAAAAAGCCCAAACATATGAAAAGGTTCATGATCTAATAATAACAAATCATAGTGCAGTATCTTGTTGATCACTTTTTTCTGCGTATTTTGGTGTAATTGTATTATAAGCTCTTTACTGAAATGAAGTTTAAAAATGCACTCACCTACTGTACTTCGTTCTCTTCTTGTAATATTTTTCAGTCAGAAATTAGCAAATGCTATTAAAATTTGCAACTAACTCTAATATTCTATACCTTCTTTGGAAATTATTAAATGAAATATTACTTCTAACCTTTCAAAGTTTTTCTTGTGTATGTGTATCTATGTTTATGTGTTGAGATAATATATTTAGCCATAAATTCAACTAACTAGGTTCACGTCTGCAACATTATGGAGAACATACATGATTGACCTAAAAGTGGCAAATGGATTGTCACTTAAAAAAAAGCAGTAAAACTACTGTAATTTAGAAAACAAGAAGGAAGATCATAGGGAAAGGTAAAGGCAAGTAGCATATTTAAATAAAAATCCCTAATTGTTTTTCCTCTGAAAAATTTCTCTTGCTTTTTTCTGACTATACAGGCAGAAGATTTGGAGTCTTGGAATAAAAATATTTTTCTTTCTGTAAAGCCAAAGCTTATGTGGGTAAGTTATTTTACGGAATGTTTGACAGTTTACAATATTTTTGAGTTATGTCAGTGACCTTTTAAGTATGACACAAAACACAAATTAGTAAAAGTAGTTTTATTTTTTCCTGTTATTTGACAAGTGCAACAAATGATTCACAGATATAGCATAAATAGATATGCATATTTGTACCCATATAATTGGTCTGATATTACGCATGTACAGATTAATCTGCAAGTTGGTTTTACAGTAAATATAAAAAAATTATTATGATTTTCACCTGTTTTTTCAGATTTGATCTTAGGAGATTCAAGCAGAAGCGGATCCCCAAAACCATCCAAATCATATTAGTCGCAATCTTTTCTACTTTCATCAAGCATCTCATTCTAGTATGAGTTTTATTTATAATCCATTTTAAATTGCATAGAGTTAGCTATAACAGACATGTGTTCTATAAAAAAGTAAAGCATGGTAACACACATTAGTGGACAGGACCATCTGGAGAATCAAAGGGTTTTGGCCTGATGGGTAATTTAGGAATCACACACTCTGAATGGCTGAAGTTCCCTGCAGTAATATCCCTGTTTTATAGGTGCTGGCCCTTTCATGTAACATCAGATTAGATGTTTTTTGTGTTAGCATGGATTTCAAAAATCCCGGGACAGAAAATCTTAATGGGAGAAGTTGTTTCACAAGTTGTACCTGTAAGCTCTCATGGAGTTTGAAGATTGTAGCTTTGTTTATGGTAGCAAGTTGTGTGGCCCAAGAAAGGTGGGTTTGTAAAGCCAAACAGTTTCCACCAAGGAATTAATGTCTATATTATGTGCATTTCTTAAAAGTTTACTTTGGAGTAGTTTTAGTCTGCTGAGTTGGCCTGAGCATCCTTTAGCAGTTAAAACGCATTAAGTACCCTCTTGGTGTGAAACTTCTGGTTTAATTTTGTCAAAAAGAACCATTTGTGATCTGAAATGTTTGAAGTTGTCATGAAATAGAAGTCTTTCTCTAGTGAACTCATGTCTAGAGCTCATTTTAACGTCTAGCAGAAGTTGTGAGTCTCAAAAGCAGTTCACATGCATGTGTATAATTTCTCAGTTTCTTCCTCTCGTGTTCTGAGAAATTGTTTTAAACATTTTTTAATATCATATAGCAATTCTCAACAGGAATATTTGGGCTGGACATGTAAAAATTATGCCCCAACATTTTTTTTAAACACATAGACAGATTCTACATGCTAAACGTTTATAGTATATGTTATTCAATGAATAATCCTTCTGTTCATGAGAAAATATGCCTTTGTTCATATACATTGCTTCAAATCATGTTCTGAATTGTTGTAAATGGTACAGAACCATTACAAATAATAGACAGACAGTTTATGTTATGGTAATAGGTATAAATACATACAAATTTCATACTAAAATTCAAAACTAATTAGATGGAACAAAGTGTGAGAAATGGGTACTGAAATAAAAGTCAAAACAAAAAAACCCAAATCAAATGAACAAACAAAAAAAGACTTAATTACTTATAATGAAATAATTGTCGGCTTTTCAAAAGCAATTTAAAAAACCCTATAATGACTCAAATCCACAGTCAGATCCAAGACTCTCTCCTCTCCCCTACCCTTTCTTTCTCTCTTGCTCTCCTCCCCTTCCTTTTTCCTCCCTCTTCTCGCTATGTGTGTATTGTGTAACAGTATTTGAGAACCTGCTGAGAACTTCTGAAAACCCAGTGTTTATTTTATAATTATTTTAGGCATAAAAATATAGAAAGAAAATTAAAGGAAAGTATGCTTCAAAAGGATTAACAAAAGAAGAAAATATGTTTACTAAATAATTTGGTCTAAAATTAATTATAGCAAACTCTTCCAACATGGGTAACTACTGAAATAATAAACATTTTACAGAAGGAATAATATGAGACATGGAGTGTACCTTGTAACACAACATGTCCTATGTATATCATATACCAGTTTGGGTAATAACTTCCAGACTATTAAGCATGAACTGTAGACAATTTCAAGCTTACCTTGACATATGATATTAAAAAAATTATATGCAGGTAAAACACTGTAGTAAAGATGTGTGAATGTCACATGTTTAAACTAAACAATTAACTGAATATTGGGACCTTGTTAATCATTTCCACTATAAAGAGATAGTGATGTGGAGTTCCTGGTGTAACATTAACATTTTCCCTGTCTTCGTGGTCAAGCTATTAATTCCTTGTTTGGTTTTGGATTCTCTTCCTTTTTTCTTTTTTTTTTTTTTTTTTCCCCAGAGATGGTTGTAATTCAAATCATCCCCATATCTCTGTCAGACTGATACCCAAAGAATCAACTCCCACCACAGCCTTATAGAAGGTTCAAATAGTAAAGTTCATGCAAATCTGGGAGCATAAATCACAGGAAAAAAAAAGAAGGATTGGAGGAGACATCAGAAGGATAGAATTTATACATAAGCCTTGAAGACTTCTTTACACCATCAATGGGGAGCCAGTGTTGTTCTGGAAATGTGACAACATGTTATTTTGGTATTCAATTCTGTGACAGGAAGAAAAACAAACTGGGTTTTGAACATAAGTTCCTACTGTCCTGACTAATTCATTCATATAGAACTCCAATGACAACTTCATAATATTTCTGCAAGACAGAAGATGTTAAACCTACCAGTCTAATGAGCTCCTCATGACAATACTTCATCCCAATTCCAACTGTGATGAGGCCTAAAGTAACATAACTTATATGAGTCCAAGCAGAAGGAAACGAAATATTTTACTTACAGTCAGTCTGTGAACAGGACTGGAATATGGTCATATTCGACATTCCCAGAAGTTTTTAGTTACAGCAGGGAATTGCACTGTGTTTTAGGAATGAGCTGCAAGCTTTCTTCCAACCACCAGAGTAGCCAGAATAACTCTGTCTCTAAAATTTTGTTCCTGCACTCTGAAAACCAATGCAGACACTGATACCACAAAACCAGTCAAAAGCTAACCTTAATTGCTGTGAAACTGTGAAATTAGTTGGATAGGAAAGCTCATCTTCTACTATGTCTTAGTTTATGGTCTTTGTTTTGTGCATTAATGTCTATTGTTCTAACTATTTTCTCCATCATAAAAGTCAGCTGTTGATTTTTTGGTGGGTTCTTTTTGTCATTAGTGAGGCCAGTTGTTTTACTAAGCAGCTTTATTATGGCCTTATCCAATTCCCAGACTGGAAATAACCAGGTAAGTGTTTAATTAATGTCAAAAGAAATTCTTACCTAAATTTGAGGGAGGACAGATGCACAGCAGCAGACATACTGAGAGGACAGAAACCTTAAAAACCACTTGGATTTTGGGGTTTATTTTTTCACACTTCTCTGTTAAAATTTATAGATTAATGCCATTTCTGAGGAGGCATAAAATTCCCAAGAACCTGACTTAAACTTTCAGTAGCAATACAGTCAGTGGTAAGACAATGTTGTGGTTTCACCCCAGCTGGCAACTAAGCACCACACAGCTGCTTACTCACTCCTCCCTAATAGTGGGATGGGGGAGAGAACCAGAAGGGTAAAAGCGAGAAAACTCCTAGGTTGAGATAAAGACAGTTTAATAGGGAAAGCAAAAGCTGCACAAACAAGCAAAGAAAATCAAGGAATTCATTCACTCCTTCCCATGGGCAGGCAGGGGCTCAGCCATCTGCAGGAAAGCAGGGCTCCATCACGCATAACGGTGACTTGGGAAGACAAACGCCATCACTCCAAATGTCCCACACTTCCTTCTTCCCCCGCTGTTATATGCTGAGCATGACATCATATGGTCTGGGATACCCCTTTGGCCAGTTGGGGTCTATCTTGACAGTAGTAGCTGTGAGGTCTGGTGACAGTGTCATTTATTTAAGGTAAATTTTCTTGTATATAAATGCATATTGGATGAGTGTGTCACGGTTTAAACCAAGTTCCAAGTTCTGGTTCTTAGGTGTTGCTGTGTTACACATGGGATGGACTAAATTAGTAAACATGCAAGTGTTTCTGCTACTGAAGCAAATGGGACATCCCATCATTCATACAATTAAATTTGGGCTTTGACATTTTATAAATTTCCAGTTCTCCATTTCATACAGTTCTTGCATGGGAACCTTTCAACCGTGAATCCAATCTGGATATCATTTGCTCCTCCTTCAGAATGTAAATAATTTCACCAAAGCCACAACTGTCTTCACAAAACTAAGGATATGCTTTGACAGTCAGATCTGAGTGCAGTAAGACTTTCCAATACAAAGGCCTAAAACTTCATAAATTCCTCTACTTAGGCCTAGTCTGTTCCCATTAAGGTGAACACAAACATCTCAGAGTTTAGAGATCTTGTGGACACGGCCATTTTGATGACAACTACATCTAAGGCACTTCATTTCTCTCCTGAAATAAGTGAGTTCTATATCTTTTGGTTCTGTGACTTGTACTCTTCACACTTTAGAGAACAAATGTAATGAAACAGGGTAGATACAATTATGAAAATATTAGGAAACCAATAAATGCACTATATTTATTAATATATATCTCAGTGAGAGAGAAAAAGATCATATTTTTAGAATGCTAACAGAGTGTAGATGGCAAAGCAGTTGCATGGATATATACTCAATAATCAGAGTAAGAAAGGATGTCAAAAAGACTAATAGCATTTTGAGTTTTGTAACTGGCCATTAATAGAAAGCTCTTTCACATCCACGCTGAAAGAGTCAAAGTAAATCTACATCCCAGGCTACAATAACCTGGGCATTTTACATCTACTAATAT
>NW_009260692.1:707492-721395 GCF_000687185.1 Egretta garzetta
GCTCTGTAGGCATTATGGATAACATGACATGGCTAAAAGGAGCGCAATAATGTTCAGAAATCTCCAAAGACTATTGACTTGATCGTATTAACTGTACAGAGTGGATAATGAAAGCAGTTTATAAAGAGTTTGGCACCAAAGAGTTTAATACACAAAAAGGGTGTGGGGATTGTTAGAGAAAAATATCCTGTTTTATTTGAAACACAAACTCAATCTATAGAGAAGATGTGGACTAAACCAGGAAATTTCTGAAGCACCTAAGTGACTTGCTGCGTTCAATGTGTTCTATTGACTTCCAAAATGATGATTTTTATTTTAATATTTCTACCTAGTAGAAGGGGGTGGAAAAATGGTGAAAACAGACAGATTTTAGAAACCATAGAAGAGATTAAAAGAATTGTGCAGCAAAACTCTGAGTAATTTTTCATGCTAATCTAGCTCATAAACAGAAGATGAATGATTTACCTGTGTTCCACTGTCATATCTAATGCTTTATGTATTCATGTACATTCCAAAGTTATAGTCCATTAAGCATATTGTCATTTCCCACAAATTAAATTTATAAGCTTGCAAAAGAAGTTATTTGTATTGGCTATCATGATTCTGTGAAATGCTGCAGAAATTTCAGTTGGGCTGTACAAGGTTACAAAAATGGAGCCCACAAATAAAATTACAATATACCAGTTTTAAATGGAGAACTCCTTTCAGTTCTAAGCCCTAGTTTTAGACATGATAGAATTTGAAAGGTGGCCTGAAGTCTTCCAGTTTTGCTGTAAATCATTTTCAGATGCAAAAGAGGATTATTCTAGTCTGAAAAAAAATTTAGTTTTTTGTGGTCATTATATTCACATCTGAGTTTTTTGAAAAAATGTTAAAAGAACGTGATAATGATCCTCATGACAGGTTTTGTTTGTTTGGTTGGTTGGTTGATTGATTTTGTATTTAAATGTCTTGTATACTTAAAAATAAACAAATTTCTATAACATGTGTTAGAGTTTTCTTTGCAGGTATTTGTCCCATTGTCCATTCTTACAGGTATTTCCTTTGTGGTCTCAATGGTTTAAACTATTACAAAATACTTTTTTCCAGGGCCTATTTACTGGAACTACTGTGATCAATCAACAAATCTCCATGATGGGAGAAAGCTCAGTAGAGATTGGCAAGGACCACGCTCGGGCAAGCTCGGGGAAGAACCTGACTCAGCAGTGCTTGATGCAAAGAAAGCTGAATTTACCTGAATACACAGAGGACCAGAGAGTAGCCTTTGTTTTAGATTGACAGCTGTGTCAGTGGATTGGCTGGCTATAACAGTTAAGTGGATCAACTGGTTGTTTAAATAGCCTTCCTTGAGTCAATCAATAGAAAGACTGTCTTCCTGAGCCACCCAGACCAGTGGCTGAGGTTAGGAGGGACCTCTGGAGGCCATCAGGTCTAACCCCCCTGCTAGAGCAGATTCATGTAGAGCCCAGAACCATGTCCAGACGTCTTTTGAATATCTCCAAGGTGTGAGCCTCCATCACCACTCTGGACAACCTGTACCAGTCCTTGGTCACCCTCACAGCAATAAAGTGTTCCCTGATGTTCAAAGAGAAAGTCTTGTGTTTCTTTTTGTGCCCATTTTCTCTGGTCCTGCACCACTGAAAAGAGCCTGGCTCCATCCTCTTTGCATCCTCTTTCCAGGTATTTATATACATTGATAAGATCCCCCATGAGCATTCTCTTCTCTAGGCTAAACTATCCCAGGTTTTTCAGCTTTTCTTGCAGGAGGAAGGTCTCTTCATTGTCTTCATGGCCCTTGGTTAGATTCTCTCCAGTATGTCCATGTCTCTTTTGAGCTGGGTTGCTCAGAACTGTACACAATACTCCAGGTGTGGCCTCACCAGGGCTGAGGAGAAGGGAAAGATCACCAGCCTTGACTTGCTGACAACATTATGCCTAATGCAGCCCAGGATACCATTAGCCTTCTTTGCAGTTCAGGCACGTTGCTGGCTCATGTTCAACTTGGTGTCCACCTGGGTGTACCCCAGCACATATTTGTGCCTGGCGTCATTCCTCCCCAGGAGAAGAACTTTGCATTTCTCCTTGTTGAACTTCATGAGGTTCCTGTCAGCCCATTTCTCCAGCCTGTTGAGGTTCCTCTGGATGGCAGCATGACCTTCTGGTGTACCAGCCACTCCTCCTGGTTTTGTGTCATCTGAAAACTTGCTGAGGGTACATTCTGCCCCACCATACAACTGATTAGTGAAGCTGTTAAATAGGATTGGACCCAGTCTAGACCTCTGGGGTATACCGCTAGTTACTGGTCTCCAACTAAACTTCTTGACACCTTGTACCACCCTCTGGGCCTGGTCATTCAGCTAGTTTTCAATCCATATGCTCAAAGAATTATATACATGTCAAGTATTAAAGAAATTATTTGTAGAAACATTCCTCTCTCTCCTGAGGTCTTTAAATTGAATGATAAACGAAAGACATTAGTATCAGCAGCACAGTAGAGAAAAAACTATATTATTGCCTGGCAGCCATTGTCTATAGAATAATTAGGAAATGAAATAAGAAAATGTGGGAATGGAAATTTCCTGCTGGTGTAGTATTTATATTTATCTAGTACAGTATGCAGAGACTGATAGGAAGACGTATGTCAGATGCTTCTTTTCTGTAGATAAAAGCATGCACCGTAAGAAAGAAATGAACAAAATGGTGAAGAAAAGAATGTATTCTAAGGGTGTTTTCAAAACAAGGTCAGTCTCCTTTTTCCAGGCCTGGGTACATCTTCGTCTCCTGCAACGTCATTTCAGCTAAATTTATTTAGTCAAGTTTAATTTCAACACAAATCATTAGCAATGCATATTTAGTAGCACTTCCAAATACTAGTGCTAGACAGCATATTCTAGGCTTTTAAAGTCAACACCATGAATCCAAGACTGTTGCTCTTCTGGGCTGCACAGTGAAGAACAGATGTCAGGAATGGCTCATGCTACATGGTTGTCAAGAGGATCTGCCACATGTTGCAAACAATAAAAATGTACAATGTACATCTCCCACACAGCTCTTGATATATCAGATGTAACTGTGAAACAGAAAAGCAAGCAAACAAATGACTGACAAGAATATATAAAAACACTGTAAGAAAACAAACAAGCAAACAAAACATGGATCTTTAAGGAAATGTGAGACCTAAGACCCAAAACTCACAGGTCTTGTTTAACTTTTCTAACTTTTTGAGACATGGCTGAGATAGACAAGGTAGATAGATCCACCCATACAATTAGTCCTCCCTAGGTCTGAACGCCTGAATGCTTAAGTTATTTTCTTATATATTTTGCACTGTTTTCTAAGTGGATGGAGAATGTGACAGAGGGTGGGTGTTAATGGCTGTGTCTACAGAGGAGCAAACTGGGTACAGAAGGAGCAGACGAGCAAATAACAGTTATGGCAGCAAACCCTACATTTTATTTCAAATTACGCTTATTTAGGTCCCCTAGACTGCATATCCCCACCATGTCCATACCCTGAAGTTGTCTGAAAGACCATTTTGCGCTATTATATCTTTACTAGAGACAGGAGTGTGGTGCACATCAAACTAGGTCTTCCATTTTTATTTCCTCAGAAAGGAATCTAGTTTGTACACACTAAAATGACTTTTCAAAATAAACGAAGATCAAGTGGGTGCCTGCAGCAAAACTGTGCTGCTGATCAGAGCTAGTTTTTCCGAGTTTTTCTATCCGAGGCTTGTGAAGGATAGTGGCATATGTCCTCAGTAATTACTGTAAAAAACATGGTGTGATGCTTCTGACTAATTCTCAGTGTACTCTTAGATTTGTGTTGGATTTTCTTCTTTTCTCTTTTTTTCTTCTTTTTTTTCCTGTCCACACTTGCTCCCAGATTAAAACCGTGACTCTATAATACACTAGTGGAACTAACAGTAGAGACTAAGTTAAAAACCTATTTGATAATTTTATTTGTAATCATTCTTGCAGCATAGCTTCTAGTAATGAAAGCCATTCTTCTGCTTTCCATTTTCAAACAAATTCCTAGAAGTAGACACTTGGGAATTGTCAATCTTTCTTTTCAGAACAAGAAGTAGTCTGAATATGAACTTGTACCAAATCTAAATCAGCACTTTTCATCTTGCAAACATTCATTCTAGAAGAATTTTAAATTCTACCAATCTATAATTTGTTTTCTGAGTTTCATATTAAGCTTATTTTATTCTTGCAACCTTTATGGGGGTTTTGATAAACATTTTTTTTTTCCCTCAGTAACCATTTTCTTCTCAGAGACATTGCCATTGTTTTCTCTAGATTCAGTAAGACTCATCTGAGACAATGGTAATGTTCTCTGGATGAAATATGCTGATTTTTCTTTTCCAGGTCAAGTGTAATTTTTCCATGAAATAGAGAGCAAAATTATGTTGTAGCAATTTAGTCTGAACACACTTTAAATATAAATTCAGAAGGATGGATTTAATTCACTGATTTTTTTTTAAGAATGTGTCATCATTTTTTTCAGAGCAATAGACTATGGAGGCAAACCACAGTGCTTTGACTCCTGAAATATCAAACTGATGCAGCAGTTTAGTACAAACACATGGTAAGGCATGTTACTTTATTTTAGGGATATGTAGATATATTTTATTATGATGCCAGTAAAGACTTGAAAATATATAATCTATCATGAACTCATAGTCTTTTCCTACTGTTCTAGTACTAATTTAATTGAAATATGAAGCATACTAAACAATAACATATAATGCAAAGTCAGTAGGATTAAAGGTTTTAAATCACAAGTGCACTTTTGAAAATCCAGCTCATCCACTAATAAGAGAAAGGAAAAGCAAATTACAAGTTTTAAAGTGGGGATTATTAAGCTATACAAAGTGGGCATCATTAGGCTATACATTATCTCTAATTGTTCATTCTTAAACTATGAAGAAGAAAAGTGAAAAACCTGCATTTAAATAGCCAATAGATTGTACAGTGTCACTGTTCTGCAATTTAAAGTCAGACAAACTCAAATGACAATTAAACCACAATTTAGAGTGATTAAGTATTAAAGGAAGCAGACAAAGATGAATTCTGCTGAAAGGTTAAAATCAGCAAAAATACAAAGCTTACATCAGTTTTATTTACCTTCTTTTTGAATATTTTTAACTACTTTTCATTTTAGATTCCCTCTAAGTGATTGTTCCTGGCATAATGTTTTATGGATGTTTGGTAAGTTTAAATTCAAATTTAAAATGCTGAAATCTTGCAAGAAACCCTCATTCCAACTTTTGAGTGATCAGGCTTAAAGGGGACTGTTAGCTATTTTCCTCTCATGTCAAATCAGAATCTTCTCAGGATGAACTTGTGCCTATTATCCCTTGTCTTTTCCATGTGACTCCTCATGAAAAGGGACTTTCCATCTTCTTTGTAAATACCCTTTAAATACCAGTACAGGGTGATGAGATCACCTCTGAGCCTCCTTTTCTCAATGCTGAACAAACCCAGTTCTCTCAGCCTATCCTCATACACCAGGCTTCCCAGTCCTTTGATCATCTTGGTGGCCCTTCGCTGGAACCCCTCCAGCCTGTCCACAACTTTTTGGTATAGTAGGGACCAGAATTGTAAAGTGTTCCAGGTGTGGCCTGACAAATGCTGAGTAGAGTGGGACAAGGACTTCTTATCTCTGCTTTTTGATGCAACCCAGCATCCTATTGGCCTTCTTTGCCGCAGCAGCACACTGTTCACTCGTCTTGAGCTTAGAATCATAGAATCCACCAGGACCCCTAGGTTCCTTTCCACAGAGCTGCTCTCCAGCCAGGTGGATCCCAGTCTGTGCTGCACTCCTGGATTGTGTTTTCCCAGGTACAAGACCTTACACTTGAACTTGTTGAACTTCATACAGTTCTTGTTAGCCCACTTGTCCAGCCTATGCAGATCTTCTTTCAGGGTGGCTCTCTCTTCCAGACTGTCTACTTCCCCACTCAGTTTGATGTCATCTGCAAAATTCATCAGGCTACACTTGATCCTGTCATCCAGATCACTTATGGAAATATTGAATAACATTGGGCCCAATATTGATCCCTGGGGGAACCCACTTGTGACGGGTTGCCAGTTTGAAAAAGAGCTATTTACCACCACACTTTGGGTGTGGCCTATCAGCCGATTCCCCGCTCACCGCACAGACCACTTGTCTAGGCCATAACGCATCAATTTCTCCAGGATGAGGCTGTGGGGAAGCGTATCAAAAGCCTTGAAGAAATCTAGGTAGACAATGTCCACCACTCACCCCATGTAAGCCAAACAGGTCACTTTATCATAGAAAGGCACCAGATTCGTCAAGCGCAATCTGCCCTTAATGAAGCCATGTTGGCTTTTCCCAATCACGTGCTTCGTTTGACTTGTGAGGGCCCCCAGAAGGATTTGTTCCATAACTTTTCTGGGGACTGAAGTAAGACTAATGGGCCTATAATTACCCAGATCCTCCCCTGAGCCCTTCTAGATAGGGGTAACATTCACCTTCCTCCAGTCCTTTGGGACATCCCCCAATCTCTACAACTTCTCAAAGATTATGGAGGGTGGCCTTGCAATGACATCAGCTAGCTCTGTCAGCACCCTTGGGTGGATGATGTCAGGGCCCATCGGTTTGTAGGGGTCAAGCTCCTGTAGTAATTCACATATTAACTCTTCCTTCACTGATGGTGTGTTCAGGGTCGGATCAACCCAAAGCCTGGGACCTGACAGCATTGGTAAAGACAGAGGTAAAGAAAGTGTTGAGAACCTCTGCCTTTTCAGCATTGTTGGTGACTGATTCACCTCTTCTGTTTAAGAGTGGGCCCATGTTTTCATTCTGTTTCTGCTTGTGGTTTACATACCTGAAGAACCTTGTAATTTTTGACATTTCTGGCCAGTTTCAATTCAAGCTGAGTTTTTGCTCTTCTAACTGCATTTCTGCACACTCTAGCAATGCTCTTGTAGCTCTCAATGGAACTATTCTAATATTATAGATATTATAGAATATTATAGATATTATACAATAATCTCAAACATTTTGGTTTATATCGTTGTATTACATCTTGGGGTACTGATGAATGTGAACAACCCAGGCTTTTCTTGGGATCCCTCTATTAAAATAAGACCCCCATAATGCACAGATATGTACTACTACTTCCCTATGTTTTCTCGCAGTCCTGGCTGTAACAGCCTTTTTAGTAACAGTGCCTTATTCACAGCATTCATGTAATCCTAAAAAAATTTGACTTTTTAATATTGAAGGGTTGTCTGATTTTTAGAGAGCGATGCTTCTGTCTTCAGCTGCATCAATCCTGATCACACTAATATGGCTCTTAAGGTTGTAGACTAGTTTGCTTTTACCTTAATATAATTAATTGAATTATAGAAATTAAAACTGTGAGTTTTTTCTCATATATTTTACAATACTTTTCTGACAAATCTTTTAAAACACAAGGTTTAGACAACATTTGGTGGGGCGTAGCTTTTTCCCTCTGAGCTCTTTTTTTTTTTTTCTTTTAGCACAGTATGAAGCTCTTTCACGTGTTTTGAAATGTCATGATCTAAGTAAGTGATTTTGATTCATTGTTTGACTCAACCTTAATCCTTTCTTTCTACGATCTCTTTTTTAGCCTTTCATGAGTCTGTTCAATCACTGAAAAAATTTGGACTGTTGACTTCTTAATCTAAGCTAAATAATTATATTTAAGCAGGAAATAAGTTAAGGAAAATATGTCAATGTTTGATGGGGAAAACTATAAAGAAATTATGAAGAATTTCTTCTCTAAGTTGTTTGAAAGTAGAAACAGGAATTGAGAAGAGGAAAGATTTACTTAACTTGAGTGGAAACAGTGACATTTCTTCACTGGCCTATAGCCTGCCAAGTGAAAAAGAGCCCTCTCTAATGCTTGTGACAATTACTATTGAAATTTTATGAGTGCTGGGAAATGTGATCAACCATCATTAGGGGAAATAATCCCATTATGAGTCCGGGGAAAATGAAAAGCAGCTATGGCCTCTCTGATACTACTTTGCACCCCTGCTTTCCCAAGTGCTGTAAGTTGGAAGATACATTCTGGTTGGTATCACAGCACAATATCCATACCTTCACAGTAGTTCCTCTGCATATGTGCTTCTTTAGCTTTAGTCCTAGATACAGTCCCACCTATTTCTCATATCTTCATCTCCATAAAATGTAGTCCAGTTGTCTTATCCTGACCCAGTTCCATTTGTGTTCTTAAAGTTTATCCTCTGTAGCCTTGGGCTCCCAGACTTTCTACTTTTTGCTTATTAGCTCTTTATGTTTTTTCAAATCTGAGTCTGGCTTCAGCAATTTGCTGTCTCACATACAGTGAGTCCAGAATAATGTTGGGTCCTATTAGAGATCTATCAATCCTGAATGGCAGGCAAGCAGCAGAAATGTATTACGTATCACAAAATAACTTTTTTAAAAAGCAAATTATAATTTAGTAGACAACTGCAAGACAATATCTAGGTATTGCAGAGCAAACTCATGAAGAATGTTTCATATATTTGCCAGGTGGCAATACTAACTGAAGTGTCAAAATTTTCTTTTGTGTGTAGAAGCCCATTCTTAAAATGGCATCATGACACATCAGTGGTAGGTTTGTGGGATTTTTTTCAGATTTTATTTATGTATTTTTGTATTGGTTATTCAAGATAATTTAATTTCTCTTTTTTTTTTTCTGTTTTGTTTTAATCAATGAGCTACCCACTTCACAGCCTGATATTCCACGAGATTTCTCTCATATCAGGCTTGATAGCTTACTTGACCAATTCTCTTCTTATCAGAATTCAGAAAATAAATTAAACTCTTCAGGCATAGTAGGTACAGTGAAACAGTAAGTAAGTCTAACTGAGCCAAACGTACTTTTCCAAAAAAATACAGATTTTATTTTTTTAGATTTTGTGTAATAGGTCACTTGGGTCAAATACTGGCTTGTAACTTGGCAGACTCAAGGATTCCATGAACTAAAACAGGTTCAGACACCTGGCTGGGATTCACATTGCCAGATGTAAAGTCTATAATGCAAATATCTATGTCTGAGTAAGTAATGTTCCTTCTTAGTTTGACTGGGAATAAACTTTTATAGTTTAACTGGGAAAAAGAACACGTCAAAAGAGGGTTTCATCTTGTTGCAAAGTACCTGCCTAAAATAGGTCAGATGAATAAATGCTCTGTAGGTGTCTAAAGTTAGATGAGGTGAATCATGCCCTGATTCATTAAGAGACATGAGTAAGCTGTGGACTGCTCATTAACTCAGCTGTAATTTAGCCAGGTACTTGGCTGACTGAGAGAAAAATTTGATGTTTTTTGAAAATTAAGTCCTAATATGGCCAGGTGAAGTAATGTTAAGCAACAGCAAACAGAAAAGAAGGTTGGACATACAGATGAGACAAGACAGTATCATTACATATTAGATTGTGTATTAGGTTAGACATAGTTAAAGTGAATTTTTAGCTCAATTTGGATCATCTTACAGTTTAGGCAGCTGTTGGACTTATTGTCCTTTTGACTATACTATTTTATCCATCCTTAATTCAATCTCTGTCAGCAATCAATATGCATCCCTTCTTTTTTTTGGAACAGGAGTGTATCAACTTATAGCTTGGTCACAAAAATGACCATTGCCACTCAGCCCAGTACTGTATGAGGGCACATTCTGATTATCCTTAATTATTATGTAATAACATTGTAATAATAACATTGTATCTTTACAGCAGAAAACATCATGTTTACTGCTCTTTTTATATCAGAAAGCCTTTGAATTTGTGTTTTTGAATTTGTACTTGTTCTGTTTCTTTTCATTCTTTAGATTAGTATTCAATAACTCTTCACTTTTTAAATGTTATTTGCTGCATGTAGAAACAAAGGCAGACTTTCTGCTGACTTATATATATCCATTCTGGTAGGTTTTTCATAATGATTTATTATTCATAAAATGGACACAGGCCCCAATTTCACATTATAGGAAGGAGACAAATGAAAAACAGGGGTTTGTTCATAACACAGTGATAACAGCAATTACAGTATTTTTTTATTGGAACATGGGAAAAAATGAGTTAAAAACCTTAGTTCCACTACACAGAGCACACTCATAGAATCATAGAATCATAGAATCATAGAATGTTTAGGGTTGGAAGGGACCACTAGTGGTCATCTAGTCCAACCCCCCTGCAGTGAGCAGGGACACTGCTAACTAGATCAGATTGCTCAGAGCCCCATCCAACCTGGCCTTGAATGTTCCCAGGGATGGGGCCTCCACTACCTCTCTGGGCAACCTGTTCCAGTGTTTTACCACCCTCATTGTAAAAAATTTCTTCCTTACCTCTAGCCTGAACCTACCCAGTGATAGCAGCAATTACAGTATTTTTTTATTGGAACATGGGAAAAAATGAGTTAAAAACCTTAGTTCCACTACACAGAGCACACTCACATATCAGCTTTGGAAATCAACAGCAAAAGATAACTGTGTACATGCAAAACAAAATCCATGTTATTTTAATGTAGAATATGACTATTAGGATCATTTTAGGTGTCTTTGTCAACATTAAAAAATGTACTTTTAATATGTTCTTTATCAGCTTAATGTTACTATTGGGTCTGTCAAACAAGCAAAAATGTCAAATAGGATTCAAATGTAAGATGCCAATGCTTTGTAATTTTTTTTTTCATTTTCATATATTCTATTATTATTCTTTAATCCTTCTTTTGATTTTATTAAGCTCCTCTCCTTAAAAAAAGGAAATGTTTTTTGTGAATTAGTCACTGGTAACCAGGAAGTGGGCTGTAGCCACCCAACCTGATGGGAAATACAATGGCAACTGGCAGAATTGCCAGCAAATCTATATCCATAATGTAACATTAATATGACTGTGCAGTGTATAACTCCAACTGGTGGTTGGCAAGGCCTAAAATAAATAAAAAACCCCACCAATAAGCCAAAACAGCAAAATGTTCTTTTGCATAGTGGGACTGACAGAGAACAGATGAATTATTTTTGCATATTTTGTAAAAGAAGTAGATCATCTCTACTGTCCTACTGCTTCCTAAATAATTGGGCATCAGTTCTGTGATGATTTAAATAAACTTAAACCCTGAAACAGAACTATGTGTTCATATTTCATGAAGTTAAAGAAGTTTCAGCAATGTATCACTCAGTCAGCGAGGAGCACAGCAGCAGCAAGGGTAAGTCCTATGGCTCAACACTAGATTGGGACAGGCAAGGAGGGTTCCTGGAGCTTGGGAAACCTGAGTGAGAGCAGAAGGACCTGTCAGGAGCCAGCAGCTCTTGCGAGCAAGGCTGACATATGGCTGATGTGTGGCTGATGCAGCATGGGCATTGCCAGGAGCAATGGTAGGATATTTAAATGGCTCTGAGGGAGCACCAGCGACCAGGAGCACAGTGACCAGGACAGGTAAACAGGGCATGGTGTGTCAGAAGGGCATGGTGCGGTAGTTTGAGTGGCAGTTCATACAGGAGGGGGTCTGCAGCCCACTTGTAGGTCTGCAGCCCAGGGAAGTGCTCTAGGCTCTGGCGAAACGGTGGGCACTTGCCACAGAGCTAAAACCACTGTTCCTACAGAGAAAGCCCCTGAGACATCTGACGTGTCCACCGGGATTGATATTGTAGGAAAGGAAACATCAGTACAGGCAGTGTATTGCAGCAAGTGCCCAAACTCTTCTCCTAATGAAAAGATAAGTACCTGCATAAGGTGAGCACAGGTTGATGGTTTGTTATGTCAGGTGGCTGAACTACAGGAAATAGTTAAAAGACTGTGCAATATTTGAGGAGATGAGACAGAAATAGATATGTGGTTTCAGAGCTATGTTCCTGTGGCAGACACCACAGAGAATGAGGCAGCATGGACCCTGGTGACTCACAAAAGTGGGACTCCACATCAACCTGCACCCTCCACCATCACAATCAGAAACAGATATGAAGCCTTAACAGCTGAGGACACCCATGAGCAAAGTCTGCAAAGTCCCCTGCAAGGGGAAACTGTACCAGCAACACACAGTCAACATCGTAAAAAGAAACTATGAGTAGTAGTAGTGGGTGACTCTCTGTGGAAGGGTACTGAGACACCCATCTGCTGATGTGACAGGGAGTCACGAGAGGTATGCTGTTTTCCAGGATCTAAGGTTCAAGATGTGGCAAAGAGGGTACCACAACTTGTCGAGAGAATAGACTACTATCCAGTTACTGTTTCATGTAGGCATGAATGACACTGAAAGCAGAAACCTGGGTAAAATCAAGGAAGACTTTCAAGCCCTGGAGGTACAAGTGAAAAACATTGGTGTTCAAATTATCTTTTCTTCCATATTGCCAGTTCGAGGGAAGGGGGCAGCCAGAAATAGGTGCATAATATATATTAACTCCTGCTACATGGCTGTTGCCGTCATGAGGGTTTTGGCTTTTACGACAATGGGACATTCTTTGATGACTATAACATGTTAGGGAGGGGTGGAATCCACCTATCTAGAAAGAGCAAGGGAATCTTCAATAACAGGCTGGTTAACTTGGTGAGGAGGACTTTAAACTGAAGGACTTGGTGGGTGGGGTCCAAAATGGAAATGCTAGTCTCATCACAACCAACTGGGGAGTAAGTCAGGCCAACCAGTGTGCTGACAAATGGTCCTTAGCTGTGTCCCAAGATGTGAACCAGAAGAGCAACCACCTCAAGTGTATATGTACAAATGAACACAGTATGGGAAACAAAGAGGAGGAACTGGAACTCCATGCCCAGTGAGAAGGCTATGATATCACAGGAGTAACTGAAACATGGTGAGGCAACTCACACAACTGGGGGATAGCAATGGACAGTTATAGGCTGTTTCGCAAAGACAGGCAGGGAAGAAGAGGTGGATTTGCACTCTATATTAAGGAAAACCTCAAGTGTATCAAAGTCAGCTATGGTGATTGTGAATGCTCTGTCGAATGCCTCTGGGTTAAAATCAGAGGGGTCATCTCTAAGCAGGACCTTACTGTGGGCATCTGCTATCAGCCTCCAAACCACGATGATAAAGCCAATGAAGCAATGGCTGGAGAGCAGCTCTGTGGAAAGGGACCTGGGGGTCCTGGTGGACAGGAAGCTCAATACAAGTGAACAGTGTGCTGCTGTGGCAAAGAAGGCCAATAGGATGCTGGGTTGCATCAAAAAGCAGAGATAAGAAGTCCTTATCCCACTCTACTCAGTGCTTGTCAGGCCACACCTGGAGTACTGTGTACGGTTCTGGTCCCCACTATACCAAAAAGATGTGGACAGGCTGGAGGGGAGCCTGCTATATGAGGACAGCTGAGAGAACTGGGTTTGTTCAGCCTTGAGAAAAGGAGGCTTAGAGGTGATCTCATCACCATGTACCAGCGTTTAAATGGCAGTTACAAAGAAGATGGAGACTCCCTTTTCACGAGGAGTCACATGGAAAAGACAAGGGATAATAGGCACAAGTTCATCCTGAGAAGATTCTGACTGGACGTGAGAGTGAAATTTCTCACAATGAGAACAGTCAACCATTGGAAAAATCTCCCCAGGAGAGTGGTTGACTCTGCAACACTGGACACTTTCAAGATGCAGCTCGACAGGGTGTTGGGCCATCTTGTCTAGGCTGTGCTCTTGCCTAGGAAGTATGGACCAGATGATCCTTGAGGTCTCTTCCAACCTGGTATTCTGTGTTTCTATGATTCTATGATCTTATATAGTATCTGTTTGGAAAAACATGTACTTTTCCTTTCTCTTCTTCTTCTCTCTCTCTCACTTGTTTTTATCTTTTCTGTTCACCAATTTTTCTTTATTGACCAGGAAACCTTGTGTTGTGGTTTAACCCCAGCTGGCAACTAAGCACCACAAAGCCGCTCTCTCTCTCCCTCCCAGTGAGAAAACTC
>NW_009260692.1:721472-722087 GCF_000687185.1 Egretta garzetta
TAATTCACTGCTTCCCATGGGCAGGCAGGTGCTCAGCCATCTCCAGGAAGGCAGAGCTCTATCACATGTAACCGTTACTTGGGAAGCCAAACCCATCACTCCAAATGTCCTCTCCTTCCTTCTTCTTCCCCCAGCTTTATAAGCTCAGTGTGATGTCATATGGTGTAGAATATCACTTTGGTCAGCTGGGATCAGCTGTCCCAACTTCTTGTGGGGTGGTGTGAGAAGCAGAAAAGCCCTTGACTCTGTGTAAGCACTGCTCAGTAATAAAGAAAACATCCCTGTATCAACAATTTCAGCACAAATGCAAAACATAGCTCTATACTAGGTACTAGGAAGAAAATTAACTCTATCCCAGCTGAAACCAGGACACTTTGGTTTAAGTAATATTGGACAGGCCATCTAAGGCAGCTTTTTACTCAAAACATTGACACATAACAAGCTCGGTGCTCATCAGAAACATGGGCTAAATTCAGTTTTTGATACGTGAATGAGATGGTTCTGGAAAATAGGAAGAAAGAACTGGGAATTTGGTTAGCAAATGTATGATATCAGGGATGAAATGAAGAATGCAGTTTGAGGAGCTGTGAGGGTAAAGGAAGCTGAGGGCAGCAT